>NW_025106679.1:600000-992986 GCF_013123115.1 Colletes gigas
TTTGTTAAAAGATATGCATTATTTTACAGCAAATTCCCCGTATTCTTTATTATACATATATTTACAAGTTAAGTTTAAATAATATTGTCCACCAGTACTATCTACTTATCACCTTCATTTCTTACGTGAATATAAGAAAATATCTGTGAAATACATGCTATACTATAGCGCCTGTTTAAACTGGCTTAGTGCGTTATACATATAATATTTTCATGAGACAATTCAAAGATTTTGTATGTCTAAATCTTTTAAAATAGTATACTAACGCGACTATTGTGCATGTAAAACATTACATTTACATTGAAAAATATTCATTATTACATTTAAACCAGCAAAATATATTTATATTACAATCAACATAAAATCATGACAATTGTTAAACTTTAACTGGAATACGGCACGGGTTCTCGATATTCAATCATGTTAAAATTTTACACACATCAGTTTCTTCTCAAAGGTCACAATTAAGGAGGGTAATACACGTATTAGTACTCACCTTTCTGCAATTGATGCTCAAAAGTACATATTGTTGCACCGGGGAGGGGTGTTTCTCACAGAACTCATTGAACACGAAAATTAACAAAGAACAATAAAACTTAGAACTTTATTTGTACAGGTTTAATAACGCGCCCGTTCTCTTCGAGGTCTCTCGTAATTCTCTTTTTCAAATAGTTGCCGGTTCCTCTTAGCAACCGGAAGGAACGGACCCTCGCCTCCGCTCGTTTGAAGAAGCAGCTTCACATGGTTGCAGAACAACCTTCACATTGCTACAACGATGTATCTTCAAACTGTCACAACACTGCTTCCTTTCTTCAAAACGCGGACGTTCCGACCGCTGCAAATTCAACTTGGGCAGGCAACTTCAGTAGAAGCTTCTAACCTCTGAATTCGCCCCGAGTTTAAACACCTCTGCCTGTAAAGGAGATAAACCAATAAACCAAAATATTTACCCGAGTGGCCTTTAACAGACAGTTAGCGCCTTGACATTTGTCCACCGTCTCAAAGAAAACCACCCAAAAACCTTGAGGAAGACGCCGGTGTATATCCTTCGAATATTTCGCCTGTTCCTCTAGACGAACCTGATCTCAGAGACATCTTCGAGGATGAGGAAATTCCGAGTGCTCCTCGCACTTTCCTTTGATTTCTTGCAAGTTTCCCAATCATCGAGGAGAATTTCCTCAATGAAATGATTGTCCGGAACATACCACAAATTTGCAGTCCGGTCACCAAAACCCCATCCGGATGGAGCACCGGTTGTGGGGTAACCCTTCGAAGAGAATTATATTTCCACGACCGTTTAGACATGCAAAGAAGGAAAGCTTACCGCAACCAGCAAGTAATCCCCACCCTAGCCTTCTGCGACGAGGCGTCCTCTTCTTGAGCGAAGATGTCGGACATTTTTCTCAATCTTCACATCGCAATTTCTTCGCAGGAGGCCTCTCGTGAATCATAACGAGCAAGTCGATTCACATGTACGACCCTTGGTCTGGATTTCGAAGAACGGACTATACGGTAAATCAATTCATTAAGTCGATTCTTCACTTCGTAGGGTCCCTCCCAGTCGAATTGGAGTTTCGGGCATTTTCCCTTCGTCCTCCGAGGACTGTACAATCACAGCCTTTCTCCAGGAGCAAAGGAAACTGTCCTTGAGAAAGAATCGTACGCTGAACGAATTCGCATGCGTTGTCGAATGGATTTGTGCACTTCTCCGATTTCCTTCCTAGTTTCTTCGATGTAACCATTATCTTCCTTTTGTTCTGAAGAGACAGCTCCCTTTAACAAATCCAGAGGAAGGCGCATCTCCCGTCTCATGAGGACAAATATTGCAACAAAGTTCTTATCATCCGCTCTATAAGCCCGTCCGACTGAGGGTGCAATGGAGTTGTTTTAGTTTTCTTAATTCCTAGTAGCTTCATCAGCTCCCTGCAGATGTTGGATTCGAAAATCCGATCCTGATCAGAGCGTAGCTCAAGCGGAACTTCATGACGGCTTATTACCTCCTTCAACAAAGCTATGGAAACTGTCGTCACCTGTTGGTTAGGAAGTGAAATCACCTCCGGCCACTTTGAAAAATAATCAACCACAACCGGCGCAAATCTATTTCCAGCAAAAGACCTTGGCAGGGGATCCACAACGTCGATCGCTATCCTTTCAAAAGGTGCTCCTACGTTGTAAACCTTCACGGTTCCTCTTCCCTTTTCCACAGGTCCTTTCTTCGCTGAACAGTTATAACAACGATGACACCAATCTTCCACATGTCTTCGATGATTCAGCCAAAAGAAGGGTTGTCGAATCTTCGCCAATGTTTTCCTTATTCCGAAATGTCCTCTAGAAGGTACATCATGACACGCCTGAGGTGCCTCTGTGATCTTGCTCTTTGGCACTACCAGTAACCGGCTGGATTCCTCTCCGTCAACAGATTCCCATTTTTGGAACAATAATTCACGATGCATTTCTAATGACTCCCAAATCCTCCAAAAGTACTTTGCTTCAGGGGAAAGTGCAGAAACCTCCAGCCAAGTAGGTTTATTTCCTTCGATTTTCGATTGCCGGATAAATTGTAGATTCTGTTCAGCACTGAGGTTGGAGTGACCGTCACGTTGGCCGATCGGATCGTCGAAGGTTGTAAATCTTCTCTCCACGACTCGAGTGCGTCTCCACGACCTGATAGGGTGATGGAGAGGATAAGGTTGTTTCTATGTGGTTGATGTTTCTGGATCAGAGATGGATGTGGGACAGTCCCGCGTCTGTGGTCGAAATCTAACGATTGAAACTAGGACGCTTGATGACGATGGTTCGTCTGTTCGCTATGTGTTTCACGAGAGAGATCCTTTGGTAGACTTCACGAGATTTGTCCCACCGGTCAACATGCAATCTTGGGGTCGAGTTGCGGCTGTGTCTAACAACGGGGACCACTCAGGGGTCGCTGCCGCGTTAGAGCACACCGATTGGACTATAGAGACCTCCCCCTGCATGCCAAGTCGACTAAGTTTTGGAAGGAATCTGGAGGTCCAATCACTGGTGTGATTTGGTCTGTTGATGGGTTTGGCCTAAAGACCAATGCATCGCATTGGTCGCTCGGTGTGTGCGACCGAGGGCCTTTGTCAGCCGGAATGTATTGGAGTCATGGACATGTGCATCGGCTGGTAAACAGATTGTAGCTAAGGAGAGGAACTTCTTTGAGGAAAGATATATTGGCCCTTGACTGCAAGGAACTCTTCCTGTTGTTGGCGAGGAAAGTCGTCTGAGTTTGGTAACTCGAGACACTCCTTGAAAGCTCGTAAAGTAGTTGGCCAGTGTGCCATGTGGGAGGCCTCGGTTTGGGCCGAGTGTCCCGATTTCAATAGGACCCTGTTTTCCTAAAGAACCCTCTCGCTTGGCGCGAGGACTGTTCCCGGTTCGAAACTGATTTATAGTTTTATGGCGACCCGTTATCTGAATTTACTTATGCGTAGGCACGAATTTGTTTGCTCAAGATGCATGCACTTGGGCTGTGAATTTATATGGCCGGAAATAATAACTTGTCTTGCCATCGACCGAAGTTGGAGAATGCTCCGGCTCGAAACAGATTCTCATTCTCCTCCTGAGCCTTAACCTAATCTTCTGTCTTCGCAGATACACAGATAGTTCTGAAGACAAGATATTCTTCTTCGAAACCTTGTTCAAGACGTAAACAGCGTTTACACTGCAAAGTTTCGCATAATCTTCTGGAAAGGCTGCCCGTATTCCCGTGGTTCTTTCTCTCACGGTGTTTAATTTCAAATTCATATTGGTGAAAACGCTCTATCCATCTTCGGGATTCTTAAATGAGAGGAGCCATCTTAAAGAAGCATGATCCGCCAAGAACTTATGACCATAGACCATCCCATAGACGTTTAAATGTTTAGTCTGAATACACGAATTTATTGAATCCCTAAATGACATCAAGTATCTTTTGTATTTCCACAGAAATTTGTTAAAATGCATGGAGAATCTTTCATTTTAAGTCATTCAGATTCGTATACATACTCTTTTGCATAAAATTTTTACTTACCTCCAGAAGAAAAAATCTAAAGGCGTCAACTTGATAATTTTAACAGCAATTCAATATACCCGTCTCATTCTATCTAACGATCATAAATAATAGAGAAGATTTGTGATGATCATAAGATGTCTCCCTCAAAAGAACGTAAAAGTGTGCTATTTAAAACAGTTTTTGTAATAAAGAATAGCTTGGGAGATAGTTGCGTAGGGAGGTTCAAATGCGAATATATACGTATTTACACACATTTAAGATGAATCAGTGTTAGGTTTATAAAGCTGAGTATAATTATTTTATTACTTTAATATAATTTATTAATAAATTGCATCCTGTGAATACTGTATTTTATAAAATACAAGAATGTATTATTTCATGGAGACAACTTTCATTATAAATTATCAAGTTTCAGCAATACCTATTGGATAAAACTTTATTAGATGAACTTAAACGGCATTGGATGATGCGTGCTCAAGCGTATACAGTATAGGGTAAGTCATCTAACATTTGCACCACAAAATCTTTGTTGTTTATAAAGATACGTCAAATGTCTTGAGGACAAAATTGAATGGTACAATGGGGCTCACACGATCCCAAAAATATTTTTGTTTCTATGTCACTTTTTTTAAGGAAATGAAGGTCACCTTCCTTTTTTAAAATAGAATCACTCTTTTTGAAACACCTACAATGATAATCCTTTCATTAGGAATTCAGCGACTATAATTATTCAAGATCATTCAAGGTCACGGTCGGAGAAAATGGTATAAGATGTAAAATGTGAAATTAGAATATGTACCTGTATTTCACAAATATTCAAAATGATGGCCATTTACGTCGATACATTGCTGTAAACGGGTTCTGAAGGAATGTTGAACTCTGACAAGTACATCCGAGGTGATATTCGCACATGTTGCGATGATCCGCTGATGCATATCTTCAACTGTTGTTGGAGCATTCGTGAATTCGGCCTCTTTTTGCAGGTTTGTTTCCGGCTCTTTGGCCGGTTGCGAAGACCCCTGCGTTGTTTGGGGGCTCGCCGATGCTTCCCGGTGTTGAGGCGGTTGCGAGGCGGCGAGATGCGCCTCTATGTCCGCCATTAGATTGAAATATATCGACTCGAATTGCTCCCGTAGCGTTTCATGCGCGGCTTCTTGATCAGTACCCATCACGATAAGTTCGATTTTAGTCTGAATACTATTAAAATTCTCGTAAAGCCCCGCATTCGCCTCTAACCGTTTTTTCAGTGCCCCTACCGACGTTTTGGTACCTGACTCAGCAAAGAAATTTATCAAGCGCGTGAGCGACGCCTTTACAATGCGCAGTTCGTTCACTAACGTTCGTATTTCGGTCGACAAGGTTTAAACCGCCAGCCCTACGCAAGTCGAATGTGTAAAGGAAAGGACTTACAGTTCGTTGATTCGACGATGCTCTGACGCTGATCGCCCCGATGTCCGCCCTGGTATCTGTGTAGCACTGATGTACACGGGTGCTGTTCCCAATGGACAGCCCTGGCGTGTGCCTGCCGGTGTCCGAAGGCCCCGTCCGGTCCCGATGACCACGTTCACCCTCTCGCTTCGGCTGCTGCACCAACGTGGCCTGTCCACGCTGTTGGTCAGCTGCTGAGTGATGTTGTCCCGATGACACGTCTCGATGCCTGGATGCTGTAGGTGTCGCTTTCCCAACGACGATATCAGCATCCACTGATGGCTCCGTTTCCTGGATCGCTCCAAATTGTTGGAGATGTTGTCCGGGTTGTTGGTCGGCTGCTGGATGGAAATCCCTGTGATCTGCTCTCAGCTTTCCTTCACCAACCACATTCACCCACGACCGTTGATAGGATCTGGTTCACAAGATCCGGCTCGAAGGACCAATGTTTCGGCCGCGAAGGACTATGCCCTCTTGCTATGGACTGCGCGGACCGTGCGTATTACACAGATTACTGCGTTCCCTTTCCGCCGTAGGCTCGAAGGACCACCCAAAATACTTTGGGAAAACCGATGATGGTAAAAGCCCGTTGCTTCTGACTAAGAGCCCGTTGCTCTTTGGATGACGCGTGAATTTTGGTATTCTCGCGGAGACTCTGCTCGAGGTTGTAAGGCTCGATCAAAAACGAATCTAATCCTAAGACCTAAAGCTACCCTTAACCTAAGCTCGGTTTCCCCTGCCAAGGTGACGAAAACGCGCAGCGCGAACCGGTGGGAGGATTGGTCAAGCCAATCCTCAAAGTTGTCACCGTGGCAGGGCGTTTCCTGCATTTTGCAACATTCCCGCCCACCCTGCTGTCCAGTGTCCAGGTACACCATGCAGGAGTGAGCGAGAACGTTGCCCTTTTTATAAACAATTTAGGAAAGCGAAAGCCCCCAAGACCCCGGTGGTCTGCAGATGTGCGCTCCTGTGGGTTTACGATACGTCAATCGCTATTGAGGCAAGGAAGCTCCAAGGATTCCATGTCCCGTGTGGAGTTTGGAGTTTCCTTAATGACCGTAACGTAATTTAGCAAGAAAAAATGTCTCGGAGGCCTAATCCTCAAAAATAGCGGAGAAGTCACGTCCGTATCATAAACCTCGCGATGTTAAGGTTCCTTTAGAATCCTTAACATGATGGCTGCCGGCCCATTATGCACGAGTAGCAAGAGAAACATTGGATTCTAGGTTTCCAAATCGATGGATTGAACGAGGTGGTACTGTTTCATGGCCAGCACGTTCGCCTGATTTAAACCTACTGGATTTCTTTTTGTGGGGTCTGCTAAAAGGGACCGCATACGCGAATGATCCAGCAACAGTTGAAAATATGCATCGGCGGATCATCGCAGCATGTGCGAATATCACCTCGCATGTACTTGTCAGAGTTCAACATTCCTTCAGAGCCCATTCGTTCAGAGCAATGTATCGACGTAAATGGCCATCATTTTGAACATTTGTGAAATACAGGTATTCTGCTTTCACATTTTACATCTTATACTATTTTCTTCGACCGTGACCTTGAATGACCTTCAATAATTATACTCACTGAATTCCTAATGAAAGGGGCTATCAATGTAGGTGTTTCAAAAAGGTGACCTTCATTTCTTTAAAAAAAATATTTTTGGGATCGTATGAGCCCCATTGTACCATTCAATTTTGTCCTCAAGACATTTGAAGTATCTTTAAAAACAACAAAGATATTTGAGGTGAAAAATGTTAGGTGTCTCACCCTGTATATCTGTTCCGAAAGTGCAGGCATTTCGATAATTGCAATACGGGTTTCATGTGACATTGAATGCCTCTCATTATTCTCTTCAAAAAATTATTAAAGCAGTTAGATTGGCAATTAATTACTTACGAAAATATTTCAACATTATTCTGTGGCGGCCAAGGCACCACATACGCCTTAGTCGTTCGAAGCCGCTACAATGTATGGTTGCACACGAGACGATGGTTGCACACGAGACGACCAGAGCCGCGTGAGCCGAAAAGCCGTTGTCGTCGTCTCTGACCGTCTTTTGTTTTCGAAGGCCTCTTGGTACGGTGGCGATGATCGTACCAGAGAGTCGAGCGTAACCCGCACCACGAGTCACGTCGTTGTACGACAGCAACAATACAATTGTGCGGAACGGAACAGAGCGGAGTCATTATCTTCCCGATCCCACAATTCTTCCAAATTTACGTGCAAATACAACGCATGAGTATAGACGGTAACTGTTGAACATAAGCTGGGAACAATGAAGTTGAAATATCTTCTGAAGTAATAAATACTATACATTTTCTCAGAAAAAAATAGAGATGACCTTGAAATCATCGTAATGACTTCACTTACGGAATAGATATAGGCCAAAGCATCATTCAATGCCATTAAAATTTGTTTAATAAAATTTGTTCTATCTTTTCCTATTCAAGAATTGTAACTTGGCTTAATCTCCTGAAACACCCCGTATTGTATGTAAATAAATATAATAAAGCAATTAATGATTCCGAAAATGATTTGGAAGGAAAAGATGCACAAATTAATAGTAATAATAACAGAAATTTTAGTTTACGCCAAAGAGAATATGGGCAACACAGGTCAGAAATTATATCTCAGGTATTCGTAAAATTAATATACGTTATACAATCGCTTTTATTTTTCGTGTCAAATCAAAAATTTCGAGAGTTTATGGGCAGTAGTTAAACCAAGTTATAAAATGTAAAATACAAAACAAGCTTGATACTGAGAAGATCATAAGCTTGTCCATCGATTGACAGACTTTCCGCTTTCAAGATTCATATCTTACTAAAACCGTATATTCTATAGATAAAAATTGAATGTACAAAACATATGCTGTAATAATTGAATCTAATTGAGGCCGGTCACCCCTGGGAAAAATTTACATGAGCGATTCTAGAGGCCAAAATAAGACGAAAATCAAGAATACTAATTTGTTAATTGACGCTTCGTTAAAAAGTTATTAACTTTTAAAGTTCTGCCTGTAAAGCAGCAATATGCGAACAGCTGTGTGTGCGCGATAGGCCGCGATAGGTCAATCCTAGTAGCTCTCGCAAAACATAAATTTTTTCCGAATAGATGCCGGACACCCTGTATGATAATGGTACTTCAAATAAACATCGCTCCGGAATTGGCATGTTCATTTCTCCTACAGCTGAGGCGAATTTCGACAACAGCAGATATTTACAAACGGCAATATCGTCGAGCCTCCATTTCGCCTTTATCTTTTGCCGACAGCCGTAGTCGACAACCGAAGAAAAGGGCAGCGAGTGAGAACGAGTGAGACTGAATCAGAAAAAATAAGCGGCAGTCGAAGAGAAGGATAACGAATGAGAAAGAATGAACGGCAGTGGAAGAAAAGGACACTGTATGACCGTCTGTCCTTGTCATTCTACGACAAACTTTTTAGACATGCAATTAACTGATATTACGTTCTCTTCGGCTAATATCACAACAGAACTACCATTCATATAATTCTTCTTAAGGGGGTCTTCTAGTGTGAAGTACATGTTCTTAGATTTTCTTGGGGAATTTTTGGCGAATGAACTATAACACCTTTTGCAATCAAATTTACAAGGTTTATTTCTACCTGTTCCAATGACATTTTTAAATTTTTTTGGTAGGAAAAAGTTATAAATGATGATACTACATACTCTCAAACAAAGTTGCTTTTAAAAAAGGTTATCTCACGGTGTCCATGGTTCCGACCATTTTATTTATTTGAAATGAAAAAACGTGAAAGATTTTTAATTACTATGAGTTTGACTATGGCCGGTAATAAAAGAAAAGAAAAAAGTCGACAATTAAAAAAATGGCAACACTTGATTTTTGATTATCAATTTTTTCATGTTTTTTTTTTTAAATTTCGAGAGCCTAAAGAAACATAAAGAATACAAATTATAGGTTTTTGAAAGTCAGGTGGTAGCGATGGTAAAAAAAGAATCGGAAGAGATGTTTCGTCCCGGATCTGCTAGCGGACTTGTCGGTAAGGCATGCTAGCAGACCCTATCTTAGACACCGGGATATTAGGAGTCGGTCGAGGAACGTATACATACATATGTACAGTGGCGGCCAGCTACTTAAGACCGCTGGTTAGTTAAGGAAATAAATAGTGCTAAGGTTTTATTCATTGTATTTTTCGTATACTAAACTCATATGAAATATATTTTGAAGTATATTAAACCATAATATCGCAATAATTTTATTTACAACACAATGTGTAGGCTCCCACAAGGTTCGTGGAGCCGTTTTATTGAGGAAATAGACAGTTCAATACTATTTACCAATACTTGAATTTATTTACAATATGTACATATGTGTTAACAGTTTTTCAATGTTCTTGGTTCAATTTTAATTCTTAGTTCGATTCTAATTTGCAAAGGTTCTTGAGGTATTCTAACTGTTCTGAATGTTCTACTGTTCTGAATGTTCTACTGTTCTGAATGTTCTGAATGTTCTACTGTTCTGAATGTTCTACTGTTCTGAATGTTCTGAATGTTCTACTGTTCTGAATGTTCTGAATGTTCTAATTGAAGAGTCCTATGCCCCGCGAATATATAAGGATTCCCAAATAGGTGGAGACATTTGGTATCCAATCAAGCCCCTGTCCATCCCTCGTGGGCCAGTCCTCAGATATTCGAAATCCCGCCCACTAAGGGTGGTACAGGGGTGGATGTCCGCGGTCCCAAGAGGCAGGTATGGTCCCAAGGTACGGTGCTTAACGGCTTAATAGTACGGCAATTTGCTTTGTACCCTAAGGTACTTGCCAAATTGCTACTCAAGTAAGTTAACTAATTTTAACTAAATAAGGGGTCCGCTGCTAAGTGTTGGAATTCCCAACATTCCGCCCACTTTGAACTGCTCGCATGTTCAACTACAATGTACGATATGCAATACAATTATTGAGTTGGCTAATAATCAATTGACGTGAATCTATCCAGATACGTCAGTACTTAAATTAAAGGTTACATAATTATAATAATAGAGTTCTATGATTATACAATTAAATACATCTATAGAGATATGTGCGTGTACAGTACTAAATATTAAAATGCAATAGAACTCTATTCTTGTCCCGGTACTGTGTCGTTATCAGTGTCTATAGGTAAGATACAAATTTTTGTTACTGGGCGTTTTACAATCCCATCGGAGACCTTAACTGATACGACTCTTGTAATCGTATCTTTCCCTGGATGAAGTTCGGTGATCCGTCCCATTCTCCATTTCAGTGGTGGACAATTATCCTCCTTCACAACAACCAATGTCCCTGGTGCGAGCGGAGAGGGGGATGCTGTCTGCCACTTGGTCCGTTGTTGTAATTGGTGGAGATATTCTGTGTTCCATCGTTGCCAAAAATGCTGTAACATTCTTTGAATGTGCTGGTAGCGATTAAGTCGATTTTCTGGGATGTGTCGAATATCAGGGCCAGGGAGCGCATTCAACGTGTCACCAATAAGGAAATGTCCAGGTGTCAATGGAGATAAATCAGTAGGATCGTCGGATAAAGGATATAGGGGTCGGGAGTTCAAACATGCCTCTACTTGTGTTAACAGCGTATACAATTCTTCGTACGTAAGTTTCGTATCACCGATAACGCGCTTCAAATGGAATTTCGTGGCCTTTACTGCTCCTTCCCATAATCCACCAAAATGAGGAGCGCGAGGCGGAATTAAGTGCCATTCAATTTGATTATCACTTAAAAATTTGGTTACCCGTTCATTGTGTTTACTGTCCCTTAAAAGTGTGCCTAATTCGAGAAGTTCGTTGCGCGCGCCGATGAAATTGGTTCCATTGTCGGAGTATAGACTGCGGCATAGTCCTCGGCGGGAAATAAATCGTCGCAAGACATTTAAGAATGCATCGGTACTTAAATCTATAGCTAGCTCTAAATGAATTGCCTTTGTCACGAAACAGACAAAAATACACAAGTAGGCCTTCGATGTGACCCTCGTACGTATTTTTTCCTTTATGAATACCGGGCCTGCATAATCCACGCCGCATACAGAAAATGGGCGCGTTGGGATAATTCGTACGGCAGGTAAATTCCCCATCAGGTATTCTTGAGTCACGGGTTTAGTCCTGAAGCATCGAACGCAATTTCGTATTGTGTTTTTTATAAGAATTTTACCTGAAAGCGGCCAATATCGTCTGCGTAACGACGATAGAGTCGCTTGACAGCCTGCGTGCAATAACCTTAAATGTTCATGTGCGACTAGAAGTTTTGTAAGATGATGTTTCGATGGCAGTATGACGGGATGTCGTTGATTAAAGGGAAGCTGGGCTTCTTTCAATCTACCGCCCACCCTGATCAGTCCAGTTTCATCGAGAAATGGATTCAAAGATCGTAGTGTACTGGATTTTGGGAGCGCTTGCCCAGTCCTTAATTTCTTAAGTTCCTCCAGAAAACAATCTGATTGTGTAATTTGAAGAAGACGGATTTCGATATCTTTCAATTCCTTTACTGAAAGGTAACCCGTGTGTACACTGGTAGTATCTTCTGACCTATTCACTACCTTGATGCGATTATGAATACGGATTCTTACGTTTTTTACAAACCGTAGACAATATGTGATCGTGCGTAGGAGTCGCGTGAATGACGAAAATCGTTCGAATAAATGTTCCTTTTTTACTGCAATGAATGCACACTGTACTTCGTTAACGTCTGGTGTTTCAGTTGTATGTGGTTCTATTGCTGGCCAGGTAGCTGTGTCCCTTTCTAGCCATGAAGGTCCGTTCCACCAAAGGGTTGCCGAAACAAGTGACGAAGGGTTGACTCCACGCGATATGATGTCCGCAGGATTTTCCTTTGATTGCACATACATCCAAATTCCGCGAGATAGTTCCTGGATTTCAGACGTCCTGTTGGCCACGAATGTCTTCCATTTACTGGGTGATGATTTGAGCCATGCAAGCGTGATCGTAGAATCACACCAGTAGTACTCGTCGCAGGATAATCGTAACGCTTGCCGCACCTTTCTTGTAAGTCGTGCCAGCAGTACTGCTCCACATAGTTCTAATCTTGGGAGAGTGATTACCTTTAATGGAGCTACGCGTGATTTTGCACATATTAACTTAGTGGTCCATTGTCCGTTGTTGAACGTCCGCAGATAAAGACAGGCTCCGTAGGCCTTCTGGGACGCGTCACAAAACCCATGCAATTCAATTTTCTCAGCTTCTGCAGCTAATACATGACGAGGAATAATAATGTTATTTATTGACCCAAGCTCCTCGCGAAATGTTGTCCATCGTGAATGGAGATGTTGGGGCAATGATTCATCCCAGGAAACTTGTAGCTGCCATAGTTCTTGTAATAATATTTTGGCTTGAATAGTAGCTGGCCCAATCAGTCCGAGGGGGTCAAAAATCTGGGAAATGTCCGATAATATTGTTCGTTTTGTGACACGATGTTCAAATGGTTTTTGCACTAAGAATCGCAGTATGTCCATCTGCGATTCCCAGAGAAGTCCGAGCGTTTTTATCTCCTTGTCGGATGTAATGTGTACGTGGGATTGTATTCCATCCGATGGATTCAAAATACGCGACTCGTTCGTTGCCCATTTCCGGAGTTCAAAACCCGATGTTGCCAGGATAGATGATACGTCATTTTTTAATTTGATCGCTTCTTCTAAACAGTCCGTGCCAGTCAAAAGATCGTCTACGTAGAAATCTTCCAAGATTATACGACTGGCGGCTGGAGAATCTTCTGCATAAATTTCTCCAATGCATTGCAAGGTTCTGGTCGCCAGGAAAGGTGCGGATGTTGTCCCATACGTCACAGTATTTAATTCATACGTTTTAATTGGCAAGGTACTATTTTCTCGCCATACTATTTTTTGGAAGCGACGATCTTCCTTACGTACTCGTATTTGGCGATACATTTTCGCGATATCTGCTGACAGAACATACCGATGTTTGCGGAAACGTAATACAATCGACAGTAGATCCTCTTGTACCACTGGCCCAGCCATCTGTACATCGTTCAGGGATAGTCCAGATGTAGTTTTTGCGGATCCATCAAAAACTACGCGCAATTTTGTGGTGCTGCTGCTCTCCTTTATGATGGCGTGATGCGGTAAATAGAATCCATCTTCACGTTGCTCCTCGTTTAGTTCCGTCATGTGTCCAAGTTCTTCATATTCCCTCATAAAGGCAATATATTCTTGTTGAATCTGCGGTTGTTTGGTCAACCTTCGTTCCAATGCAAGTAGTCGGCGTTCTGCTTGTTGTCTCGAATGTCCTAGTCCGTTGATCTCTTCCTTGAAGGGAATTGCAACCACGTGTCGTCCGTCGTTATCCCGAGTTGAAGTTGACAGGAAATGTTTCTCGCAATAATGATTTTTGTCGATGAGACGTCCTTCATCAATACATTGTTCAATTTTCCAGAAATCCGCTACTTGATTATGTAACTGTTGATTCGTTACAACATGGCACGTGGTTCGTGTTTGTGTTGTAAGATGTGCGCGAGTCATATTACCAATGATAATCCACCCGAGCTGTGTCTTTTGTAATGATGGGTAGTTCGGTCCTAAAGAGTGGCGTCCGATGCACAATAGGTCCCAAAACATACCTGCTCCGATAATCATATCGATTTCCCCGGGTTGATGGAAATGGGGGTCCGCGAGCATGATATGTGCAGGAATCGGTAAATCAGATAAGTCGATGTGTGTGCTTGGAATATTTCCGGTTATTTTCGGTAATAATAGACATGAAATTGATGTGGTGAATCCATTGAATCTTGATGTTAATTTTACGCATGATTGATATTGTAAGTTACGTGCTAAATTTCCTATTCCCGAAACTCTAATGTTCGTTGTACTACACGGAAGTCCTAGTTTTTTAATCAGCGCGTCAGTGATGAAGTGAGACTGAGATCCTGAGTCTAACAATACTCGACATTTCTGCCTATGTCCCTTACAATCAGTTATATATACTACCGCAGTGGATAACATTGTACAATTGTCCCTTGAATGTGAAATGTACGTATGTGAAGTGATTTGTTCTTTAGGACGGTTCGTGTCAGTGTCCGTATTTACATTTTGTGTTTGTTTGTGCGAGAGTGAAACATTGGTCGATACTGATGGTTTATGTGCACCACTGTCTAAATGTAAGAGGGTGTGATGCCTTTTTGAGCATTTCCTACATCCTCCACGCGTACATTCCATATTTCTATGTCCTTGTTGGAGACAATTAAAGCATGCACGCAATTCCTGAATCCTCGAAATACGGTCGCCCGGAGATAATTTTAAAAACTGAGTGCAATTATACAACGGGTGCTCAGCCTTGCAAAGTATACATTCTGTCCGCGTGTTCGCAACGTGTGCTGCTACATTCTTGAACCGAGTGTTTCGTGTTTCATTAATTATTGCAATCTTATTCGACGGTACTACCTTGGCCTTTGCAGTTTTTTCAAGGTATTTACAATGCTTCTCTAAAAAGTCGGTCATATCCCGCAATGTAACATCACTCGCAATGTTCGATTGTTTTTGTTCCCACTCACGTATCGTTACAGTGTCTAACTTCGTCGTTAATAAATATATAATTAGACTATCCCAATGTTCTGTTGGTTCTCCTAATGCATTAAGTGCGAGTAAACTATTTTTCATATCATCGAGTAACCGCCGAAGTCCCGAGTAAGATTCTTTCGTTAATACAGGCAAGTCCCATAATGTACGGATGTGGTCGTGCTTGATTGTATTGCGATCCTCGAATCTGTCCTTTAACGCTTTCCATGCAAGACCGTAATTTAATTCAGAAACTCCTAACGATTGTATTACGCGAGCTGCGTCGCCCTTTAACGAGGAATTTAAATAATGAAATTTTTCAATATTACCTAGAGCTTTATTGTTATGGATTAATGATTCGAATGTGTCCTTGAATTTTAACCACAAACTGTACGTCCCATCGAACGTAGGTAATTCTATCGTAGGCAATTTGACACGAAATTGAGGTTCAGTTCCCGAAGACGAGGTACTTTGTTTTGACATGTTCGTGTGCGCAAAATTTTGTACTCGCGTTTGTGCAATATAATCCTTTGCTGCGGCAACTATATTACAATACGAAGTTTCAAATGATTCTCGTTCGTTCGCGTTCTTTTCTTCGAGATCGGTTCCTTCTACGATATCTTCTATTAACGATTGTATCCCATCAAATTTTTCATACAATTGCGAAATTTTTCCCAAATGAATTTCCAGTGCTGTTACCGAAGTTGAGCGGTCGTATGATTCAAAAAATTTCTTAAAACGAGTCAAGGCAGTCTTCACCTTCGTACGGTCCGAAATGTGCGTTTTCAAGATTGGGTCCATAATTGCTACTGTTAACACAATTCGAGAAATGCAAGAATGACTTACGGATTAGATGAGTAAATAAGGAGGTGATCAGTGAATGCTTCCCAGATCAGCTTCCTCGATGTCCGTTGTGGATTCTGCAACGCCGTTCCAAGTCCTGTAGTCCGTCAGGGCCTAGCGTCTCTCAAATGGATCAGCGTCGGCTACGTGGAAGTCGAAAGCGTAGAATTCCTTGATGTCCGTCCGTGGTGTTTCGATACAAACACGATGTCCTTATTGTTCGATTTATCGTCCACAATTGTTCACAAATACTGTACACATTAAACACTGTATCCGGCTCGAAGGACCATATGTAGGCTCCCACAAGGTTCGTGGAGCCGTTTTATTGAGGAAATAGACAGTTCAATACTATTTACCAATACTTGAATTTATTTACAATATGTACATATGTGTTAACAGTTTTTCAATGTTCTTGGTTCAATTTTAATTCTTAGTTCGATTCTAATTTGCAAAGGTTCTTGAGGTATTCTAACTGTTCTGAATGTTCTACTGTTCTGAATGTTCTACTGTTCTGAATGTTCTGAATGTTCTACTGTTCTGAATGTTCTGAATGTTCTAATTGAAGAGTCCTATGCCCCGCGAATATATAAGGATTCCCAAATAGGTGGAGACATTTGGTATCCAATCAAGCCCCTGTCCATCCCTCGTGGGCCAGTCCTCAGATATTCGAAATCCCGCCCACTAAGGGTGGTACAGGGGTGGATGTCCGCGGTCCCAAGAGGCAGGTATGGTCCCAAGGTACGGTGCTTAACGGCTTAATAGTACGGCAATTTGCTTTGTACCCTAAGGTACTTGCCAAATTGCTACTCAAGTAAGTTAACTAATTTTAACTAAATAAGGGGTCCGCTGCTAAGTGTTGGAATTCCCAACACAATGAACTGCAAATATTTTTAATATTTTCTCAGATTAGGCCCTTATAACAGCGGACAATTACTTAAAATAATATCGCAATAATTTTATTTACAACACAATGAACTGCAAATATTTTTAATATTTTCTCAGATTAGGCCCTTATAACAGCGGACAATTACTTAAAACCGATTTGTGTTTTTCATTTTTTGCTTATTTTCACATTACATAGTTGCATCAGATCGTTAGTTACCATCACTGTTGACATGGTTGCGATGGATCATTGCATTCAAGATCGCAAACAATTGCTAATCAGTCGAAAATCATGAGTCGAGAGAAGAACATTACTCCTGAACTAAGAATTCAAATTAAATTATTGAGAGATGAGGGATACTCATTTTCAGCAATTGCTACAAAATTAAATATTTCCAAAACGGCGTGTATACAGGCAATGCAATTCATATTTAAGACAAGATCAGTTTGTAACTTGTCGCGTAAAAGAAGGCCTCGTAATACAACAGCACGAGAAGATCGTATTCTTCACCGCATCTCTGAAGCGGATCGTTACAAAACAGCCGAACAAATTCTCAATGAATCTGGTGTTGAAATTATCAGGAAAATTAGTGTTCGAACAGTGCGAAGAAGATTAAACGAATTTAATCTTATGGGTCGCATCGCTCGCAAGAAGCCATTCATTTCCAAACGAAATCGAAAGCTTCGTTTACAGTTCGCTAAGAATCATTGCAACTGGGCAATAGCAGACTGGTCAAAAGTTGTTTTTACCGATGAGTCCAAGTTTAATAGAATGGGGTCTGATGGCAAATTGTATGTTCGACGTCCTGTCAACGAGGAATTTTCACCAAAATGTATAATATCAACCGTGAAAGGTGGAAGAGGTTCAGTAAACGTAGGGTTAAACAATTTTTATGTCAGCAAAATGTAAACATTTTACCATGTCCTTCTCAATTTCCAGACCTTAATCCTATTGAGATGCTATGGATTGATGTGGAGAAACATGTAAAATATAAAAAGCCCAAACATTTAAATGAATTGTACGCTGTTATTCAAGAAGGTTGGAATAATATTCCAGTCGAGCATTGTCGCCGTTTAATTGAGTCTATGCCAAGACCTTGTGAAGAAGTGATACGACAAAAAGGGAGTGCAACGCGTTACTAACTATTTGCTAAGTTTTATTTTTCCACAATTAACAAGTTTCATTAATTTTACCTGTATTTATAGTATTAGTCTGATTTGGTCTTAAGTAGTTGTTCGCTACCATAACGACCTAATCTGAGAAAATGTAGCTAATAGTATTGTAAATAAAATTATTGCAATATTATGGTATAACATACGTCAAAATATATTTCATATGAGTTTAGTATACGAAAAATACAATGAATAAAATATTAGCACTATTTATTTCCTTAACTACCCAGCGGCCTTAAGTAGCTGGCCGCCACTGTATATGCAGACGGAAGGTCGGTCGAGTGCTCGTGAGAGGAACGGTCCCTCTAGCGTTGAGTACAGGAAGCAATTGACCCCACAGGTCCATTTTGGAATCGGCTATAGCCATACGTGTACTGAATGTGTACCTAAAATTTTAAGCCAATTGGTCAAGTATTTTGAGATATCGTGAACACCGTTCTGGTAAACATAGTTTTGAAAAAAACACTTAAAGTTTTGTATTCCTACAACAATGACATTGACCATCACGTCTTGTAAACAGTTATAACTTTGTTAATTTTAAGAGTTCAAACATAAGGTTTTGCAGATATATTTGACAAACTATATTTTTTAAGGAAATATAAAAAAAATTGATTTTTTTAAAGAGTCACACTAGAAGACCCCCTTAAAAAGATTAAGACAATATTTCTTTTTAGAAAATCCATAAATATGTATTAGTAAACATTTATAATTTATATAGTATTGAAACAATTTTATTTCAACTTAATCAGAATTTAAGATGGGAAACCACTGTGACGCCTAAAAATGAAGGCAATTTTCAAGAATTTTTGGGGTGTAACTATGAAACCTATTCTGATAAATGTTTAATTTTTTTGAAAGTATATGTATATCTTGAACTACTTCTTATAAAAATTTCGTATAAAAGTATTAATTATTATAGCCATGATAGGAACCAGCATGAGGAGCACCTGCGGATTTTTAAAAATAATTATTTATTATAAAATGGTGGAACTTTGAAGGAAAATCTCAAAAAGCTGTGACAAAATCAATATTTCTTTTAACACTACGTCGAAAATAATTATTCGATACAAAATTCTGTAAGTGCAACTGAAGAGAACAGTATTAGGAACCACCATACAAAATTTGAAGTAAATCGGATAAAAATTGACTGAATTATTGAGCCGCCCAGTTTTAAAAATGTGGTTTTGAGAACAACGCGTTAAAATTTTTTTACCAAATTATCTATGAAATAACGTTGGAGTTTTTAAATGTTCTGAATTGCATCCACTTCAGGACCCTAAAAGGTCTTCTATGTAGATAGATCATCGTCATCTCTTTCATTTATATCTCCTTTTTCCTTCAGCCGAACGTCATGCTTCGTTGTTTTATGTTTTCGCTCACCAGCGGAAAGATGGAGCGTGTTCTGTTTGTGTCGATATGTGTCTGCCTGTGGTCCAATTTTAATATCGAAGACCTTCATTATTTGTAATAATCCTGAATAGTCATCGTTAAATTGGATTACGGCTAAATAAGTTGCCAGTTGGACCACTTTAGTCGTCTATCGGTATATTTCATTCACACCACTTATCGCTCTAGACTAAATACTCTAGATTCACATAGTTATCTCGATCAAATACTTCCCATTCATATAAAACCTTTACCACAGCAGAAATAATAAAAAAGCTTCAAATGAATGTCCCGAAGTAGAGAGCAGTTAGTTTCAAGCGTTACGCATATTACATTTTCTACATCTACTGAATCTTCTCTAACTTTGTCGTTTCTGTCAATTTTACTTTAATATTTTAGGAGGTCATTCTTAAAACTCCAAGCATTGAAAAGAGATAAAAAAATATTTCGATTTTTCAATCCGTCACAGTGGTTTCCCCCTTTAATGTATCTGATGCTATACATTCATCGTGTATTACTTCATTATTAACTTATTAAATAGTTTAACGTGGTAAATAGCACATTTTTAAGAATATCTTTCTAGAGTTAATATGCTGTTGGATTCCAGTAGAATTGACAACACTTTATTTTTTTAAGAAACTCGTGCAACTATTAGGGCGACTAAGTACTAGACTCTTTCTGCCGGTTCTTCAATATTGCAAGGTTTTATATACTATTGCTGGAGATCAGTAGAGGTAAAGACGATGGTCAAGGGACAGTGTGACTCAGGAAGGGTACGAGGTTCAGGATGAGTAAGGATTAGAAATCGTGACTAGGAAGTTTGAATGAGTAATGTTTGTGATGTGACTGAGTGGTGTTTGTATGGTCGTGTTGGTCATCCAACTATGCTGTGTATTTTAAATGTCAGTTAGTGAGATCTGATGAAGAAACCAAGCGTGCCTACGGCTTTTCGCAAAGCATTGGCTTTCACGCTTCTCTGAGTTCTAAGGAGGATCCTCCAAGTTGCGAGGGTTAAAAATGTTCAATTTTCGAATTATATCTCAGGCTCATTTTAAGAATTATTACTGCATCTACGAGTATCAAGCTGCCCGACAGTTTGTATGTAGCAGATACGCGACCAAGCCTGCCCGATTTGTCTCGAACCGGAGCCTATTACTTCGGCTATTACACAATTACTGTCCGAGCACTCAAGATTCGGGTATCCGATTTGGTTCTTTACCCTAGTTGGTGTTTGATTCCGACTTTGGTTCTACATTACTTAAAACGTAACGATTTATAATTTCTTGGGTTAAGATATAAATTCATGCCGTTTCTTTTCAAATTTTACTTTTTGAACCAAAAAAAAAAGACAACAAATCAATTAATAATATATTCTACTTCATTGTTTACGACCTCTTCACAGGATGCAAAAAGTATGATAGGTGCGATAGAACTTCCTAACCGTGTGTTTAAGTGATAGTTTTAGTTAGATTGACGACGTGTGGACGAGCGTGTCGTGTTAAAGAATCATGCCATTTCGCCGATTAGGTCGCTTTTGTTAAATAGCTTCATTGAGACAATGCATTTTTTTAAATATAGAGTTTTGCATTAAACATCCCGATGTTTTTAATAAGCTCCTAGTTAAATTGAAAGCTAAGAGAAGCAGATGTCAAAAAGGCTCGTTTTCGTCGAGTTAGTATTCTATTTCTTCAACCTAAAAATTGACTAAAATTAAATTTTGAAAAAAATTGATGACAACAGGCATCTACAGCAGAAAATATGTTTCCGAATGGTACATTTTGCCAAAACACACTAGCCCGAAGGAAAAATTTTAATTTGAAAAAACGGTCTGGATTTATGTTTCAACTCAATACTTTTAAATTGTTCTCATACCCTTCCCCTCCCAAATGAAACAAAACATTGTAAAACATTTTTTGGTAGAAGACTCCCTTAATATTTGATATTAGAAAATACTATATGTAACGTGAAGTTACGTTTTACAAGACACATTGTGTATTCTTGATGTATGTATATTTCAATGCGCGTCCGCCAATCGATCGTGCAAAATTTCTTTTATTTCTGATCAGTTCTAAAAGAAAATTGTTTTTCACTCAGATTTCCATCAGTTTCACCTTTTGTTTTTCAGTATTAGAATTACTATTATAACGTTGGTCGTGTGTTTTATCAATTTACATATGCGCTGCGCTAGTTTCACTCGGCGATATATCGAATGAGTTTACTCGTAAAAATTGTCAAGTAAATGGAAACGAACAGAGTATTTCTTTTTTGCTTTTTTTTATTGTACTCGAGGCTTTCGTGTTCCTCGTGGAATACATTTAAATAAAAAACAGTGATAGAAATGATTATTCATAACGTTTATTTCGCAGTCGTTCTTTGGTCGACTCTAATAGTACAAGTAATAATAATACATATCATAACAGTAAAACTGATAGAAAGTTACTATTATTATTTTCAACGAACAGAGCTTAAAATTTAACAAAAGCAGCCATTTCAACATTCACAAATATAAATCGACTAAAAGACTTGGAATAAAGAAATATTTATTCGTTCGACCTGTTTACATCTGAAATAAAGGACGATCAATATACAGGGTGAGGCGTCCGGAAAGGTACATGCAAACATCTTTGTTATTTCGAAATTTGAGAAATATTATAAATACGGTAATAGGGGAAAGATTCACTCTAAATTATTTTTTGTTTGAGATTTCAAGATTATAGAAATTCCTTTTTAAAATGTAATATAAATTTCATGTTGCAGAAATGATACATACTTATTCTTAACATGATCGAAAGTGATAAATATATCGCTTGTTACAATTACTTATTGTTATGATTTTACCTAATTACCAAGCTGTTAACATTTATGTATTGATATAGAATTATTTTTCACGTGAAGGGCACAGTGTTTTAAAATACTGTACTTATTTAACAATTTTATAGCGTCATTTAAAGAAAGCAACAATGTTTTTCAAGTTTCGAGAAATAAAATTCGACATTAATTTCCCCCATTATGTTTCCTTTTCGAAACATGCAATTTTATTTTGGACAACATTTCCATGTCTTAAGGAGCAACAGAGATATTTGGGTGTTCTCATTTGGGTATGTGTGAAGGCATGTATACGCCTTTGTCATCTACAGAATGTAATTTGAGAATTGGATAAATCTCAAATTTTAACTATACACAAACATCCGATAAATAGTAATCAACTGACATTAGTATATATACGAAACATAATCATTTTAATAACTACAACTATGTGGGTGATTATGTGTAGTGCGTTAGTTCTGAACAATTTCGTACAAATAACGAGTTCGTTACGGCTACATAGACAAAGTTGCATCTACAGTGTTATATTCCGCGAAACTTTACTCTACTACATATACTAGCAAATTATAAAATAGAATAAGCAATTTAATTACTTATATTACTGATACTTGTAGATGCATTCATATCGAAAGAAGTCACATTTGTTTTTGTTAGAACTACATTAGACGAAATTTCTATAAGAATACCAGGATTTACTGATAAGGATTAATTAATTTTATTTTATATTAATTATAGTGCGGAAACCCTACGACAAACAGAGGGCCTTTATTGTGAAATGATGCACATAAACGACCTCACAAGATTTCAGTTGATACACAAAGACACTGAAATACTGATGGAATTAAATATGAATTTTGTATAAGAACAGTAGTATTTATTCATACATGTGTACATACTTTGTTGAGAATTCATGAAAGATATAGTAAAAACCATTATACAGGCGATGACATGAAACTAGCAAAGCGTTATCGTTTTCTTTGTATAGAGATATCAACCGCAAATAAAATAATTGATGAAGGGAAACAAATTTTGGAGCTGTTGGTGACTACACGACATGTATGACAAATATTCTAATAAAATACACTCAAATATTATACTGCATTATAAGAAATATCAATATTTCCTCTCCATTATGTGTTGTATGAATTTCAAAACACAACTTCTTACGTTTCCACTTTCCACATTGTCAATTTAAATAACAGAGAAATCTAGTAGGTACTGTCAACAATGAATATTGCAATGATTTTTAAACTCTAATTTGTGTTAGTTTCAAGAATTATTTTTTATACTTTTTTTATATTTCTTTTATCATGTACATATATTTAAACGAGTAAAAGAAGGGAAAAGAAGTCTGATTAACTGAAGAAAAGTGTTTCTTTATGAATTGTTTACTCCAACGTTATTCATAATAACAGTTTCACAACTTTACATAACTCTGTACGCATATTTTATGAAAGCAGGTATTCTCTGCACAAAGAAATAATTATTTACTAGAAATATCTAAGAAATAACTAGAAATTACTAACATATATCTTGGCGGACCGGATTTTTTCAATTCTATTAATCCGATATTAAAAATTGGCATAGTTTAGTGTTTAATTATGAGTATAGTACAAAAACGAAAAAATATACAAAAATTATGAAATAATAAAATTTAGTGATTAATTTAGTCACATTATGACCTTCGCTAAATACGAGTAAAGATGTCAGTAAATTAACTGATTGTGAATCACGTTTCTACTGATCTAACAATCATGTACTTTGCGTATAGTTATCTTTCAATTTTATAACTTCGCTAGTTTTTAATATTTCAGTTTAATTATATAAAATCATGCTTTTGACACATAAAACTTAAGGAAAGTGTATGAAAAAATTATTTTTGTGTTAAATATTTAGCGTAGAAATCTTCCTTAAAGCAATGTTTATATTATACAGAATTAGGTGAATCGATCACCGATAAGCGCATCATTGTAACGGGCGCGAGTTAAATCATGTTATCGATACATTGTTATTATTAATGAATTGAATAGCTCATTTCTCCTCACAGCAACATCCTCATAGTATTTTTAGTGTACTGTATAATTTACTAATAAAGCGTTTTTATGCATTTGTTTATAATAAATCTAACTATAATTTTCATTATGTGAGCACTAGGTACTGCAATAAATGAGAGCATGTGTAATTTGATCTATAATTTTATTCTGACACGTGCTATACCGACTGACGACACTCGACTCGACTGTTGAGACGGTTTCACCTTCCGGTCTTTTTCTTCAGCTATGACGTAATTACATAGTTTATGCCCAATCTCTATGTTATACTTCTTACAACAGGTAGCACGGATATTGAACAAGCGAATAAGTATTTAAAGATCTCGATCTCGATAGTTGCTCTATAAATTGTTACTTTAAAAATGCAAATCAATATAGAATTGTCAATGATAACCGGTTATTGATATATTGGTCAAGAGGCGATTCTCGTATAACAAGTTCGTAAAATCAGTTTTTCGTTTTTCTTTATCAATTAAAAATACATCTTTTTATAAATAAACTCCCCAAATTTTAAGGTTGAATTCGCAAAAATAACGGAGATATAGTTTATTTCATAAAGTGTATCAAAGTGAGAAATGGCAAGCTGTAGGAATATTTTGAAACTTCGTTAAAAACTTTAAACACATTTTTCTCATAGTCATCATTTTCAAATTGATGCCTAGGACAACTTTAAAAGTAATTGACTGACAAATTTTAAACATAGACTAGTTTATTCATTATACATTTCTCCAAGAACTGAATTTAAAATTTTAATTGCAGTTTCTATTTAAGATACTTTTTTTGTCAATTGAAGTTAATTTGTCTAAGAAAAAAAATGAATTTTTCTTTCAAAAGACTTTTCAATCTTCAATTTTTTACTTTAAATTAGGTTCAATTCCTATGTAAATGATTCAATATTAAAAAATTTGTTTCCTGCAATCAGATGAGTGCTACAAATGCTACGCAAGACATGAATAGGGGTTAATGAGGTAAAAGAGATTCTATGTTAATTAATAAATAGTAAAATGAATCGACCTAAAAAAATTGTTGTGTATATATTTTCGTGTACTTCTATAAAAGTCCAATTAAATTTAAAAAAATTTATAAATATCAGTTACTTTTAGAGCTGTTATACTAGAACCCACCTTTAATACTCCAGGAATTTCGAACCCTCTTGCCGAAGAGCAAACTCAAACTTTTAACGGTCGTCTTACGCCATTTCACAGTACATATGTATAATGATACTAATTTCGATGAAACTACAGTTGAAAATACGATAAAATATTGTGAAAAAAAGATAATCGCTTACAATATATTGGACACTACATATTTCAAATCAGTTACCCATACAGTTATTACATTTGTTATCATGTGCAACTGTATTGCAAAAATTTAATTATATGTAAATAACGATCAAGTAAACTTTCTCATCAACTTATGATGAATAATTATATTTCTCACCATTCTTCTAAACATCCGCGGGCCATCCATTTGCAGCAGAGCAATTGTGTGTAGAAAAGGGTTTTTTATTCTATTTTGACCATAAAAAAAGTTTGACATTATTTGATTTTGTTATATCTATAGTCCAGCCAATTTATTCCATTGATGAAATCAGTAGATTCAGGCATATGACAAAAAAGATTTTATTTTTGTCACAAGATACGTAATTTTCAAAAACGTAAAATTTTAATTAATTTAAAGGAATAATGTTTGTTTTTTAAAAGATAGAATCTGTAAGTAAAAATTAAATTTACTTTTGTTCAGCTTCGTTACGAAGAGTGTGTATTAGCAGGAACCAATGAAATATATTTTATATGCGTGTAGTAGATATTAAAATGTGAAATTAATGCTTGCTGCTACAGAAGTACAAAAATGAATTTCTGTTTCCTCTGATTTTTCATGTCAAATATTGTTCAGATTTATGGATTCTTCGTAAAAAATTGTAAAGTATGTTGATAAAAAACTCAATTATATACGTTTCGTGTTGTCGAAGGACTAGAAAGCTGAATGCTGGAATTTCAAGCCCATAATTTTTATTATAAAAAATTAAATGAGTTGTTTGAAATATACATAAAAAAGTTTAAAGTCTAATGAGTTTGCTGTTGTTAAAGATTTGGTAGAAATCTATTCCTTTACAGTATTGTTGTTCATTTGTTAGAAATAAACTTAATAGAGTTCTTAAAAGAAACACGCTGCTTTGGCATTTTAAAATCAAGTACTTTTTTTTATGATGTAAAAGCAAATATATTTATGTACATTATCTGAACTTTCATTTCGATGATTTTGGAATTAATTCTGAGCGGTACTTCTTTGCAATGTTAAATAGCAAAAATGTAATACAATTGGTAGGTCTGTTTAACGTTTTATTGTTAAGTTAGTTTGTAGAAACTACAGTGCGTATTATAAATATATCAAATCGTCTGTATTCAAGTGCTTCAACAGTTTAAAAAATGATTACGATGATGAGTCATTTTAGGGTAACGTATAATACTATTGAAGTAAATAAAATGACAAAATTACGAAATTTTGGCGTATAGAACAGAGATGGTTGTGTAAAAATATAAAAATACTAAATTTCAAAAGTTGTCAAATGACAACCAGTGAAAACATCGGTCGAAAAATAGTACATAACTTGCGAATTTAAACTGTTTAACCAACTTATTTTACTCTGAGTTGTCTCACGATTTCGGCAAATAAATGATAGGTCAATTAAATTACAATTCCTTTTTTCAGATGAGGATACACTTTAAAGAAAGGTCAAATGTATATTATAATTTATGAAAAACAATAATAAAAATTATGTTGTACTTGATCTTAGTTAAATCAGAAAACTGTCACAGACATGTTAAAAGTTTCAAAACAAGAAAACGAAAAATAAAAAATTTGTATTATTGCATTAGTGTTGCCTTAGTAATTTGAGCCCGTATCGTATGACAATGTTCGACGACCGACTGTCAAACGCGCCGCTATCTTGGGGAACCGCCCATAGGAAGGCATACTCGCCGATACAGCGAGTGCTTAGTTCTAACGGTACGCAGTGGGGATAAGTAGAGGGGATATGATATTTGCCTATATCGTGGACGAGTTCCGAGCTTATATGGAGAAAATACTGTATTACCACATCCTTCCTAATCCGGGTATACGTAAGATATACATATGTATATTTTTGTTATTAGTTAATCAATTCTATTATAATTTGGTATAAATAAACTTTATACATGTGTTCATTCACAGCAAAATCTTACATGCATCGTTTGATTTCAACAAATTTCTCCCATAAGCAATGAGGGTACGAATACTTATGGAATTAACTATACGGTCATATCGTTGAGACTCGAAATCGCCTTTAGCTTTTGCTGACAACCGTAGTTGACAACTGAAGAAAAGGACAGCGAGTGAGAACGAGTGGGAGCGAATAAGAAAGAATGAACTGAAGTCAAAGAAACGGACTCTGTATGATTTTTCGTCTGTTCTGTCTATTTCAAATCAGCCACTTAATAAAATTATTAATATTTGTGTCATTCTACGGCAAATCAATCACTTTTTGGACATGCAATTAGCTGATATCACGTTCTCTACCAGGAGTGTACCGAATGTGCTCTCTCACACTATGCTAGATCATGCGTACGTGAGCTCATAAAGTTTCGGAAATTCGACAAAGTCAAACTGACGCATGCCCTCTTTCTCGATTCTCCGAAGCTGTCCGATATAATTTCGGATCGCCTCGTGGGAGTCGAGAGAGAAAGGCTCACTTTGCCTTCTCGCTCTTAACAACTTCGACCTCCCGTCAACGGCATACGATTTGGAATCTCGAGTCGAGATTCTCGACTGCCCAGGCATTTTTACTTTCCGACCTATGTAGGCGCACATAAGCAAAGTATCCATAATGAAAAAAAAATTTTGTAAAATTTATTTTACGGAAATACACGTTTTAAGACCCCCTGATCATATTTTAATTATTGAAAAAAAAGAAATTTGTTCAAAGGTTTACACTAGAGAACCCCCTTAAAAAGATTAAAACAATATTTCTTTCTGAAAAATACATAAATATATATTAGTAAAAATGTATAAATTATACATATAACATTGAGACAATTTTATTGTAATTACTTATTTCAATTGAACCAGAATTTAATATATCTGATGATATACATTCATTATATACTATTATATTATTAAATTATTAAATAATTTAACGTAATAAATAGCATATTTTTAAGGATATCTTTCTAGAGTTCATATACCACTGTACTACCAGAATGGTTTTGACGAAAAACGCCACCTTCGTGTCAAGGCTGAAAACTTTTCAGACGATCCCCGTATATCTAACGTTTACTGTATTTGCAAGAAACACCGAAAAAAGTCAATATCAAAAGATTTGCAAAATGTATGCAAATCTTATCGATCCAGGCAGTTGCATACGTTGTAAAAAACAGTTTACAATAATGATTTAATCTAAATATAAACATTTATTGTAAAACCAGGGAATTACACGTGTCTAATAATATAGCGATAAATCTACAGTGTGATAGACAAAATGCAGCGACAGTGCCATGTGAATTGTTCGGCTCTCGGTTTCGAATTGAAAAACCCAAGAGACGGACTTTCGTTCTTATGATCGACGACCCCTCTAGTCTTAACCTAAACACAACACTTAAAATTAAGTGTCCAGATATCGGCTGGCGCACTTAACATCATCGTTGTCACGCATAAATGCATTCCAACAAAATACCTAGTAGCAATGAACCCTTTTCAATTTATGAAATTATGAAACAAGTTACTAAATTACTAAAATAAAGCGTAGGAAGTGTAAGGGGATGGCCGGGATTTGTGGTAAAGTGTAAAAGACCAAGTCGAAAATTGTATATCAGTTTATTCGTTTCTTCTCATCGACGACCTGGACGAGACTGCTTCTCGATTGTCCCAACATTCGACCGTCGCCGGCGAATCGGCATCTCTAAAAAGAACTGTGTCGCATCCGCGCGGCGCGACATAAAGCTGTTTCTGCGGCTCACGGTCGTCTTTAATAGATAAACAGCACTTTATTATTCAATGAATGTTTCTCCGAGGCCTCGGCGCCGGGGATCAGGTACACAGTATACATACAATATTGTTATATAAAATATAATTTTAAAGGGCGCACGGGCAATCGCCCTGCGCCCTTATAGTCGCAATAAGTAAAACCCGTTTAATAGCTCTGGGCATCCAATTGTAACGCGTATACCCCTCCCCCCCTTCCGCGAACCGATCGCCGGCACCATCGAGTCTCCGCGACCGGTGGCTGCTCGGGCGGCCGCTAGGCGTCCGCGCCTTCGCGTAACCGATCACGCGCCGCGAATCGTGATTAACCTCACGGCGGCTAGGCGGCCGCGGATTTGCGCAATCAATCACGCGCCGAGCGAGTATAAGACCCGGGTCACCAGCCGGATTTGGGGGAGATTTGATCACCGACCGCTGGAGTAAGCAGTCGTTGTAAGGATATCCAGCACCAAAGCGAGCGCAAGCGAAAGACCAAGCAACCACACAGCAAACAAACCAAGTGGGCGGAGGAGCCGACAAGCAGCCCCCACTGATCAACTCACTGAAGGACCAAAAACCTCACGCATTACACGATCTGAGCATAAAGAAGGGACCAGGTCCACGCTGGCCGACAAAATTAAACACACCCACCGTCTGGCCAACAGACAGGATGGCGAACCCTACACTCCAACAATAAGAAGGAGAACCCTATCACTATCCGACTCCAAAAGAACGGCATCCCCGGCTGAACCAACAATGCCCGATCCCAGGATAAGCGCGGACGATTTCACGCAACCACGCCCGAAGAACACCGTCAAGGAGACGGCCATTGCCGCCACTTCAGCCGCCATCGCTCCACCCCCTGTCGTGACAAGAAACAGGTACGGAGCCCTAACCGACATCTTCGCCGCAGAAGACCCCAGCGCCAGCTGCGCCACACCCAACGCCACCAGCACCACCAAGCCCCCCATCAATCAGGTTTCTGCTCCACTAGCGCAAACAAACACAACTTCTGGTAAGCCACCACCAATATTTATACATTCCACCATAATAAACCACTCTGGCTTGTGTAAACTCCTCGAAGACACAGCCAAGGAAAAATTCGAGGTTAAATACCTCAACAACCAGGTGAAAATCTCCACGACCACCACCTCCGACTTCCAGGCAGTTAAATCAATCCTAACCTTCAATAACATCCAGTTACACACATACACACTTTCCAACGACAAAACAATGGCAGTCGTTCTCAAAGGCCTACCCAAGCTCCCCCCGACCCAAATAATCACGGAAATTCAAGCCAAAGTCCTCAACCCTCTCTCCTGCACGGAGCTCAAGAGGAAAGAAACCAGCTACCTGGCTACCTATAAGCTAGTTTTCTCCAAGGGCACCATCCTGCAGCAGATTAACCAAGTCAGGTCCCTAGGGCACACCCGCGCCTACTGGGAAAAATTCAACAGTTCCAGACCCTACATCCAATGCTACCGCTGCCAAGCCTTCGGACACTCCTCAGTAAACTGCACAAAAAACCCCGCTTGTGTAAAGTGCGCAGGACCCCACCTCACCAAGGACTGCATCAAACCCCCAACCACCCCGGCCACCTGCTGCAACTGCAAGGGCGCCCACACAGCAAACTACAGCCAGTGTCCCTCCCTTCTAACCTTCCTACAGAAGAGGACCGCTAAAGCCCACACACTGAAAGCATCTCAAATAACTCCCACAAACGCCAGCCTCCCTACCCCACCCACAATCCTCCTCCAACCAACCAAGCCATCCCAAGCTCCGAACTACCAGAGAACGTACGCCAACGTATCCGCTAACTCCACTCCCAACACGAAAAACCCAAACCAACCTGACCTCACCAACCTCTTCTCCAAGGCGCAAGCCATCAACGAGTTACTAGACATCTCCAGCATGGGAGCCGCCTTAGACTTCCTATACAGTAAATTATCAACGTGTCAAACAAAAGTCCAGAAACTTCAAGCCTTTTTAGAAGCCGCCGAGCTTATAAATGGCTAATCTGCCCCCCAAAATAATCCTATGGAATGCCACCAGCATCCTCAACAAAATCCCAGAACTCCAACTCTTCCTGGAACATCACCAAATCCAAATAGCCCTCATATCAGAAACCTGGCTAAAGCCAGCTGATTCCATCCGACTCACCAGATACAGCATCATCAGAAACGACCGCCTAACCCCAAAAGGAGGAGTAGCAATCATTATACACCAGAGCCTAATATTCGATCCACTGCCACTGCCGTTCCTGGACAACGTAGAAGCCATATTCATCCAACTCTCCAATAATCCTAAAACCATCATAGGCGCAGCCTACCTACCTCCCAGCAAACGCTTCACACAACAAGACCTCAACGCACTAACCACACACAATCAAAAATTCATAATTGGGGGCGACTTCAACGCCAAACACACCTGCTGGAACAACACAAGCACAAACACCAACGGCAAAACGCTATACACACACATGACAAAAAACTCGTACCATATCGCATACAGCGACACATACTCCCACAAACAACCTCGGGCCAGACCCTCAAACATAGATATCTTCCTAACAAATTCCCCCCACTACACCATCCATGACCTATCCTCCAACAACCTCCCAATTATCCTAAAGCACAACACAACCAGCACAAATGTCACAAACTGCTCAATCTCCTCCACCAACTGGCTCCAATTTCGCAACCAGGGAAGCAACTACCCCATCAACGCGCACCTTAACACCACACAGGACATAGATCAAGAAATTTCCAAAATCCAAAAATCAATTCTACGTTACCATAACAGAGCAACCACCACCTCCCATGCTTACTCCAAAACCATCAAGCCAGACCTAGAGCTCATCAACCTCATCAAACTCCGAAACAGATACAGGCGCAAATTCCAGAACACTGCTAACCCCCTGCACAGACACCTTAAAAACACCCTCATAAACCAAATAAAGACCAAGATCCGAGACCTCAAAAACACCTCCTGGAACCGCAAGCTCTCCCAAATCGAATCCAATCCCACCACCCTCTGGTCAACCTACAAAGCCCTGAAAAACAACAAGCACATCATACCTCCTCTCACAGCCAACAACATCACAGCATACACCAGCTCCGACAAAGTGGAACTCTTAGCTAAAACGCTCCACCTACCACCCCTTCAACCTAATAACACCCCCGCAGACCAGGAAGCCGATCTCCTCGCTCAGAACCTTGCCTCCTCCAACACCACTCCACTCAACCCACAATTCATCACCCCCCAACTAATCCACATACTCATAAGAAACCTAAAAAACAACAAATCCCCAGGACAAGACCAAATCACAGCACTCCAACTTAAAAACCTACCCAACCGAATGATCATCCAGCTATACTACATCCTCAGGCAATCCTACAACCTGGCCTACTTCCCCAGCGTCTGGAAAACATCTAAAATCATACCCCTCCCTAAACCAGGAAAAGCTCACACCAATCCAAACAACTACAGACCAATCAGCCCCCTGAGCCTACTAGGCAAAATCCTAGAGAAAATCATCCTGATACAAATACAATCCCACCTCTCAGAACACAACTCCCTAATCCCAGAACAATTCGGCTTCCGAGTCAAACACTCCACAATACACCAAGCCCTCAGACTGCAGGAAGACATTGCGCTAGAAGTGAACAAGAACAGATCGGTGGCTCTAGTCCTACTAGACCTCCAGAAAGCCTTCGACACTGTCTGGCACAATGGACTCCTGCTCAAGCTACAGCACATAAACCTCCCCAAACATCTAATCAAGATAACCCAAAGCTTCCTACACAACAGAATGATGACTGTAAACCACAATGGCACGAAATCCACACCCTGACCACTACATATAGGAGTCCCTCAAGGGTCAGTCCTTGGCCCCATACTATTCAACATTTACATAAACGATATCCCCAGAAACCACAACACCAAACTCGCACTCTACGCCGACGACACTGCACTCCAAATCAAGCGGTAAAATACGCTCAAGACCACCATAAGAGCATCCATCAATATACCCAGACCTGGAAGCTTACCATAAACCCCACCAAAACAGAGGCAATCCTCTTCACCCACAAACGCAATCCCAACCCCACCAACCTCTCCATAGACAACTACTCCATAATCTGGTCAGACAAAGTCAAATATTTAGGAATCTGGTTCGACGCAAAACTAAAATGGAAACATAACACACACGACCGAGCCTGCAATGGCATCGGAATTCTATGCATGCTTTATCCTCTCATAGCCAAAAACAGCCCACTCTCTACCTCCCTGAAACTTCGCCTATACAACACCTGCGTACGCCCAATCCTAACATACGCAGCAGAAATCTGATGCACCACAGCCAATACACACCTGTCCAGGATCCAGGTAATACAGAACAAGTATCTTCGCATCATTCTAAACAAACCTCTTTCATCAGAAAATCGCCACACAACTGCTTCTTTGCATGAGGAAGCACAAATAGAATATATTCGCGAGCATGTCATGAAGCTGGTCGCTGCAGCTCAAATCTCCAACCTACAACACCCGAATCCCCTAATAGCCACTCTAGGAAACTATGACCCCACCACCATCCCACTAAAAACACGGATAAAAACACCCAAACTCATTCTTAACTAACAACCTCCACTACCAAACTAACTGCATGACGCATGAAAACGAGGTTTTTGAAAGTTTGCCCTCGAGCCTGAACCCATGAAATACCACAACCCCACACTAACATAAATATACCCAGGCACTAACAATCACTCTAAATGCAGGTACTGCAATCAATCATGAATAAGAACAAAAAAAAAAAAAAAAAAGGGATTGGGGGACTCGTGCCTAGCTCGCCTATGCCAAATCAAGTGATGAGAGGTTTTTCGTATACAATACGTGGTCTGCACGAGTCCGCTATTTTGGAAACACGAGAGTGTGAGGGGCATTCTCGCGACCGATCTGCTGCACCCTCCCAGTCACATATCCGGAGTACTGGATCGACAAACCGCTCTCACCGTTTCTACACGGGCCCAACCAATGTCGCTCGCTTTGGATCATCGGCGGTAGGGTATTGTACTCCCTGCACCACACCACCCCCTCGGCAGCCACTGAACTGCCCACTTATCCCCGTCAGTGACCAGGATACTGCATCGATCGCCGCTCCCACCGTTCCTACCCGAGGCCTACCAATGTCGCTAGCCTTGTCGGAGCAGCGGTAGGGTATTGTAATTCCTCTTCCCCGTCTAAACCGGACGCTACGCCGTCGTCGCCGAGCGACCGACCGCTCGACGCACCGTCACCGCTGAGCGCTCGCCGCGCACCGTCACCGCCGGAACGCCCGACCGTTCCACTAGTCGTTAAGCCGTGTATGTTCCGCAGCTATTAAGCCTTGTCCGCTAAGAAATAAAAGGTCTCACAAACGAACTCCGTCTCCGTCACTCAATCGCACGGAACTCTGGCTAGCCGGCTGAGTTGGCAAAGCGCGACCTTCCTCGCGGTCCCCCGAACCGAACCGCTGATGGGGGAACGGTTACACAACTAATATATACACACACATTGCAAACTCGTAGCCGATCTTCCCAACCCGATGTTAACTGGTCTGCACGTTGGAAGCTGGCCGCAGCATACACATAAATAAATTAACATAAATAAATAAATAAATATACAGGTAGAAGCATAACAATAACAAAATAGGTATAACAGTTTAACGGTGTAAAAGGATGTAAGAGTTAATAAAAGGAAAAAGAATATAACAGTATCAAATAACATAAAATAAAATATAGGGTCCCAACAAAATGAGCCGTCTCATGGTCCCCGCAAAGAACAATGAGACACGCAGCGTTTTCAGGAGGGCCTCATTCTCCGGGCACCAGGCGCCCAGGGCCCCGACGATGAACGCGTCCACGTGGACGGTGTAGCCGCGCCGGCGGAGAGCACACGCCAGAGGCGCGTATTTCCGCAGCTTCTCCGCCTTGGCCTCTTCAAAGGCCACCGAGGTGTTCTCGAAAGGCACGGCCACATCGACCAGGTGGACGGTCCGCGACGGCTCATGCGTCACAACTATGTCGGGACGCAGGGCCGCCAGTTCGTCAGGGGCACCCGGGACACGCCGGTCCACCCGGATGTCGCCCGGGAGACGGGTCGCCGTCGCAAGCCTGCGAACCAGGCCGTGGTGCCGGAGCTGGCGAGCCGCCGAATGAACGCCGCAGTGACCGAGCACATGGGGAAGGCTCTCGAGTTTGTACCCGCATCGCCGACAACGCTTGTCGCCTCCCCCCCAACGGATCGCTCCGTTGAGCGGGAGGACGTCAAGGCGCGCACGGTGGATAAAGCGCCAGTTGGCGAAGCGGGTGAACGACCCCCCACGCATGAAGTGATTGCTCACCGCATGGCGGGAGGTCACCCCAAAGACCTTCCCCTGGTCAGGTTTTCGGACCAATGTCTCCATGTAGTGCCCGGTCACTGCCGCCCTCATGCGGCGGATTATCTCGGCCTTTGCTCCTGGTGACACCACGACCGGCTCGCCCCGCGAAGCAATCACCACCGAGAGCTCGGCCCGACCATCGTCCCATCTCCACCGGAACCCGAAACGCGCCGCAGACCTGAGCGCGGCGGACCGCACCCGCGACCAGAATGAGGAACATCCGGTGGTTGGCAACGCGAAGTCCCCGATCAAACGACCCGACAGGTACTCCGCGAGGTCCCCCTCTGTCGGAGGTCGACGCAGCTTGTCCCGCGCCGCTGTGTCAAGGGATGCTCTTGCCACCGACGCAACGACCGGGTCCCCTGTGTTCAGGAGTCTGAACGCGTGGGCCACGGTCGTCACGTCGGCCAGGTCTGCCAGCGGGAGGAGCCCACATCCACCCCGCGAGGGAGGGATGTAGACCACCTCCGCGCTGGCCCGCTGTGGCAAATTGAGCCACCCCTTGACCGCGCGCCTGACTGCCTTGTCCACCTCCGCCAGTGCGAACTTCCCCAAACTGGCGCCCCGTAGCAGGAAATCCAAACGTGGAATTATAACCGATCTTAAGGTTTCCACCTTCTGCCACGGAGCCAGCAGGGAGCGATCCACCGCCCCCAGGTCCCTCAGCACGTCCCGGATCGCGGAGTAGGGCGTCTGGTCGATCCGAACCCCGGTGGGTACGCCCAGGTGTTCGTAGGCGTCCCCGTCTCCGAGCGCTGGAACGAGTCCCTCGTTGAGGCCAAACTCGGTCCGAGCCACCGCGCCGCTCCCGAGTACGTGCAGCGTAGCGCACTTCCCCGGGTTAAACGCGAGACCCAGACCCCGAGCCGTGGCCTCCGCTGCACCCAATAGCCCTCCCATGCTTTCGGGGGACGTCGCGATCAACGCGATATCGTCCGCGTAGGCCAGGGCTGCTACCCTGAAGCCCGCCATCTCGTACCCGGCTCCCGACTCCGTGGCCTGACGGACCACGGGTTCGATCGCCAGGTTGAAGAGTATTGGGCTCAGGGGGCAACCCTGTCTTACTCCCGACCGCATGGGGATCCTATCGGTGAATCCTTCGGCGGTACGGACCCTCGTCGTGCAATCGGTGTATAAGCACCGGACGAGGTTAACGGTCGCGCGAGGGGCACCGGCACCGGCCAGCGCGCCCACGCACGCCCGCTGTGTCCGCTCACCTCCGGTCACCATCGGGTCACGACGTGCAGCTGCCCTCGGGTTGGCCGCACTCCCACACCCTCTCGTCGCCGTCCGCCTTCGATCCGCGGCGGTGTCCCTCGAAATGACCGCAGGGGTGGCACCTCTCGGGGCCGCAGTTCTGAAAACAGAGCCCCGGTTTGACCCGGGGGTATTAATCGGACTGCCCCGGCTCGCGTCCACTATATTATCCTTAAAAGTACGAATATCACATTGCTGTTCGTTAACGTTATTCGTAAAATTAATAGGGCTGGTGGCCCTGTCACAGTACCTTTTGTAGCCATTACCATTATCATTATTATTGTTTGGGCCTCGGTCCATGTTTTGGCCCCGTTCCGCCTCCACGGGAGGTCCGACCGCTCTGGCGCTACCGGGGGGCCTTCCTCTTCTTCCCGTTCCTTTTCCACGCTCCCCCGGCACGGGAGTCCGCAGCCCTGCCCTCTTCCGTCCTCTTTTGGGGGCCGCCACTCTCCAATCCTCGTCCGACGACGACGACAGAACCACCGCTGCCTCTTCTCCTTCTTCCGACGACGACTCCTCGATGGTCGGGAGTTTCCTCCCCCTCCTTCTCCTTATCGTCCCCACATCCGGGGTGATGGGGGCGGTGGTGTTGCCCCCCTCCGTCTGTCCCCCGGGCGGAAGGGACGGCGCCCGGGCGCTTCTCCCTCTCCTCGGTGTGGGGCATCCTACTGCCGCCGGTGATGTCGTCGGCGGCCTCCTTCTCCGGACACCAGGCGCCCAGGTCCCTGACGATGAACGCGCCCACGTGGACGGTGTAGCAGCGCCGCCGCGGTTTGATCTCACTTTTGATCTTAGCCGTAAGGCCGAGAATCGATCTGACGGACGTCTATAACAGATAAATGGCTTTTATGTTCAATTAATGTTTCCTCGAAGGCGAGGCCCCGAGGATCAGGTACATTGTATGCAGTTTCTTTTTTGTGTTTTCTTTCCTTCTCATATTTCAAAAGGGCCCAGGGACAATCCCCCTGCTCCCTTGTAGTCGCATATTATTCCATTAATAAGTCGCGCTGGGCGTCCATCTAATACCAATATAAATCCTCTTTTGGGCATTGATATTATCAGTCAATAATAATAGATAAATATATAAATAAATAAATAAATAAACAAATACATACATAGGCAAACACAACAGCAGCAACCAGTCAATATGCCACGTAGCCGGTGTAAAGGGCCGGACTACGTGTCAAGTATAAAATAAAATAAATAAATAAAACAAAATACGATAAGGTACGAAGCCCGACATGTTTCGTGGACGCCCGCTACTCGTCTTCTTGAGCACGGGGCAGTCCGATGGTGCCAATATCTTCGGCTCCTCGACCCCCACGGTCGTCATTTATAGTATTCAATCTCCGCGCCGCCGCGTTCTCGTTGACATCGGGCGCCGAGGTTCGTGGCGGGGTACTGCCGAATCCCGGAGACATGCTCCACGTACATGTCCCCTGGACCAGGCTATGGTCTCCGATACTATGAGTCGTCTCATGATCCTCGCGTAGAACCATGAGACGCGCAGCGTCTTCAGGAGGGCCTCGTTCTCCGGGCACCAGGCGCCCAGGGCCCCGACGATGAACGCGCCCACGTGGGCGGTGTAGCAGCGCCGCCGCGGTTTAATCTCACTTTTGATCTTAGCCGTAAGGCCGAGAATCGATCTGACGGACGTCTATAACAGATAAATGGCTTTTATGTTCAATTAATGTTTCCTCGAAGGCGAGGCCCCGAGGATCAGGTACATTGTATGCAGTTTCTTTTTTGTGTTTTCTTTCCTTCTCATATTTCAAAAGGGCGCAGGGACAATCCCCCTGCTCCCTTGTAGTCGCATATTATTCCATTAATAAGTCGCGCTGGGCGTCCATCTAATACCAATATAAATCCTCTTTTGGGCATTGATATTATCAGTCAATAATAATAGATAAATATATAAATAAATAAATAAATAAACAAATACATACATAGGCAAACACAACAGCAGCAACCAGTCAATATGCCACGTAGCCGGTGTAAAGGGCCGGACTACGTGTCAAGTATAAAATAAAATAAATAAATAAAACAAAATACGATAAGGCACGAAGCCCGACATGTTTCGTGGATGCCCGCTACTCGTCTTCTTGAGCACGGGGCAGTCCGATGGTGCCAATATCTTCGGCTCCTCGACCCCCACGGTCGTCATTTATAGTATTCAATCTCCGCGCCGCCGCGTTCTTGTTGACATCGGGCGCCGAGGTTCGTGGCGGGGTACTGCCGAATCCCGGAGACATGCTCCACGTACATGTCCCTGGACCAGGCTATGGTCTCCGATACTATGAGTCGTCTCATGATCCTCGCGTAGAACCATGAGACGCGCAGCGTCTTCAGGAGGGCCTCGTTCTCCGGGCACCAGGCGCCCAGGGCCCCGACGATGAACGCGCCCACGTGGGCGGTGTAGCAGCGCCGCCGTGGTTTAATCTCACTTTTGATCTTAGCCGTAAGGCCGAGAATCGATCTGACGGACGTCTATAACAGATAAATGGCTTTTACGTTCAATTAATGTTTCCTCGAAGGCGAGGCCCCGAGGATCAGGTACATTGTATGCAGTTTCTTTTTTGTGTTTTCTTTCCTTCTCATATTTCAAAAGGGCGCAGGGACAATCCCCCTGCTCCCTTGTAGTCGCATATTATTCCATTAATAAGTCGCGCTGGGCGTCCATCTAATACCAATATAAATCCTCTTTTGGGCATTGATATTATCAGTCAATAATAATAGATAAATATATAAATAAATAAATAAATAAACAAATACATACATAGGCAAACACAACAGCAGCAACCAGTCAATATGCCACGTAGCCGGTGTAAAGGGCCGGACTACGTGTCAAGTATAAAATAAAATAAATAAATAAAACAAAATACGATAAGGCACGAAGCCCGACATGTTTCGTGGACGCCCGCTACTCGTCTTCTTGAGCACGGGGCAGTCCGATGGTGCCAATATCTTCGGCTCCTCGACCCCCACGGTCGTCATTTATAGTATTCAATCTCCGCGCCGCCGCGTTCTCGTTGACATCGGGCGCCGAGGTTCGTGGCGGGGTACTGCCGAATCCCGGAGACATGCTCCACGTACATGTCCCCTGGACCAGGCTATGGTCTCCGATACTATGAGTCGTCTCATGATCCTCGCGTAGAACCATGAGACGCGCAGCGTCTTCAGGAGGGCCTCGTTCTCCGGGCACCAGGCGCCCAGGGCCCCGACGATGAACGCGCCCACGTGGGCGGTGTAGCAGCGCCGCCGCGGTTTAATCTCACTTTTGATCTTAGCCGTAAGGCCGAGAATCGATCTGACGGACGTCTATAACAGATAAATGGCTTTTATGTTCAATTAATGTTTCCTCGAAGGCGAGGCCCCGAGGATCAGGTACATTGTATGCAGTTTCTTTTTTGTGTTTTCTTTCCTTCTCATATTTCAAAAGGGCGCAGGGACAATCCCCCTGCTCCCTTGTAGTCGCATATTATTCCATTAATAAGTCGCGCTGGGCGTCCATCTAATACCAATATAAATCCTCTTTTGGGCATTGATATTATCAGTCAATAATAATAGATAAATATATAAATAAATAAATAAATAAACAAATACATACATAGGCAAACACAACAGCAGCAACCAGTCAATATGCCACGTAGCCGGTGTAAAGGGCCGGACTACGTGTCAAGTATAAAATAAAATAAATAAATAAAACAAAATACGATAAGGTACGAAGCCCGACATGTTTCGTGGACGCCCGCTACTCGTCTTCTTGAGCACGGGGCAGTCCGATGGTGCCAATATCTTCGGCTCCTCGACCCCCACGGTCGTCATTTATAGTATTCAATCTCCGCGCCGCCGCGTTCTCGTTGACATCGGGCGCCGAGGTTCGTGGCGGGGTACTGCCGAATCCCGGAGACATGCTCCACGTACATGTCCCTGGACCAGGCTATGGTCTCCGATACTATGAGTCGTCTCATGATCCTCGCGTAGAACCATGAGACGCGCAGCGTCTTCAGGAGGGCCTCGTTCTCCGGGCACCAGGCGCCCAGGGCCCCGACGATGAACGCGCCCACGTGGGCGGTGTAGCAGCGCCGCCGCGGTTTAATCTCACTTTTGATCTTAGCCGTAAGGCCGAGAATCGATCTGACGGACGTCTATAACAGATAAATGGCTTTTATGTTCAATTAATGTTTCCTCGAAGGCGAGGCCCCGAGGATCAGGTACATTGTATGCAGTTTCTTTTTTGTGTTTTCTTTCCTTCTCATATTTCAAAAGGGCCCAGGGACAATCCCCCTGCTCCCTTGTAGTCGCATATTATTCCATTAATAAGTCGCGCTGGGCGTCCATCTAATACCAATATAAATCCTCTTTTGGGCATTGATATTATCAGTCAATAATAATAGATAAATATATAAATAAATAAATAAATAAACAAATACATACATAGGCAAACACAACAGCAGCAACCAGTCAATATGCCACGTAGCCGGTGTAAAGGGCCGGACTACGTGTCAAGTATAAAATAAAATAAATAAATAAAACAAAATACGATAAGGCACGAAGCCCGACATGTTTCGTGGACGCCCGCTACTCGTCTTCTTGAGCACGAGGCAGTCCGATGGTGCCAATATCTTCGGCTCCTCGACCCCCACGGTCGTCATTTATAGTATTCAATCTCCGCGCCGCCGCGTTCTCGTTGACATCGGGCGCCGAGGTTCGTGGCGGGGTACTGCCGAATCCCGGAGACATGCTCCACGTACATGTCCCTGGACCAGGCTATGGTCTCCGATACTATGAGTCGTCTCATGATCCTCGCGTAGAACCATGAGACGCGCAGCGTCTTCAGGAGGGCCTCGTTCTCCGGGCACCAGGCGCCCAGGGCCCCGACGATGAACGCGCCCACGTGGGCGGTGTAGCAGCGCCGCCGCGGTTTAATCTCACTTTTGATCTTAGCCGTAAGGCCGAGAATCGATCTGACGGACGTCTATAACAGATAAATGGCTTTTATGTTCAATTAATGTTTCCTCGAAGGCGAGGCCCCGAGGATCAGGTACATTGTATGCAGTTTCTTTTTTGTGTTTTCTTTCCTTCTCATATTTCAAAAGGGCGCAGGGACAATCCCCCTGCTCCCTTGTAGTCGCATATTATTCCATTAATAAGTCGCGCTGGGCGTCCATCTAATACCAATATAAATCCTCTTTTGGGCATTGATATTATCAGTCAATAATAATAGATAAATATATAAATAAATAAATAAATAAACAAATACATACATAGGCAAACACAACAGCAGCAACCAGTCAATATGCCACGTAGCCGGTGTAAAGGGCCGGACTACGTGTCAAGTATAAAATAAAATAAATAAATAAAACAAAATACGATAAGGCACGAAGCCCGACATGTTTCGTGGACGCCCGCTACTCGTCTTCTTGAGCACGGGGCAGTCCGATGGTGCCAATATCTTCGGCTCCTCGACCCCCACGGTCGTCATTTATAGTATTCAATCTCCGCGCCGCCGCGTTCTCGTTGACATCGGGCGCCGAGGTTCGTGGCGGGGTACTGCCGAATCCCGGAGACATGCTCCACGTACATGTCCCTGGACCAGGCTATGGTCTCCGATACTATGAGTCGTCTCATGATCCTCGCGTAGAACCATGAGACGCGCAGCGTCTTCAGGAGGGCCTCGTTCTCCGGGCACCAGGCGCCCAGGGCCCCGACGATGAACGCGCCCACGTGGGCGGTGTAGCAGCGCCGCCGTGGTTTAATCTCACTTTTGATCTTAGCCGTAAGGCCGAGAATCGATCTGACGGACGTCTATAACATACTACAATGTATGTATGACGGCTTGTCGGCCAACGGCTTACAGAAGCAAGGTTTCTGGCACGGGCATGAATTGCTGTTTTTGGGGACATAGTTATTTCTCGCTTACTTAATGACCAGTCGAACTCTTAATTGGGAGGACCATCGCTTGAAATTAATAACGTCCTCTTGTGCTCCAGGAGTAAACGACGTGTCATAAAGCTACATTGAGCGTCAATATAAAGGTAACACTTGAAATTTTCCACTTCTCTTTAAAATAATTTAAAAGGCATGAAAGAAAACAGGAAGAAGGTGTATGGTTTCGATAGCTCAATTTGTCTTCTATAAAAAACATATATTTTTTTTTGTTGTAATTTAACAATAAGTAAACATATGATGCTGTAAAGGATTCTTAAGGAACCTTCACATCGCGGGGTTCATGATACGGACGTGACTCCTCAGCTATTTTTGAGGATTAGGCCTTCGAGATGTTTTTTCTTGGCAAATTACGTTACGGTCATTAAGGAAACTCCAAACTCCACACGGGACTAGGGAATCCTTGAAACTCTTCCTTGCCTCAATAGCGATTGACGTATCCTAAACCCGCAGGAGCGCACATCTGCAGACCACCGGGGTCTTGGGGGTTTTGGCTTTCCCCAAATGTTTAAAAAAAGACAACGGTCTCGCTCACTCTTGCATGGTGTACCTGGACACTGGACAGCAGGGTGGACGGGAATGTTGCAAAAAGCAGGAAACGCCCTGCCAAGGTGACGACTTTTAGGATTGGCTTGACCAATCCTCCCACCGGTTAGCGCTGCGCGTTTTCGTCACCTTGGTAGGAGAAGCCTAGCTTAGGTTAAGGGTAGCACTACGTTTCGGATTAGATTCGTTTAATCGAGCCTTACAACCTCGAGTCGACTCTCCGCAAGTGTAGAAATATTCTTGTGTAACTAAAAAGAGCATCGGGCTCTTCCTTGAGACAACGGGCTTCTGTAAGTCCTTTCCTTTACACATTCGACTTGTGTAGGGCTTGCGTTTTAATATGTCAACCGAAATACGAACGTTAGTGAACGAACTGCGCATTGTAAAGGCGTCGCTCACGCGCTTGAAAAATTTTTTTGCTGAGTCGGGTACCAAAACGTCGGTAGGGGCACTGAAAAAACCGTTAGAGGCGAATGCGGGGCTTTATGAGAATTTTAATAGTATTCAGAATAAAATCGAGCTCATTGTGATGGGCACCGACCAAGAAGCCGCACATGAAACGGTACGGGAGCAATTTGAATCGATATATTTCAATCTAATGGCGGACATAGAGGCGCATATCGCCGCTTCGCAATCGCCTCTACACCGGGAAGCATCGACGAGCCCCCAAACAACGCAGGTGTCTTCGCAACCGGCCATAAAACTGCCGGTTATTCAATTACCGTCGTTTGACGGTAATTACAATGGGTGGTTAAAATTCCGGGATACGTTTTTATCCTTGATACATAACAACGAGTCATTATCCAACATCCAAAAATTCTACTATTTGGATTCCTGGTTAGAGGGCTGTGCGGCACGTATCATTCACTCGTTAGGCATCTCAGACGCCAATTATAAAATAGCGTGGGAAACGTTGAACACACGGTTTCAAGACTCAACAGCACTATTGCGTCATCACGTGCACGCACTATTAGACATAACTCCTGTAAAGAAGCACTCTGCGATCGGGTTAAGAGAATTTTTGGATGACGCAAAAAATCATTTATTCGTGCTAAAATCACTCGGTGAGCCAGTGGATAATTGGAACACACTAATTGTTCCGATGCTAACCAGGAAATTAGACATGGTCTCAATTAGGGAATGGGAGAAAAAAATCACGACTTATACAATAACTTTAGACATTTCGCGGAATTCTTAGAGGAAAGGGTGCGATACCTCGACAATGTCGGTATTGCCGCACCGGCAGTCTCAGAAAGGGTTGAACTGCGACCGCCCGGAGCAGGTAGCCGGTGGCCGAATAAGGTAACGGCGCACGTTGCCAATACGTATGCGCGCTGCCCGGCATTCCCAGGTAACCAGACGCTACATAAATGTTCCAAATTTCGGGAATTGACCCTTGCAGAAAAACGGGAATTAGTTCAGACTGCGCGACGATGTTATAATTGTTTAGAGGCAACCCATCAGGTACAGAATTGCATGCAGAAAAACTGTAATCGGTGTGGTAGGAAGCACCACACGCTATTGCATCGCGAAGACCCAAACCCGGTTCACACTGCAAACATCGGGATCACAGAACCACCTAGTCGGCCATCAACCACTTGCGTGTCAAATATCGCGAGCGTTCAGAGAGATTACACCGTATTAACAACGGCGGTCGTATACGTAAGGGATAGTCGCGGGCAGAGACATGAATGTCGGGCGTTATTAGATTCCGGGTCGCAGGCAAATTTCGTTACTCGGGACTTTTGCAAAAAATTAGGTATTATTCCGACTCCAGTCCAAGCGACGGTCGCAGGGCTGGGTCAAACTCCAAATTCGGTCAAGAGAAGGGTCGCAGTCAAAATCTTCTCCCGATGCAATAGTTTCCGTACGGATTTATCGCGCCTGGCTATAGAGACCATAACAGAAGGCATGCCTAACGTTCCCATCAATAGAAAAAATGTTCAAATACCATCAAACCTGGCTATGGCGGACCCGTATTTTGATACTTCAAAAAAGGTTGACCTGCTAATCGGGGCAGGTTTGTTTTGGAGGTTATTGTGTATCGGTCAACACAAACCCGCCGCTCAACTAGTATGGCAGAAAACACAGTTCGGGTGGGTACTCGGGGGAAACTGACCTGGCCAACGGTGAGTGAGCCAGGCGTAGTTCAATGCAATCTCGTCACGAATAATGAGCTCGCGAGTAAAGTAGAAGAATTTTGGAAGGTCGAAAGCCTTGAAACGCGGAAACCGGACAACGATAATTGCGAAATTCACTTTGCGGCTACTACACATCGAGATGAACACGGACGGTACATTGTACGGATACCATTCACTGACACGGTTAGCAGATTAGGGAGTTCCCGGGAACAAGTCGAACGGCTATACTCTTTAGAAAAAAGATTAAGCAAACAGCCGAGTTTGCAGACAGAATATATTCATTTCATGGAAGATTATGAAAGGTTCGGACATATGTCGCACGTGCCTATATCCGAAAATTGCGGCGAAGTGTCATACTACCTGCCGTACCACGCGGTCATAAAAGAGACCAGCACAACCACCAAGGTTAGGGTCGTGTTCGATGGGTCGGCGAAAACTTCCTCGGGCCTTTCATTAAATGATACTCAGTACGTAGGCCCCACTGTCCAAAATGAATTATTTTCTATTTTAGTGAGATCCAGACAACACCGGTACATTCTTTCCGCGGATATTGAGAAAATGTACCCGAAAATTTTGATTGATTCGAAGGATAGACGGTTTCAAAAAATTCTATGGCGTTCCAGTCCAACCTCTCCAATAACTTTTGAGTTAAATACGGTCACTTACGGGACAGGATCTGCACCACTTCTGGCACCGCGAGTCTTACAGCAAGTTGGACTTGACTGTGCACAAACATATCCAATTACCAATAGAATAATTATTAATGATTTTTATGTTGTCGATTTGTTGACTGGAACACAAACAATCACCGAGACGATAAAGATTAAAAAAGAACTTTCCGCGATTTTAGCTCAGGCGGGCTTTCAATTACGGAAATGGGCAACAAACGGTCGGAAGCAAATATATCACTGATAAAGAAGTTCACACGGATAAGGATCCAAAGACACTCGGCCTGTTATGGTCTCCTGCAGACGATAGGGTTAGATTCTCCGTTACGGAAAGCATGCATAAACATGTTACAAAAAGAACGATATTATCAGAAATTGCTCAAATTTTTGATCCGTTGGGTTTAATTGGGCCGGTAATCGTACGGGCAAAACTTATAATGCAAAGATTATGGCAAGGACAAACAGGGTGGGACGAAGCAGTCTTCCAAGAATTGCATACGCAATGGGCAGACTACCGCAATGAACTAAGACAGTTAATTACCTTAAAAAATTCGGCAATGTGTAGTAGGAAAGCGGTTTGTTTGCGTCGAACTACACGGGTTTGCAGACGCCTCGGAAAAGGCTTACGGTGCCTGCGGTTACCTGCGGTCCCAGGGTACTTCGGGTAAATGGGAGTCAAGGTTAGTGTGCGCAAAATCCAAGGTCGCGCCGTTAAAATCCATATCTTTGCCGCAATTAGAACTTTGCGGGACACTTTTGTTATCACAATTAATGAACAAACTAAGGTTGTCACTCACGTTATGGATTAACGAAGTGGTTTATTGGTCAGACTCTACGATCGCCTTGGCCTGGATACAAGGTCCATCAAGTCGATGGAAAATGTTCGTTGCCAATAGGGTTACAGAAATTAATGACTTAACAACCGGACATCAATGACACCACGTTAGATCTTAGGACAATTCTGCAGATCTGATTTCTCGCGGAACGACTCCCACATCATTGGCAGCCACTGATCTTTGGTGGTCAGGTCCAGCTTGGTTGTCAATGAATCGGGAACATTGGCCCCAGTCGGTGATCGAAAAAAATTTTAATTCCGGAAGAGAAAGGGGTAAATCATACTAATCGTGACATCTCTTAGCAATGTATATAGTAAACTATATGTAATGTGTCACGTGACCTTTGCGTTATTACAAGATTCCCATTTCCGGCTCTGTACTCTTCCTCGCGCACTTTCGTCTCGTCAGCCGAGTTGTAAACACAACAGCGACTCTTTGTGCAAACCGTGTTAAATAAATTTACTTATAATAAACCAAAAACTACAACAATTCCAACAGTAGCGGCAGCTATGACCACAGATAGCAGCATCTTTACAAGGGTGTTCGGGTATCTGCGACTGCTCCGGGTTACCGCGTACTGCCTACGAATCGCAGATAAGGCACGGGAAAGACGCGAACATACGGCATTACACAAGGACTTCATCCTCATGGCAGGCGAATTAGTTAGAGCTCGGAACGCTCTTATTCGACTTGCACAACAAGAATGTTTTCGAACAGAAATTCATAATCCGCAAAACAAGGTACCGGTCCCTAAATCGAGCAAGTTATTAGAGCTCAATCCTTTCCTGGATAGCATCGGGCTAATCAGGGTGGGCGGAAGGTTATCGAATGCCCCACTACCGTACTCCCAAAAACATCCCATTGTATTGCCGTCAAGGCACCCACTGACAGATGCAATAATTAACAATGAACACGTAAACTTACTACACGCAGGCAGTGCACATGTCACAGCGTCGTTACGCCAAAAATATTGGCCACTGTCGTGTAGGCAAAATGTTCGGCAGATCGTACGTAGGTGCATCAAGTGCTTTAAGGTACGCCCCCAGGTGGCTCAGTATATAATGGGAAATCTACCTGCGGCGCGTGTGACACCTGCTCGGCCATTCGATACCTGCGGTATCGATTACGCTGGCCCTTTCTTGACAAAAGAAAGAACGCGGAGCAAGGTACTCACGAAGGCGAATTTATGCCTCTTGTATGCTTTGCGACCAAAGCAATTCACCTCGTATTAGCAACTGATCTCAGCACGGTAGCATTTCTGAACTGTTTTCGCCGGTTTATTGCATGTCGAGGACGATGTCGATGCATTGTCACCGACAATGGAACGAATTTTATAGGGGCACGAAATCAGTTACGCGATTTACGCATACTATTAAATACTTCGGAATATAAAACAAGGGTTGCGGACATGCTCAGCAAGGAGCAGATTGAGTGGCGTCTAATTCCTCCACACGCGCCACATTTTGGATGTTTATGGGAGAGTGGTGTAAAATCTGCAAAATACCACCTCAAGCGCGTCATCGGGACGCAATCACTAACGTTCGAAGAATGGTATACGGTAACCACGCAAGTCGAAGCGTGTCTGAACTCCAGACCTCTTTGTCCCATGTCATCTGATCCTTCCGATTTGACCACCCTAACTCCCGGCCATTTCCTGATCGGCGATGCACTAATGGCACTACCAGAGCATGATCTTACGGATATCAAACAAAATCGTCTGAGTTTAGTTTTTCTGGCATCGGTAACGGCTCATTACCTTTGATTCGAGTGTACCAACGGTGTTGATGACGTCAGTACCGTGAGAGAGTAGTCAGCTAAGAATTAGACGGAGAAAGACTTCCGAAACCTAGACAGTGCCGAGTAACGACTAATTAGAGTAACGCGGCCGCGTCTTCGGCTGTCAATCCGCGCAGTCCTACGTAGACTTCACAATAGAGCGGATTGGCTTCCGATCCCACTTGAACGGAAAGATTTACGAAAGGAAAGTTCTGAGTGTTTAAATTCAGAACTGTTCTGCCTGTATTTGACGGGTGTAAAGAGTAGATGTTCAATCTGGTGCGGGTCCACTGATTGACCTCGCACATAGCCGTGTTTTACTAATTACACTGTTCTACAAATTCAATTTTTTTTTCTGTTTTTCAATATCCACTAGGTGATTCTTGTAGAGCTTTGTACCCTAAACACGAATCTGAAAATGGAATTGCTGTATCACCCTCAGTTTTCGAAAAACACGAGTTTTTGTGAAAACGTACAATTTTGGGCAAAAGCGAGGTATTACGCGAAAATTAAAAATATCAGACAGTTCCAATTAATCTTAAAAGATAGAGGAGAGATTCCTGAATATGCTAACATCGATAGTTATAATATTTTGTACTTTTGAACGGTTGTAAATGATCGCCAAAGTTTGAAAAAGTGTCGAAGTACATACTTTATATACAATACTTTTGCATATTTACGAAAAGTTGTTTACCTGACACGAAATCTATACACAGGATCTGATTCTGCAGACATTTCTGAAGAAGAAACTGACCAACAGAAGTGTAAAAACTGTTCTCAATTGTCACAGGTCGAGAAAATGTGTATTTGCAACGCGTGCACGACGTTTGACCGCCACGCGGCCATCGCTCGCTTATCTCGGCGCGGCAGTGCCGTAGCTACCTACAAGCGAAACTGGTATAATGGTGCAATAGGGTATGCACTCTGTATATAGTATGTTTGATTTTTTTTTTGTAACTTTTATTGCTTAATATATTTATATACTCTATGATACTAATCACTGAATTATATTTTCAAAATCCATGTAAACTTATCAATGGAATCACTCGAACATGTACGCTTTTCTAAGAAAGATCTGGAGTAAATCCTTGCTATTCACACTTCGCTCTTAGGAATATTATTCCTATTCTGTGAGGCAACCCAACAATAAAATGTTGTTTATGTTTTTACGGCTTTATATTTCAAAAACCATTCATATATATACAATGAACATCGAAATTGTTTAGAAATGGAAATGATCAAGAAATGTTTTGTACAAATCCACAAACAGATTAAAAAATCAAAAATGATAAACATATACAGGAATTAGGAGCCTAAGATATTATCGGTGTCTCATCCATTATGCGTAGCTACGGCACTGCCGAGCCGAGGTAGGCTAGCGATGGCCGCGTGGCGGTAAAACGCCGTGCACGCGTTGCCAATACACATTTTCTCGACCTGTGACAATTGAGAACGGATTCTATACTTCTGTTGGACAGTTTCTTCTTCAGAAATGTCTGCATAATCAGATCCTGTGTATAGATTTCGTGTCAGGTAAACAACTTTTCGTAAATATGCAAAAGTATTGTGTATAAAGTATGTACTTCGACACTTTTTCAAACTTTGGCGATCATTTACAACCGTTCAAAAGCACAAAATATTATAACTATCGATGTTAGCATATTCAGGAATCTCTCCTCTATCTTTTAAGATTAATTGGAACTGTCTGATGTTTTTAATTTTCGCGTAATACCTCGTGTTGAACAGTGTTATAGGAGTCCTAGCCTAACTCAACTCGGCGAGTTCGGCGACCGGCTAAGACAACGACGAGGAAGATAATCCTCGATATTCTTTTCGTCAGATTCCTATTTTTCATTTTTATTGTTATTTTCATTTATTATTTATAATTTTATTTTAGTTTTCTTGTGTTTTATTATTTTTGTAATAAAAGGTCGACCGGAAAGGCGGACGAAAAGAAAACCAATTTATCGCAATCAATTTCCCTGTAAACTCTATCCGGACTTCTTAGTTAAAAGCATCAGCTTTTTAACAGTGATCATTTATCGATGTGCTCATGGCAGGCTCTAAATTGCGAGTTACGGACGAGCGCGGGCTGTCAGAATGTACGCGTGAGAGGGGGAATCCTCCAACCCGCGGCGCTGTCACCGCGTCTCTCGTCCGTCTCTGTCTAATGTATAATTGTTGTACCTTCTTTATGCTCGAGCGTTAAAACGCTTGTTCGAAATTGAACGTTACTGTATCGTTCGCGTGACCTGCAGAAAAACCTGAGAAGCGTGGTTTTTTCTGTTACTTGACGTTTCAAACCGCGGACGCGTCGACCTAGAATATTCTGGTCGGTCGCGTATACCAAAAACAAAACGATTAACGAATTATTTCAGGTTTAAATAGAAATCGAATTAACTCGATATTTTAACAACAGTCCTTAAGAGAAATTGCTAAAGTTGTGCAAAAAGGCCATGTGGCTGTGAAAAAGATCATTGACAAATATAATAATCTTGGATTATTAACCCCTTCCACTACTCTGAAATTCGGAAGAAACCGTGCCTAACCCATACGCCCGAATGATCGGAACGAGCCCTAATATTGGAACTTGAAACACGATATGTCGATCAACGGACTATCGATATTTACGAGTTCGACTCGTGATATTCATGTTTGGACAAAATGTCGATTACGAGTCAGAATTGTGTTATTTACGTTTGACGTGAAATTGAACAACGAGCCTGACTCGTGATATTTAAGTTTGGCCTAAAATTTTCATCACGAGTCAGACTCGTGAAAATAGTGCAAGGAGTTAAGTAATATTGATCATAAACGGCGACCGAAACAACTCAATGAGAGTGATGTGAGGCAAATTTGCAGAAAAGTAAAAGAAAATCCTTTTAAAATAGCGGAAGAACTGAATAATCTAAAGAAAGAAAAGGTTAGTGTAAGTATAATCCGTAGAACAGTGGACAGAGCAGTGTTATTTGGAAGAGTTCTGAGGAAGAAACGGTTACAGTATGCTAAAGACCATTTCAAATACAGGGAACCGGAAATGGGGGGTAGCTAAGACGGTTCTGAACAACAATTTCCTTTACAAAAATGTCGGATGGGGCTTCGTTTTTGAATTATTAACGAAAAACACTGACCTACCACGGCGCGCGCCTTCCGCGCGCTCAGGGCCGTCTGAACTCGGAGAGCCCACGCATCGGGTAGGTAGCAAGATGTACATTGAAGATACGTCGAGGAACGAATACAAATAATTAAAAATACTACCATTGCGACTGTTATCTAATTCGTTAGTTACTACGTAATTAGTACGTAAATTACTAAATCGAATTTATTAATTATTTGTATTCGCTATTTCCAAGGAAAAAGGAATAAAATGTGGGAAGATGCTCTCGGAATTTTTAGGAAATTAACCCTGCGCACCCGAATGACGCTTCTCGTCAGAGTGTTTTAAAATTAAAATATTTAATATTAAATAATAATATTAAAATATTTATTATTTTCAGAAAATTGAAATAAATACGGTAAGAACCATTTGTAAGCGTTTGCTATTAAAAACTGTACTGGAAAAACACATTGGATTTGTGCGTACCGAAACATTCCCCAAATGCAAAGGTTTAATAGAGAAATAATTGAAATTCGAATTACCTGCTGCGCTCAGTACCTTACTTACCTGCTCGGTCAGTGCTTGGGAGGCTGCTCAGCGGTTGCCTCCGCCGAGGGGTACTCCCCTCGCCCTGGAAGACGCCGCGGCTGGTTTTTCCAGAAGGCGGGAAGGCCCGCAGGTATGCCCTCCGCGTACCGGCCGGTGTGTTCGTTGGATGAGGCGGGCAAGTTCTTTGAACGAATTGTGGCTGCCTGCCTCACCAACCACCTGTCCACTGTGGGACCCGACTTGGCCCCCTGCCAATTCGGCTTTAGAGAGGGACTGATCATGCGGAGGGGGGTCGTACGCGGTGTTCCACAGGGGTCGGTTCTAGGGCCCCTGCTGTGAAGCATTGGGTACGACTCAGTACTGCGGGCCCCTCTGCCTGCTGACGTAGCGCTGGTGTGTTATGCCGATGACACGCTGATGCTCATCAGCAGGTCAGACTGGAGAGAGACAGCGCACGTCGCGGAGGTGGCAGTGGCCACCGTCGTCGCCGAAATCTGCATACTGGGCCTAGACGTGGCGCCCCAGAAAACGGAGGCCATGTACTTTCAAAGACTTGGCCCCCGTGGGGTGCCACCGGCCGGCCTGCGTGAAGGCCCAAATGAAGTATCTGGGCCTGATCCTCGACAGCCGGTGGCGCTTTGTCGAGCATTTCGACCGCTTGGCTCCCCGGGTGGAGAAGGCGGCTGCCTCTCTAGGCCGCTTTCTCCCGAATATCGGGGGGCCCGAGGTTGGAGTCCGCCGCCTCTACGTGGAGGTGATGCGTTCAATCGCCCTCTACGGGGCCCCAGTTTGGGCCCTGAACTTGGATACTGCGTTGCGTCAACCGTCGGCTGGCCATCCGGGTTGTTAGAGGATATCGCACTATCTCCCACGAGGCGCCGACTATCCTGGCGTGTCTCCTGCCCCTGGAGCTCCTACAGGTGCTCACCGGGCATGGTTGTTTTGGTGCGTACCTGTGTCGAATTGGGAAGTAGGCGACGACGTTGTGCCACTATTGTGGAGACCCTCAGGACACGGCGCAGCACAAGCTGGAAGCCTGTCCACCGTGGGCAGATGAGCGCCGTGTCCTGCAGCAGGAAATTGGAAGAAACCTCTCGCTAGCCACAGTAGTTGGCAAGGTGGTGGCCAGCGAGAGGACATGGCAAGTGGTGGTCTCCTTCTGCGAGGTAGTTATGTCTCAGAAGGAGGCCGCGGTGGGAGGCCTCGGAGGAGGACCAGAGCGAGGCCTCTAACGGCCATGAGGTCCGGCAGGACCTCTAGAAGTGGAGTGGCCGTCAGCACTCTCCCCAGACCACCACGTCGGTGGCCAGGAGATTGACGGGCCGCCCCTGAGGGCTGCAGATGCTCGGTGCTAGGGGCCCGAGCACCGAAGGCAGCCGCGGGCGTCGGGTGACGGTCACCGTGGGGTTTTAGCCGGTAAGAGTCCGGCACTACCCTGGCCCCCCTCCCCCTACTTGGGGCCTCGGGGTGTCCATGAGGATTTCCCCACGTACACAAAAAAAAAGGGCTCGGTCAGTGCACCGCTATCATATATATAATATATATAATATGTATATGTATATATAAACATGTGTGAAATAATGCACTGTCACATGTGTACACGTATCTATTGAACAGGATTCGAAACTGAACTTCCCAGAAGAAACAGATGTCAACGATCATACTACGTTGAAAACACCTTTCGTCTTTCGACCTTCGAAGGTAACGGACGTATTTTTCAGGAGCTTCTACCTGAGTGCCATAAATAGTGCCGTGACAGTGCCGCTAACCGTAGACGCTACCGGAGCCGTACCACCAGTTCCATACACCATTTATAGTAATCATTAGTCACTAGTATAACAAAATAAATTTTTAAAATCATCGACAATAGATACGGAGTGTAACCCACGAGGGGGTCCACTCCTGGAATGTGCTATCCATGTAGCCACACATGAGAGAAACATCGCGACGGTGAAGAAAAGTTCAAATGCCAGTGTGTGCATTTTAACGAATGAAAGTGTAGAATTTATTACCAACGCGATATTGAAATCGCAGTTGTGCGTCGTGCTGCGATTCAATAAAGATATTATTTATGAATATAGGTACATTATTTAGTTGCAGTATCCGGCATCCTTTTCTTGTCCAATGAAATTCCTTGTTTTTTAAAAATCATTTACTGTATTTTGAAAAAACCGGCATGCGATATTTTCATCATTTGTGTTGCCAAATCCTACTTCTGGCATATTTATTAACAGCCCCATATTTTTTTAAATTCATTTTGAATTTTCTTTTTATTTTCGACTACTATATTTTTATTTTCATCTCCTTTCCATTGCCTTTAAGAGATTATTTGTACGAAATATGAATTAAATTTTCAAAACACCTAATCCAAAGATGCAAAAATGACAGTCCAAATGGAAGTTGTATTCATCTCCTTGAGCGTGGCACCGCACATATAACAAGTTTGACAGAAATTCGTGTTTGATCAAATATTACAAATGCTTCCATCTATCATTGTCAGCCGAACGTCATGATAAATGATGATAATTCTATTATCTCGATTAATGGTAGTGGGAATTATATCTTTTATCAATCTTGACCAGCTTGATTTCCATTAATATAATCAATTACTAACATGTTTATAGTTATATTCGGTGTCGCATGTATTTCACAAACTCTCTTGTACATCCTGTCGCAGTTTTCGTACTTCCTTATAATGCAGTGAACAAATTTCGAAATTTCTCTAATAGATTTTTTAATCCATTCAGGTGCATCGGTTAAGCTTATGAATTGAGACAGGGCTCAATCTTTCCAATTGCAAAACATTACTCATAAGTAATACTGTGGCATTGGCTTAAAATAGAAGGCATTTTTTAATTTGGAGGACCATGTAGATTTTAAGTGAATTTATTAATTAGATAGTCGCCTTAAGGGCACTAGGTTGCAAACAAAAATCTTGAATAAGCGTAATATTGGATATGACTTAATATTAAATAAGTTTAATATTTTCAGCGTTCATTATAATATTTTGTGCATTGTTTAAGACTAATTAGATCCCATTTTTTTGGTATATTTTCTCATCATAATAACTGTGACTTTATTTAATTGGCACCAAAAATTTTCGATGGGATTCATGTTTGGATATTATGGTGGTCACATTAGGGCATTAAATCCTTTATTTTGGAGCCACGATTTAGTAATACATATAGTATGTTCGGATTCGTGATGATGCTGAAAGATAACGTCTCTTATATTTAATCTCAATTTTTGCATATTTCCCGTCAAGTAAATATTGAAAATGTTTACGTAACGTGGTCATACAACTCCATACCATAATGTTTTCTTTCCCAAGGTTTGCCGCACAGCAAACAAGTTGACTTAATTTTTTATGTTGTCTTTACCAGATCAATTCCCTTCCATCTAACTCAAGCGTATTTATTTTAATTTCATCAGACCACATTATATGTTTCCAATCTTGTTTAAAGAAGTTAACGTATTTTTTAGTAAATTCTAAACATAACATCTTGTGGCGTTTTGTTACGAGCGATTTTTTAGCTTTGGTTCTTCCCTTCGATCCAGCTTACTGTAATGTTCTACGTACTTCTTCATTATTAATACCGATATTATTAATATGCTTTCAACCTGTTATTTATCAAGTAATATCAACTTAATCGTGCAGAACAAATTATACCACACTCTACTATGTTTGAGCTTTCCAGTTTTTGATCAGCTTATTTTTTGCAACACTATATGCATACTTTTTTCTAGTATAACTAATCACTCCTATTGAACATTGGAACTTATTTATATATGAAACATCTGCCTTATGTTCTTTTACGTTTTGTTTCACTACATTTTGAGTGATTGGTTTCGCTGTATAAAAAAAAGGAATTAGAATTACATAGTTAAAGACAAAAGTTATGAAAGGTCAAAAATAAGGTTTTAGAATTTTAAAATCTAAACTCACAAAATTGATGAAGTACACTATGTTAAATCGGAAGGTTAATACTAATTAATTTGGGCGTTTCAGTATCAATGGAAAATGTAAACATACAACTTCAGTGACTTTGTTATAATGTCAACTGTTCTAAGAAATCTGTTTTCGAAGAAAATTAGAAGCTATGCTACTATGTGATCAATTTCATGCGTCACCGTATATAGATGATGGCTTCGATTCCGAAAATTTTTATGTTTCAGCATCATAGTTTATTTCTAGACCCGAAGCGTCTGATAGAATTTGATAGCTATTACTTAACTTGAATAAATTTTCTAGGTAATTAATACTTTTAAGTTTTAGTTTTATTGAAAAATTTTTCCTGTAATTGTTGTGTATATCTACTGTTGTACTGCTGTTTAAGTGAACTAGTTGGAACGAGGTGGCAATGAAAGTGTTTGTGTACCAAACTGAATTGACATTTTGTAGTATAGACTTTATACACTTTTTTTATTTTCGGTTGTTTTCAATTAAAATTTAAGTTTTTCAGCATCAAATTCAGTGGATACACTTTTTAAAAACTTTTTAGCACAATCAATCAAACATTGTTCAATTATAGCTAATTGTTTCCGAGCTTTTGAATAGATTTATTCACCTTGACTGTAGTAATTTTGTAGCCTTCACGAATGAACTCACAAACTAATTAACGTGTTTGATATGCGATCCTTTAAAAGTTGCTACATGTATACTTAAATACGTCAAACATTCAATAGCAGTGGTATTTCCTTTCCGATTTTGCACGAACTTATCGAATAGCCCCTGTACGTGAAGATCGATCATGAAAAGATCTTTTGGAGTGATGCCTAAAGTGGTAGATTCGGAATTCAAACGAACGTTTCAATGCGAACATTTGGCGTTTAGCTTAAAGCGGTTTGAAGATCATAGAATTACCTTCATTTTTTACTACTAGCATATTTGACAAAGGTTATTATGCAGCTCTAAAAACAATGTTGAGAATGGGATTTAAAATAAAGCCAGAATGAAAGAAGATCACGGATATAATAAACAATCGGCTCTTAGAGCGCGCTATGAAAGTGAAAAAGAGATTCGTTCAACTGATATTCGGAGAAACAGATCATTTGGCTTTGAATGTCGATTTTCATGAAGAGAGAGTTTAGCTACAAGTAAACGCATAATATAAAATAATTATAGTAAAAACTATGAAGGTGTTTTTATCAGAACGTGATATTTCAGAATTGCTGACAATATACAGGGTATTTCACCTAACTTGACCACCTTAAATATATCGCTTATTTTGTATGATAGAAAAAAATGCCAAGGGGAGAAAGTATTCTGTTCGAAGGCGCCAATACGGTGATGGATCGAATTTTTTTTTCAAGGTCATTTTTTCGAGATTTCAAGGTCATCGTATTTTTTTTAAATGGGACCACATATTTTCACTACAACAGTCTTATAGCTTATAAAAAGACGAATCCAACGATGTGCGATATGTTGACCTTCACGTGTCCTTTAGCGAAGGAATTATGAAATGTTTGTCAGTAACTTCAGTACGCGTTCGGAGACGGTAAATGAAGGAATTTCAATTTCATTGAAACAGTGTACCGTGTAATTGTTTCTAGTGCTTATAAATAGATATTCATATTCTCCTTTCAACGGTTGAAGTATGTTTACAAGCATTATTATTGTAAGAGGGGAATGACCGAAGCGGGTCTATAGCGCGTTGTCAAAAAGCCGCAACGTACACAACAAGTTGCGATATCGATAGCAGTGTAATAAGATTCTCCATCATGTACACTACAGCAGAAAAAGTGGAAATGATTTTATGATCGCCGGATCTTACGCCACTTGATTTCTTTCTGTGGGGGCACCTAAAAAATACAGTTTACAATGATATTCCCACAACAGCAGAAAACATGCGACAAAGGATTCTACATGCATGTAGATCAATTACTGTAGAACAACTGAAAAATGTTCAGCAAGAATTTATTTACCGCCTCCAAAAATGTATCCAGGTTCATGGTGCACATTTTGAACACCTTCTAAAATAAACATTTAATTTAAGACTGTTTCAATGAAATTGAATTTCCTTCATTTACCGTCTCCGAACGCGTACTGAAGTTACTGACAAACATTTCATAATTCCTTCGCTAAAGGTCACGTGAAGGTCAACATATCGCACATCGTTGGATTCATCTTTTTATAAGCTATAAGACTGTTGTAGCGAAAATACGTGGTCCCATTTAAAAAAAATACGATGACCTTGAAATCTCGAAAAAAATGACCTTGAAAAAAAAATTCGATCCATCACCGTATTGGCGCCTTCGAACAGAATACTTTCTCCCCTTGACTTTTTTTTCTATCATACAAAATAAGCGATATATTTAAGGTGGTAAAGTTAGGTGAAATACCCTGTATAGAAAGAAACGGTTCAGCGCTACAAAATAAACAATTTTTGTGAGAGTAATATTATTTTTGCCACAAACTGCGGAAAAAAGCAAGAAAATGTATTTGATATTTCTTAAATGGTATTATTGTATTAATATTGGTTTTGGTAACGTTTCTTAGGTTAACTGTATAAATATTAATAACTACATTTCTCTTTCGTTTCTGTCCAATGATACTTGAGTTTAAATGTAACAAATTAATAAAGAGACGTCCCATGCCGATGCCAATATTGTCATAATTATGTGTAATTTGGATTTAAAAAATTTATGAAAGTTGTTCGTTATATTGATAAATTATGCGTTATTCTTTAACTTATTTGGTTTACCAAATTTTTATTAAAATAACTAAAAGCAAACATCTTTTCATCTCGATCCAACTGATTCCCTCTCCGTAAAGTACTACAAAAGTAGCACCATCCTAAATGTCTTTAAATTGATTTAATATACATTTGTGCAAAGTTTCGAGAAAATAGAATTGTATTAATCATCGAACTTTTTTCGTTAGTCTCCCGGAATATACAGAGTGTCCCTTATTTTAACAGCAAAATTTTAGGAGCGTAACTTACAAGTGGAAATAAGGAAAAAGTGTTATATAAAATTTGCCTATAAAAGCTTTGTTACAAGGTTATAATAAGAAATTGTGTATACTTACATTATTGCTTAATGTGTGAAGGTTGTTGAACATTTTTTAATTGTCGTTTCAAATGATCACCTCTTGCACTAGCACAGGCTTCACGTCGATATAAGATAAAATTTATTGCATTTCGAATTTCTTCGGGATTGTGCTGTATCTCATTGTCAGCAACTGAATTATTAATCAACGAATTAGTTCTTCGAGTGTGTTTATTTATCCACTGTACAAGTATTGTGGTCTCAATGAATCATTAGAAGACAAGAAGTAGCTATCTTGTAAATATTTACAATGTAACATACAACGTAAATACGTGCAATCTTTCTTTTATGCTGCTACGTGCATAATTCCTACGTTCAATATTTGTTTGTAACTTTGTAACAAAGCGTTTACAAACAAACTTTACATAATACTTTTTTCTTATTTTCACTTGTAGATTACGCTCCTAAAATTTGGCTGTTAAAATAAGGGACACTCTGTATACTGCGCTCGAACCCATCGCCACTGGCCGTCGAACCGAATTATCGTAAAACACGTCACGCTTTGTTCCAATCTGACTAATCGCGATGCAGAAACCGGCGATCACCGCAATTGCCGTGCACAACACAGAGAGGACCGAATAGGGGTGAGAGGGTAGATCGCGCTCCTATCTTGTTCCACGTTTCACCCTCAGTGTTCTGCTGCGACCAAAAACCCGACAAAAGCCTGACCCGTGAGTAGCGCGAGTTTTGTCGACGTCTAATGAAAATTAATGGTCCTCTGCCCAACGCCCGATGGCACGAGCTAAAAATCGCACGAACAAGGGGATGAAAGCTCCACGATCATGATTTAATACGATTCAGCTCATGCCCTCGAGGAGAACTTCCGCATCCTAAATAAAAGGGCCCCCGATGACATATGAATATTCGACGTCGTACATCTGGCGCACGTGCCACTCCCTCGGAGGAATTTAGCCCCTTCTCTCGATTTCCGAACGAAGATCACGTTTCCGTCTCGACTGCCCGCTCGGATATGATGCATCGAGATGTTCTGGGAACTCAGTGATCCTCGAAAACTGCCTCCTTCTCCTCCCTTTGAAAAATATTAGTGATAGATTGGAAGTTCGAGTTATGGGGACACGAGAGGAGGGTACCGGAAAAATCATCTGCAAGGGTAAATCATACAGGGTATTTCTAAATTGGAAAGCTTATTTGAAAACCGTGTTAAACCCACAGTTTTAGAAAATGGAAATTATACAGGTTACTCTCGAATAACATGTACAGACAAATGGGAGGTGATTCCTCATGGAAAAATAAGAGAAATAAAAAAAAATAACACTTTTTATTTAGTTTTCGAAATAATCAAGTTGGAAAATTCGCTCTGTGTTATACGCACTAACGACTGAGACACGATTCGTTCTGCTATGTATAGTGTCTATCGTGGTTGCAAACAACGTTACAGAGTGTTTACAAATTACTGAATTAAAAAAAAATTAAAAATGGATATTATTAATTTCATCATTTAATATTAATTACTCTATTAATCTATTCTGTTATCTACTGACAGGATTACATAGGAAATCTTGTAAGCAGTATGTCGCGACGACTAGAAGCCGTAATTGCGGCAAAAGGTGGCAATATTAAATATGAATTAATAGTTATTGGTAGTATCCACTTACTTCTGTTTCTCTGTAATTGTTTAATTTTTTGTTTAAACCTAATTTGGGTTTACACCGATTGTTAATATTTATATTAATTGTTATTCAAATAATCTATATACTATAAGGATAAATATTAAATAAAGCTTAAATATGTAATTGCAATCCTATATTGGTTAAATTTCATTGATATCCTTTTACATCATCTGTCCACTTACTTTTATCCCTGTCTGTATACAGGGTGTTCGGCCACCTCTAGCAAAAATTTTAATGAGCGATAGTAGAGGCCAAAATAAGACGAAAATCAAGAATACCAATTTGTTGATGGAAGCTTCGTTAAAAAGTTATTAACGTTTAAAGTGCCGCCCTTACTGAATTTTTTTCTCGAAAGTGGGCAGGATTTCGTGGGTATGTCTAATGACAAAAACTGATTGTAATTGACCCCCGCAACCGAAAATAATTTTTCCACAACGATTTGCAATTTTTTTTCTCCGTTGAAAAAAGGCACCTAATTGGATTTTCAGTAAGGAATTTTTTTCTCGAAAGTGCGTACAATTTCGAAGGTATGTGTACTCACCAAAAATGATTGTAGTTGACCCCCGCAACCGAAAATAATTTTTCCAGAACGATTTGAAATTTTTGAATTTAATTGTTAATAACTTTTTAACGAAGCTTCCATCAACAAATTAATATTCTTGATTTTCGTCTTATTTTGGCCTCTACTGTCGCTCATTAAAATTTTTGCTAGAGGTGGCCGAACACCCTGTATGTATAGCAGTTAAATGAATCTCAATTTTTATGAAGTATAAAAGTCTTTAAATATTCAAATACAGAATGGTCCACACAACTTGTGCATCGCTATAATTTCCAACATATGTGTTGCACAAAAGTTGCACGGTTTGAAGGGATACGCTTATGTAGTATGTTTTTAAAAATGAAATGCTATATTTTTTTATACCAAAATATGGAAGAATACTGAATTATGAGTAAAAAAGTTTTAATCTTTATTAGCTCTAAACCTAATAGCTAACAAATAATTTCACTTACATTCTTGAAAATGTTGCAATGTCAAGTTGTAGAATTAATCCTATCACATATTTCTGTAGTGCAGTGATGTTTGCGTAACAATGTTAATCAACATGATAACGTCTACCATGATCTGCAATCTTCTATCATGTTCGTGGTTCAATATTCAAGTTATTTTCGGTGTTTGTGCGTAATTATCAGACAGATAAAAGTAAGAATGAAATTTTATAACGAAAAAGTTGACAAGCTTTTAGTTCATGATGAGCACCGTAAAAATGCAATAGAGCTAGAACTGAATGCCGAAAAATATCCTGAACGAAATCAGCCATCTCAAGCCATATTTAGGAGAATGTGTGAATCATTTCGATGAATCGAAAGTTTTAGTGTTACTAAACGTAACATAATGAAAACTATTGCAATGAACGTTGAATATATGTATGTCCAAACTGAGCTGCAATAAGAGATTCCCTTTGCCACACTGCAAAGCTCTTTTATTTACTGTTCTTTTCCACGTTCATTACTCGATTCGAGCTATTTTTATAATTAAAATCGATTCATCTATTCCATAAACGTCTAGCTCGGAGTCCCAATTTTCGGACATACAGGGTGTCCCAACGTCGATGGTACAACCGAAGAATGGGTGATTCTACATGAAAAAACAAATCGAAAATAAAGAATAAAATTTTTTCATTTGAAGATTCGTTGCCGAGAAAATCGATTTTGAATATTCACAGAGTACGCGTGTACTGTCCGCCGAAAACGAGTTGGCTAGGCACCTACAAACTAAACGGGGCAAGGGCAAGGAGAGAAGGTCTACGCGCCGCCCTATTCCCACCATAGAGGCCCGCTCTGACGTCACGCTACATAGTAGTAGGATCTCAATATCTGCGAGAGATACAGGGTGTTCGGCCACCCCTGTGGAAAATTTTAATGCGGGATTCTAGAGACCAAAATAAGACGAAAATCAAGAATACCAATTTGTTGATGGAGGCTTTGTTAAAAAGTTATTAATGTTTAAAGTTCCACCCGTACTGAATTTTTTTCTCGAAAATGCGCAAGATTACGGGGGTATGTCTATTCACCAAAAATTATTGTAATTGACCCCCGCAATCGAAAATAATTTTTCCAGAACGATTTGAAATTTTTGAATATAATTGTTAATAACTTTTTAACGAAGCTTCAATCAACAAATTGGCATTCTTGATTTTCGTCTTATTTTGGCCTCTAAAATCGCCCATTAAAACTTTTCCTAGGGGTGGCCGAACACCCTGTATGACGAAACCGCTTTTACTTACTGTTTACTAAATAATGCAAGTTCATTCATTTGATGAAGTCTAGAATAGTCTTCAAACATTTCACGAATTATAAACAGACCAAAACATGAATACTACTTTCGAATAAACGTATAATTCATATGAAATATATTTAAAAATGTAAGAATTATTAATAAGCTTTGAGATCTTTGTGCAAACATTTAAGAATAAGTATGTAATTATTTATATGAAAGATTTTATTCGCATAATTTATATGCACTTTTTTTCATTCAAGAATTTTATAAACGCTTATTTTATCGGATTCATTCATCCTTTAGAGAGTTGTGACAAAAGGAGTTCGTGTCGTTTGTCTATGGGCGGGATAGGGGTTGTTACAAATAAATAAGTCGTCTATGTTTGGAGGCAAATTATCACTGTAGGTCGATACCTGCAAGAGAAATGTTTAATTTACGCGATAATGATGGACGCTCAGAACAATCGGGCCCATAATAAACTCGGCTGGCAGGTAAACTGTGCAGGCTAATTGGGAATTTTCCGGCGACTTTCATGCGATTTTTGTTACACTTTCAGGTCGTCGCAAACCCTTGAGATGCTTAACTGTGGATACTCTGCAAACTTTTTGACGCTGGTTCGTGCCCCGTTTGAAGCACATCTTTTTTTTTTATTAATCATATATTTTTTTAATTTTCAACTATATAACAATGAAAATCTATTTAAAATATTTAAAAATATTTCTCCAGTCAAGCATCTTAGTCACTGCACCATCGCACCTCTTGGAAATACCGCTGCTGCTTCTGAATATAACGCACATAGCACCTTTAATTTGGTGACTTATTTTTGTTTTTCTATTCTATACGCCGTTCTATTCAACATAGAATTGTTTAAAACCATAGAATATAGTTATCCATTAAAGGGAATACAAAAATTCAGAGTATAAGTTGCTTTTTCACGTGAAAAACGCAGAAAATATCGGTTTTGATTTTTGCCACTACGGCGCACCCTGCCAAAAAATGTGAAAAAATTCAGGGACATAACCAATGACAATATGCATTTACAGTAATTATATAAATCTAGTGTCTCGAAAACTTCAATACGAAATCGGTATTTTTCTGCGTTTTTAATTTTTCACACCTAGGATTTGGAATCGAAAAATCGGAAAAAATTCTCAAACACGTATCCCTTTGTGGAATTAGTACGAAAAACTTTATGGATCTATAACTTCATTTGTTTCTAAATGAGGAATGGAAGAAGGGTCTGCGACGACCTGAAAGTGTAACAAAAATCGCATGAAAGTCGCCAGAAAATTCCCAATTAGTCTGCACAGTTTACCTGCCAGCCGAGTTTATTATGGGCCCGATTGTTCTGAGCGTCCATCATTATCGCGTAAATTAAGCATTTCTCTTGCAGGTATCGACCTACAGTGATAATTTGCCTCCAAACATAGACGACTTATTTATTTGTAACAACCCCTATCCCGCCCATAGACAAACGACACGAACTCCTTTTGTCACAACTCTCTAAAGGATGAATGAATCCGATAAAATAAGCGTTTATAAAATTCTTGAATGAAAAAAAGTGCATATAAATTATGCGAATAAAATCTTTCATATAAATAATAACATACTTATTCTTAAATGTTTGCACAAAGATCTCAAAGCTTATTAATAATTCTTACATTTTTAAATATATTTCATATGAATTATACGTTTATTCGAAAGTATTATTCATATTTTGGTCTGTTTATAATTCGTGAAATGTTTGAAGACTATTCTAGACTTCATCAAATGAATGAACTTGCATTATTTAGTAAACAGTAAGTAAAAGCGGTTTCGTTATGCAGGGTGTTCGGCCACCCCTGGGAAAAATTTTAATGGGGGATTTTAGAGGCCAAAATAAGACGAAAATCAAGAATACCAATTTGTTGATGGACGCTCGTTAAAAAATTATTAACAATTAAATTCAAAAATTTCAAATCGTTCTGGAAAAATTATTTTCGATTGCGGGGGTCAATCACAACCATTTTTGGTGAATAGACATACTCCCGAAATCTTGCGCATTTTCGAGAAAAAAATTCAGTACGGGTGGAATTTTAAACGTTAATAACTTTTTAACAAAGGCTCCATCAACAAATTGGTATTCTTGATTTTCGTCTTATTTTGGCCTCTAGAATCCCGCATTAAAATTTTTCCCAGAGGAGATAAATTCGGCTATACCCTTTAATATAATTCCTTATAATTCAATTTCGTATAATTTCGTAAAATTTTATTTTAAAAAGTGCATTCAACACATTGCAAAAGTTCTTTAATTTTTAATAATCTTAGAAAAATAATATTATTAGTGCACCAACAGATTTATTATTTTGCCGATCAATTCATAAATTGTGTATAAACATGTAGATAATTTTTATAGTTTTCAATAAAAATCATCACTATTCGGTAAAGGAAACACTGAGCGAACTTTCAATACGGAATCTCGACTTGGGGGCGGTAAAGGAGTGACAAAGAAAATTATGTCGAGGAAGGTTTATGATACTTCAAAGTTCTTTTTGTTCTTTTGCCATTTTACTTAGAACCACCCAACGACCAATCATATTTAAAATACTGTAAGATAGAACAAAGCACACCCACTTTTAAGCTTCGTGAAGCACTGAAAAAAAGAAGGAGTCATTCTTGTTGCAAACATCTAGCGAGCAACAAGTGATTTCCCTTAACTCAAAAGCAATCAAATTTTACAAAGTCTCTTCAGAGATTTCTGATTTAGTATAAGATATAATATTTTATATTATTTTATATATTTCATAAGATATTAATATTAATTTTAGTTAGTGTAGTATTAAAGTTTAGTGATACATTTAGTATTTAAATTTTACATTTCAGTGCTAAAGTTTAGTGATACATTTAGTATTTGAATTTTACATTTCAGTGCTAAAGTTTAGTGATACATTTAGTATTTAAATTTTACATTTCAGTGTTAAAGTTTAGTGATACATTTAGTATTTAAATTTTACATTTCAGTGCTAAAGTTTAGTGATACATTTAGTATTTAAATTTTACATTTCAGTGTTAAAGTTCAGTGGTAAATTTAGTGCTACAGTTAGTGTTAGTTTAGTGTTAAATAATGGAATCGCACAAGAAAGGACAAACAGTTCGCAGTGAAGCGAGGACCATGGTGAAAAAGATAGCGGCAAAATGTGACGAGGAAGCGTCAAAGGGTGAACTTCTGCACCCAATACAGCAGGCAAATGCACGTGTTGCCGAATACACTGGTTTGTCGATCAGAACGATCACCAGAATTCGGAAGGAAAGTTCAACGTCTGAACAAGGAAGGTTGTCATCGCCAGGGAAGAAACGGCCGAGAAGTATCGGGAAATGTCATTGCACGGAGGAAGAAAAAAAAGTGATTAGAAATATTATCCACGAGTTTTACGTGGAGAAAAAAATTGTGCCGAGTGCTCCGAAATTGTTAGCCGCGATAAGGGAAAAAATTGTTTTCCCATGGGAATTGGACACGTTACGCCAGTTATTAAAGAGCATGGGATACACGTGGAAAAAAAGTGTTAATATCAGAAAGATATTAATTGAAAAGCCAAACATTGTTGCCTGGAGAGGGAAATATTTAAAGGCAATTAATCAGTATAGAAAGGCAAACAGAAATATTATTTATATTGATGAGACATGGGCTGATAATACCTTGTCTTTTGGAAAGTGCTGGCAGAGCGAAGAAACACTTGGTATTGTGAAAAATATGAGTTCTTCTCACCGATATATAATTGTCCATGCTGGTGGGAAGAGTGGATTCGTCAACAATGCACTGTTGATGTTCAAAGCGAACAGCACAAGTGGCGACTATCATGGTCAAATGAATGCCATTAATTTTGAAAAGTGGATGACTGAAAAACTTTTGCCGAATATCGCACCGAATAGTGTTATTGTGATGGACAATGCCCCATATCACTCTATTCAATTGAATAGGCCACCATCGAAGTATGCAAGGAAGAGTGATATGATGGACTGGCTTCTTCGGAATAACGTACCGTATTCCGAAGACATGAAGAAATATGAATTAGTGCACTTGATAGAACAACATAAAGGTCCAGAAAAAATATTTAAAGCGGATGAAGTGCTGAAATGCCATGGACACATCGTGCTGCGGTTACCACCGTACATGTGCGATTTAAATCCGATTGAGTTGGCCTGGGCACTAATAAAACGGAGAATTCGCGAAAGAAATCCGTCAACTTTAGCAGTGGATGAATTGCTAGCGCTTGCGGAAGAAGCGGTAAATCGGACAAGTGTCAGTGAGTGGGAAAATTTTTGTCGCCACACAGAAGATTTGGAAAAGAAGTATTGGGAAAAAGACAATTTGTTGGAGGATGCCATGGATGAGGTACTATCACAAATTTTGGATAATTCCGAAGACAGCGAAGACAACAGCAGCTCCTCCGAAGATGTGTAAGGTAGAATACCATTTTTATAATTTTTACAAAATGATAATGATACTGTAAAATGTAAGGAAAGATTTTTGTTCTATTCATGGTTAGTATTCTGAGCGCGCGGTTACGCCAATGTCACTAACTCTTGTTCTATCCTACTCTATCTCGGTACGTTTCGTTCGCGTCCTTCGTCGCGTGATGGAATTGTAGTAGTGAGCGCTCCAGCCAATAGCGATAATACGTGTGAGGACGGGCGTCGCTACGACGCTACGGCCAACCGGCGTGCCTAGCCATCATATCTTCGGCGGACAGTACTTAACTCTCAAGCACACACGCTCAAATATTTACGTAGAAACACAACTGGGTCTGTGAGACCCACCGTATCTTCAATTGCTTATATCTCGGACTGTACTGCATGAATTCAAGTGCCTTTTTTTAAATCGATACGCCAAAGATTTAAGAATAACACTGTGCAGGTGAAATTGCCGGATGTGTTTGTACAGTAAAGATATTTATTAAAAAGTAAAAGATAAAAAGAAAAATTTTGCAGAAATTTAATTTTCTTAAAAAAATCATGGCTTTTTATTGATAACAGACGAAAGGGTTTTACCATACGAAAATGAAAAGGTCATGAGTTGTATTTCATGAAAAAAAATATGCTGAAACGACTTGTTGCAAAACCTATAATTACTTTGTAGAATGAAAGTAGATCAATTTTTACGTTTACGTCATGGCCGTTTTGACATGTAAAAATGATATTTTTAATAAGAAAAAGTGCAAGTAATCGCTCGTTGTATTTAATACAATATCATTTAAATATGAAGAAAATTTGTAAAAAAAAATTAAAGCCGACAAATAAAAATGGCAGACACAGAAACCTGAAAAACTTGTAAATATCTGAAGATGTTAGAGATTTTTACATGAAAATTAGATTTGAAAGAATGAAAAAGTGTAATATATGAGGGTCTAAAATATTCTTTATTAATATTTACTTACTAAATAATTCATAGAATACATAATTTATATAGTATTGTCAACACAATTGCAGCAGACTTTAGCAGCATGTTCTTGGCACATTGGTTTGTGGTATCTTTCCATTCTGCTCGGCACAAGCCAAACATACATTTGTGGAAATTTTTCTATTTATATTAATTTTGTTTAATTAATTTTATTTATTCTTACTTACCTTGCAAATCGCTGTTCTCAAAAGAATGCTGCTAAAAACAGTCGGCTTGCCGTTCACAGCCGTGTATTAGCAATAAAACTAAAAAAACAAAACATTTTTTTTCATTTTTTACATCACAAATAATTAATTTAAATTATTAATAATTGTATTAATAATTGTACTTACTTTAACTTTGCATTTTTTGCGGCACTGATTTTCTGACGTTGAGACACAACTGGGTTTCTCAGATCAACTTTTAAGGTGGCGTTCCCAGTATTTCAGCAGCTTGACAAAAACTAAGGCTACCATGTTGTGGAATATTTGGTAGAAGTCTCGAACTTTCCCCATCCCACCAGGTTCGGAACCCCTCATCATACCTTATAGGAATATCATGCATTTTCCGAAGGCCTCAGGTCTTACAGACCCAGTTGTGTGCTTAAGAGTTAACTAAGGTTATGTGGGTGGATCTCGATACGAGTCATATGTCACTTATAAATAGCACAAACATCATTAGTATCATCATGATGTGCTGTGTTACTCATCTCTTCCTATGGATTTAGGCTCGATTTAAATGAAAATGAGACTATATCTACTCATTGCGAAGAATTGATAGAAACCGTTAGTCAAAATCGAAGGTAGTAATATACCACTAAATGAAACTGTAATAAGTTCTCAGGACGGCATATCAATACAAGTGGAAACATAAACAAAAGTCTAAAATTCATACTCAAAATTAAATATTTATACAGAAATCCGATACGATAACACACTACGAACGTAATGTCACGCAAGTATTGAATAGAAAATTTCCTAATGGATGGATTGGTTGTAGCGGACAATTTCTGTGGCTTTCGTGCTTACTCCTTTAGATTATTTTCTGTGGGGCACATTGAAAGACTCAATATATCGTGAAGCACCATCAACACCTGTGGATATTAAACATCGTACTCGTAAACCGTGCATTAGACTCAGTGCGGATATCATTCAAACTACAGTTTCTTCATTAGTTAATAGATTGCATCACTGTATTAATGTCAATGGATATCATTTCGAACATTTATATTAAATACGATTATCTAGTAGATCAGTCATGTTAATAAACATTGCCATATAAACATCGCTGCCTTCTGGAAATCTATGATCAGGTTGAATTTTTAATTTGATATTAAATTTAGAACGTATTTCTACGGTAAACTAATTTAAAATATCAGGTATATCAAATCGGAAAATTTATACCAGGAAGGAGGGCAGAGGGGTGTGGTAGACGCTAGTTATTAAACAGATATCTCGCTTATATTAACTTTCACAGCAAAAACATTTATGACGTAACTTGTTGGAAATTAAATTTTAAAAGTTATTCGTTTTATGCACCCGGAGCAAATGGACAAAAATTAACAAAATTAAAGTCTATGTTTCATAAATTCTTATATTTTAAAATACTAGTAACGGAATATAAATTATAATATTATCCATTATTTTCACTCAATTTACCTATTTGTTGTAGAAAATGATGCCACAAATTAATTATAAATTTCGGTGCACTTTCTTTAACACTTGCTATTTGCCGAATGCTTGAGTTTTTAATTTAATTTTTGTAAATTATATGTAGTACTATGGTCTCTTTTAAAATGTAAAATAATTTATTTACAATGTTAAGAGTTTGTTTCAATTTTTTAGGTCAAATATTTATCAACTTTCAATTGAGATTAAAAAAAAATTAAAAAAAATACCTCCGTGGTTTTTTGAATATTAATTTAGGGTATATTAAACTTCAATGTAACGTCAATTTTAGCTACCCGTATTTTCCCGAAATGGAGGAAACAGAAGTCAAAACTATTATTAAGGCAATAAAATGAATATAATAAAGAATGTTTTTTGTAACATATTAAAGAGAAAGAAGTAAATTCGCTACAAAGTCTGTAAATAGAAATCATATTATCAAGGGTTAAATAATTATTACTATGTATTATGTGATACGACAATGGCATCCAAAATAATAGAAGTGATTGGCAGAAACAAATTTTATAAACATTTATACTTGCTGGCAACGAGATTTGTATCTTTGACCGGTTATAGCTGTGTTAGAATCTCTAAGGGTTCTAACCGAGGGCTAGACGAGGGAAGAGACGGGTAGAGAGTTTTGTAACGTTTAATTAAACTTCTTTTCGTTTGTCGCTTAGCGACAAGCCGTTTATTGTTACAAGACAATTAAGTATGTATAAAAATACAAAATAAAAAATAATAATTTTTAAACGGTGAATCTGCAGGTACCGGCAGTTCAGGGTATTGCCGGCTTCTAGTTCACAAGACCTCTTTTATTGTTTGGGTTGCTTGTAACAAGTATACAGCAAAGTGTACCTGCAGATATGTATCACATATACACGCTCGTCAGCTATTTGCTTCGCGCCCTAAGCTACTGTTTGGCACACTTGGAGGGGGAAATCAACTGTCGCTTAGTGCAGTAATAAATGGACTGCATTTATTTTTATGGCTGAACGATCTTTACTATTCGAAAGTATCATCGAGACTTGTTCTCGAGCAGACGAGAATGTACTCCCATCTGCCGGATGCTGAGCAATGGCACGGACGGGGCACCAAATGGAGGTTGTAAGGCTCCAAGTGGGCTGATCCTGTAAGCACGTTCACCGCGCGGGTGACGTATTGAAGACGCCGACGCAAGTCGACTCCCTGCCACATTGCGGCTACCACACAGAGGCTCTCGAAAAGCGACAGCCAGTATGTGCATTAGGGTGAACCTTATTTTTCGATTTCCGAATTTTTTTTTGGATACTCTCTGAAATTGTGACACTAGATGAAAAAGTAAGCTACGCAAAATCTGAAATTGATCGGACAACGGGAAAAATTTGGTATTTTCTAACCCGTTTTTCTCCATTAAAGTGTATCGCTATAATACAATTTAGTACCTCTTTGAATTCGTCTTTTTAAGCTTTATAAGAATACAGAAACAAAATTTTGAATTGTTTGTTTTTTATAAGTCGTTTTATAAAAATATACTTTTTCGCATTACATTTACTTCTTTAAATAGTACAAGTTTTACTCAAAACATTTTTTTCTATGTTTATAAATAACGAAGACATTTATAGTGATATTTAAAACGCTTTTACATCTTTGACTTCATATTTTGAAATGATATAGGTGTATATCAAGATTATAGTTTCTTAATTATTCAATATTACAATTAATTCATACGGACAAAATAATTTATGTAAATGAGTGCAAAATAGTATTCAAAGTCTTGGAAGTACTGCTACATTTTCCTTCGGCTACCTGCTATACACTACTTCAAAATCCTTAACTACAGTCCGTTAGGCTACTACTATCTGTTCTGAAGCATGGATCAGGTACTGAATGTTGGTGGGGAACAGAGCTAGTATTTGAATTTGTTGAGGCTAAATCAACTTGTCTTTTAGATTTAAGGTAAGGAACAGTGACCAGACTGCATACGAGGTTAAGATTGTTACATCTGTAGGCCAGCCCATAGTCCTATTATAAGACCTCCGAATTTCGAACCAATACCCGTCTACCAGTATCACCTATAGAAAGCTCCAAAACCATATAGCTTTCGAAGGGAGGATTCGCTCCCGTTCGAAGTCGGCTCACAAATTATCCTCAAAATCGGCGAGCATCGACAGACGATGATTCGGTTGCGCATTGCAGTCGCGGCGCGGCGCTGTCGAATTCGACTGCCTATTTCTATTTGATTAATGATACGGTTTTCTTTCTCGACACTGACGTCACAATACTGTTGAAACAGGTATTCGAAGCGAATCTTCGCATGAGGTCAGTTAACAAAAACTCGTAAACGGCCGCGGTTTAAACTGTCTGTACAATCTCGATCGAACGTTCATGGCGATAAGACGTTCCGCGAGTTTTTTTCCTCGATTCACGTAGATTACAGTTCTGTTGTGTCTGCGCTTCTCTATACTACGTATTTGACTGTGGTGCTTTCTTTCTCTCTTGTTTTGTGTGTGTGAGTGTTGTGAGATTACATTCCTGCGTACAGGAATTTCTCAATGACAATGGAGGCAAGAGGTTTATCCGTTGGAAAGGTTACTTCAAACCCAGTATCCGATTCGAAAAATGCAACTAATACACAAAAAGGAGGCTTCCCAAACAATGACCAGGCTATTGTATTGGACGCTCACGATGATATTCCCATGAAGGACTACGTTATTGCCATAGGCACGATTATTAAGTCTGAGAATATTTGTTTCGCATCCCGCATTGAAGATAATAAAATCTGTGTGTATCTATCGTCCAAACACGTGGTAGATAAAATCTTGGCTGAAGAAGCTAACATCAACATTCGTGGTCATCCTATTTCAATTGGACCATTCTTCGTGATGGGGGAACGGATAATTCTTTCGAACGTTTTCCCTATCATCCCTCATTCAATACTTGAGAATGTTTTAAAAAAGATCAATATCCGAGTTCTTTCACCGATTTCCTTTATAAAGGCTGGGTTCTCGGAAGCTGGGTTGTCTCATATTCGTAGCTTTGATCGCCAAGTCTTCATTCACTCAGAGGATGTAAACAAGCTACCCGACCAACTTTACGTCCATTTCGACAATACCACGTTCTGGTTTGACGTTTCTTCTGATAATCCTAAGTATTTCGCGTCCAAGAAACGCAAATTAGAGTCCCTCTCCGTTGCAAAAGGGGAATCAGCAGCCAGCTGCCACCAATAATAATCTGAAGTTACTTGGAACGGCTGGAGGTGTTCTGCCTTTGACTGACTTATCATTAAGCAAATCGTCAGAGAAGAAAAAGAGAAAGGACTCCTCCTTGTTGGTCGCCGAAATTGGAGTAGTGGACATGGCTCTGATTCCTATTATAGACATACAGTAGAACCTCGTTTATCCGAACACGTTGGGGGACAAGGCAGTTCAGATAACCGAGGTGGTCCGATAATAGAGGTTCAGTCCTTATTCCTTCCACCGTGTTTTTAATTATTCGGATAATCGGGGCTGACAGTCGAATAACTGAGGTTCGAATGTTACGAATTGAATTGCCTCTTAAGCTTAGAAGAACATGCATGTTCAAAGACTGTAAATGCGCAAAAACTAATTATATTTATTATTGTTAATTATTTCTTAATGTACACGATTTTCATAATTTGTAATATTATTATTTTTCTGTTCTTAATAATTATTATTTTATGCTACTAGGACCTAATTGTTTTGTTAATTACTTCGTTCTGCAATTTAATTATGTTATATTCTATGTTCATACTTATAAATGTCTTCAAATAAATTATGAACAATATATAAAAATGATCTACAAAATTATTAATTGTATTAAATTACGTTTCAGCTTGAACCAAATGTTAGCTCCTATTACATACAGTTAGGAACAAAAGTTATTGACACACCTGGCTCTTCATTATACAGACGCACATAAATCAAACAAAAAATACAGTATTAGTATAATTCTTTTTATTAATTATTGTTAAAAAGTAATGGATATATACTTTTAACGTGTGAGTCCGGATAGAGGTGTGGGAGTATTATAGGGGAAGTGAATCGGACACAAATGATTTTCTTTTCGTCGGTCTTAAAGACCGACCTTTTATTATAAAATAGATAACAAAAAAAAACCAGAAAATCAAATGAATAATAAAAAAACAGAATATGAATTAATGTGGCCTCGTGTCTGGCCTAGCTCGAGGCTGGGTCGCCGAATTCGCTAGATTGAGGCAGGCCAAGATTCCTAAGAACAGAAAAACACGACTATGTGTTAGACACACGTACACGTTATACGTATCTTCGTCGCGCTCGTTTGCTCGCGCTCCTTGGTTCGTAATTCGAACGTATCGGAGCGGAGAAATGTAAACTTTCGTAAATTACGAAATATAACAGTGGACTGTATTTTGGCTAGGAAAAGAATTAAACTTCTTTTCTTCGCCGATTCAGTGGTCGATTGCCCAGTGGACGGGGATGCAAGAGGAGGTTGTAAGGCTCCTAATGCACTGTTCCCGTGAATATGCACACTGAGTCTGTGCGTCGAGTCGCACTGCAGTGCACTACACGACCGTCAATCTGCGGCTTCTCTTAACACGTTCCAACAGATGACTTATTTGGCCGAGAGTTACACTGCGAAGCCCGACAACACGTTGTTCACTGCACGAATACACTACTCGACGTGATACGTTGCAGTATTTTGAACTACGCGGGGGCCTGACCCACGACTCCGTTACTTCTCCGCACTGGTGCTCCTCTAAACGTTACACCGGCGGGATCTGTAGAAGTAAGGAGGCGAAGACCGAAAATCACACGTCCAAAATGGACGTGGACTTGACTACAGTGAGCCCACCAGGAGGTACACCACGTAGGTGCCTCCCTTTTGGTGTCTCCTAAGCCGAAGGGCAATCGCACAGAAGTATGGGCGGTATCGCCGACTTCTGTATGATTCAACGTGTATACGTTGGAATCGACCTTTAAATTCCGCACAGGAGGGGTCGAACACCCTATTGGTGTATTCTCGAGCCCTCCAAAATATGCAGTAAATTTAAATTAATTAGACTCGGTCGAGATTTGCTCGAACGAGAAGCAGGTGAACTTGCACGAATCGAGATGCGAATCGTGTTTTCCAAGCAAGGTGGGAATGAATTTCCGACCTTTTCGAGCAAGGCTCGCTACACCCTTTTAAACAGCAGTCTTTATGGCTTTCTCGCAAGAGGATTTTCCCTCTTCAATCGCGATTAACTTCTGATCGAAATATGATCGGGAGCCGATGCGTCTCGGTCAGAAGTCGCCGTAAGAATGATACGGATTGACAGCCGAAGACGTCGCCGCGGTACTCTTACTGGTCGTTCCGTGGCGCTGTCTGACTTTCGGCCGTCTCTCCTTGTCACATTATTGGCGCACTACTCTCTCACGGTACTGACGTCACTAACACCGTTAGCACACTCGAATCGAAAGGTAATGAGCCGTTACCGATGCCAGAAAAACTAATAATACACACGTTTTTCAATCACCGTTCGCTATACAAATCCAATTAGAGATAATCTCTTGGTTATTGTACGTTAACAGGATTAACGGTAATTGCGGCCGAGGCTAATCGCTCGGCATTATGCAATCTTTAAACAATTATAATTATTAGGTTTACAGTTTTAAAATATTACAAGTATATTTATATTAATATCTTACAATACAAGAAAGAATAAAAAAATGCACATTAACGGCAGTTTTCAATGAAACAAAAGTATTGGCACATTGAAATAAAATGCTTTTGTTTCCGATCTGGAATGAAATTTTTATAAGGTTGGTACACTGTTTCTTTTCAGGGAATTTCCTGATTTCGTTATTCTCGATACTCGTTATTCAATTATTTACAAAAGCTAACGTGAAAACATGCAAAATGGAACGCAATGGAAAAGAAGCGACTGTTGCCGAGCGAAAAAATTATTTTAAATTTGTTTAATGAGTGGCATTTATACTCATCTATAGGAGATATAGTGAACAGAAGTCGTTTTACAATTAGGAGTATTATTAAACGGTATTCTAACACAGAAAATTTTGTACGTGTTCCGCGATTGGTCGACCTGAAAAATTGAGTGCACGCGAAAAGAGAAAAGTTATTAATATTGTAAAAGAAAAACCATCTAGTTCGGCGTCAGAAATAGCGGCAAACATACAGGAAACTTTTAATAAAGAAATACACAAAATAACTATTCGACGAATACTAAACAAGGCAGGATACCGATCAGGAGTTGCTAGACGAAAGCCTACTATAAGTAAAATTACTCAAGAAAAAAGATTAAAGTTTGCAAATGATTACATTAATAAAGAAAACAAGTTTTGGAATACAGTGCTCTTTTCTGATGAGTCTAAATTTAATATTTTTCAATATGATGGACGCACTTTAGTTTGGTGACAGCCTAATACGGAACTTGACTCGAAGAACATTCAGAACACTATTAAACACGGAGGTGGTGGAGTGATGGTCTCGGGTTGCATGAATTCAGGTGGAGTCGGTGAGTTTGTTTTTATTGACAGTATAATAGACAAATATGTCTATTTAGATATTTTAAAAAAGAATTTCAAAAAAAGCGTGGAAAAATTAAATCTTGGGAGGCAATTTGTTTTTCAACAAGGCAATGACCCCAAATATACCGGTGATTTGGTACGGTAATGGATAGTTTTTAATGCCCACATTCCTGACCAACCTCACCGTAATCCCCAGATTTAAACCCAATCGAATATTTGTGGGCTCATTTGGGGAAATGTATAAAAAAATATAATATAACGAATAGACAACAATTGAAAGAAATATTGATGATGGAATGGAATAAAATAAGCCCCGAAATTTAAAAAAGACTAGTGCATTCCATGCCAGACAGATTGAAAGCTGTTATAAACAATAAGGGATTACACAGAAAATATTAAATTATATAAAATACATAATAATATACTATTTATTTACATGCGTGCCAATACTTTTGTTCCATTGAAAATTGCGGTTAATGTGTATTTTATTATTCTTTTCTGTTTTGTAATAAATTAGTATAAATATATTTGTAATATTCTCATACTATAAACCTAATAGTTATAATTAATAAAAAGAATTAACCTAATACTGTGTTTTTTTTATTCATATGCGTTTCTATAATGAAGAGCCAGTACTTACTGTACTCACAGTTCTTACTGTACTTTCATGTCATCCTGATGCATATGTAAGTTGTATTCCCAATACAGAGATTTTATGATTAAATCTAAAGGCGCAACAACATCGTTCAACTGGCTCAAACATTCACCACGAATTTCTCTCGCCTTACACAAATACTTCGTGATACGTACCCTTATCTAGACGGAAGGGCTATAAAAAAGAGAATCTCATGCGTTGTTAAAAAGTTGGAATCACACGTAAATTGGACTAATACGACCTTCGCAATACACGTCTATGAATTGCACCCCGAATTCGGACTGCTCCTCGACTCGGGTATGCGTTACTTATAGAGAGCCGACTCTACATTCATACATTCGACATCAACCAACATACACTCTGTTCCACAAGAGCGTGTCGGTCATATTTTCTGCAAAAAAAGGAATTGTTTATAATTGAACGTATGACCTCAAAATATAAGCATTGTACTACAATGCATTTACTTAGTATGTTGTCCAGTCGCCATCATTGTCGATTATAGCCCGGCACCGTTTAGGCATACTTCCGGCGAGATTTTCCGCCATTGTTTCGGGTAGACGTGTCAATTGTTTCACATTAAGTACTCGCTTTTCTCTGAGCTTGACCTTCATTGCTGCCCACACGTTTTCGATGGGATTACCGTCAGGCGACTGAGAAGGCCAATCCAGTGTCCTGATGCCATTTTCGCGTTTCCACTCCGTGCATGTACGACTTCGGTGCTTAGGGTCATTATCCTCCTGAAGCACCCACAAGCTGTTATCTGAGCCAAACCATCTTCCAGCAGACTTTAATAAACAATGTTGATATATTTTGATCATCTTTTGGGCATTAAGATTGTTCGTAAACAGGTACAAAACTCCAAATCCTTGTCTATAGAAGCAATCCCAGACATGCACCTTTACCGGGTGCTTCAGTGTGCGCTGGATAACGGGAACTGCACGAGGTGGCCACGCATGCCTTCTTATATCCCAGGCCCAAAAAGAAGATTCATCCGTATAGATAATGTTGGAGAAATCACGGTCGATATTAGCCCTCGCCCACAACAGACGCTTTTCAACATGCTTTTCGGTCAAAAATGGTTTCAACTTTGTGCACCACCACCCATAGTTATCATCATGTAATCGACGTCGAATTGTATTCAGGCTCACTTCTACACCCTTTTTCGCTAAAACTAACTTGGCTTTTCGCAGGGGACAGCCAGGATTTTTTTTAAAGATTCTTAAAATTGCTTTGTCATCCTTTTCTGACGTTGAGAGACGCTTGCCACGTTCGGGCAGATCGTCAACATTTTTAACTTCCTCATACCTTTTTACTCACTTCTTACTAAAGAACACTGACTTGCCCATATAGCGACTGGCTGCTGCAAACGACATTTTGGGTTCTTTTGGATGATTACAGAGAAACACCGCTTCGAAGTGACTAGCGTACGCTGCACTCATTCTTATTTTTGTCACCTTCAACGCAGATAACTAGCCCACACTACTGATTTAACCTCAAAGCATTGAAGCAAAGTGTTCAAACAGTTGAATCAACCGATTGTTAAACAGATGCGTCGTCTAGTGACAAAATTAGGAACGACACGCTCTTGTAGAACTGAGTGTATCTGCAAGTCCCATTTGCTCATGGATCTTAAAATAGCGTTTTGGAATTCTAGAGGTATATCAAACTGTAAAGAGGAACTTCAAATCAAATTGTGTGAAACGTACGTTTTTATTGGGGTCATAACTTTTTTATATTCAGTCAAAAAATTTCTTCCTCCTGGGTTTAACGAGGTTCGTATTGATAGAAACGTTCGCCCTGGAGGTGAACTTATTTTCTTGATAAGAAAATGCTTAAAATTCAGCGTTATTTATGATTTATGTAAAATCAGTGACAATCTTGAAACTGGGGTAGTCAAAATTCATAATATTTCTCTTGAAATTGTCCTAGCAGGGTGTTACAGGGTCCTTGGTCGTAATATTTCGAAATTTGAAAGGAAGCAGCATTTTCTTTCGATTAATTCTTTCGGTTCCTGCCTAATTTTCGGAGACTTCATCTCACATAGCACGTTTTGAAATTGTACTTACAGCGATCTCAATGGTGATAGACCGCTTAACTCTGTAGATAACTCTAATTTGATAATTATTATTGATAATACGGTCACTCATATAGATTTTTATAGAAATAAGTTTTTCAATTTAGATTTCTTTCTTACTTCTCCTTATATCTTCGATAAAATCAATCTTAATATTATAGAAGACACATGGAGCTCTGATCATTATCTCCTAAGTGCGAAATTGTGTATTGAAAGAGTATTATACAATAAAACCTCTTATCGACTCTCCTTAAAAAGAACCGATTGGTCTCGTTATTACACCTTACTGGAAGAAAGCATAGACTTTTTACATCCTAGTTTTCTTGTTCGCGAAACTTGTAATAAATACCGATTTTTTTGCAGATTGATATCTGAGTCAGTCATCCATAGCATGTCGACTAGAAAACCACAAGCCACCTCGCAGTATAGGTACTGCCCCCTGGTAGAATACAGGGCGTGAAAAGCTCATTCGCTTCAGAAAAGCAGCTTTGAAAAAATGAAAATTTTCACAAAAGTGATGTGATCTCATAGAATTTAAGAAACTCAAAACGGCAGCGAGGCGATAGATTAAAAAATGTAAAATTGATGATTTTCGTACCTTTGCTGCTAGTATTAATCTTGACACGGATCCGTTCTATGTTTGAAAGAAATGCAGGCTACTCAAGTACAAATGGGCAGATACTGGACCCGCTAAGGAATCTTTTTCTACGCGCTGTGCCAAAATTAACGAGGCAATTATTAAGATCAGCCCACCTTGAGGTCTACCAATTCTTATGTTTTCTCCGTTAACTCAAATCAAAATGATCTCATACTTAGTTCACTTTTCACCCTTTTGGAATTTAACTGTACTCTCAATAGTTGCAGCCCTAAGGCGTCCCCTGGTCCCGACAAAATTGAGTATACTTTTATAACGCATCTTCCTTTTAAAATTAAACTTATTCTATTGGATATTTTACCACCTACAGTACCACACTTTTTATTAACAAAAATGATGGTGTTGGTGTACGTCCTATTTCCCTCACATCTTGTCTGTGTAAAAATCTCGAGAAGATGATTAAACAGAAATTGCAATGGTGGTTGGAGTCCAGAAGGTTTTTTCCCTCCTCATAGGTTGGTTTTAAAGCTGGTAGTTCCTGCTCCGACAATCTTGCACTCCTCACTTGACTATTGAAGAAGCTTTTGCCAATAAAGATGATGTCCTTGCTTGCTTCCTAGACGTAAAAGATGCATTTGGTCATATTCTCCCTGATATTCTCATTTCCAAGTTTGTTCAACTAGGCTGTTCTCTCATTTGTAAGTTAACCGAATTCCTAATTTATGAGCGCAATGTTACATTTACTGAGTATTCTAGCCAACTTGTTAGTCGTAAAATCTACAAAGGGGTTCTTCAAGTTTGGGTGTTCAGTCCTTTGCTTTACCTAATATATGCTAATGACATTACTCAAAACCTAGACATTAATATCGGAATCTCTCAATTTGCAGATGATATCCCCCGTTTTACACGCTCTAATATCCCTATTGTATCCAAAAAATTTATGGAAAGAGTTATTTCTCTAATCAGTAATAGATTAAACTTATTGGGTCTATCCCTTTCTCCCGAAAAACAGTGCTAATTCTATTCAACAGAAAAGGAATTTTATCTGGCCCCTGTACTCTTAAGGTAGAAAATAACGTAATTACATCGAGTCCTGCAGTCAAATTCTTGAGTATTTTCTTTGACTTTCGATTCACGTTCAAAGGGCAAATTGAGCATGTTTGAAATGTTCTCGTAGACTTAATGTCCTTAAATTTGTCTCCGGTATTATAATTGCACTATATAAAAGCCTAATACATTCTATTATTGTATATAATTGTTTTATCTACTTCTCTAAATGTGATTCTCAGCTTCCCTTTCGGGTACAGAATTAGTACTCCGAAATCCAAGTTATGGTTCCTTCAGGATAGGGCTGCGTTTCTGTGTAATAAATTCCTCATCACTAAGTTATTCTACAAAGAATGCGATTTATATAAAGTAATAGCCGGATTCCATACATTTTCACATTGGAACAACATACTTAAAAAATCCCTTTCTATGATTCCATCTCAAATTAATTCGCTTCTTCATAAAGACTTCCTCAAGCTCGAAAGTAACTTTTTTTCCAATACCATAAATTATAATGTTTTATGCTCCAGAGCTGATCTGAACATCGAGCTTGGAACTCTCGTTAGAAACTCTCCTAAGCCCAATATCACCTTTATGGACCATTGGAACTCTAAACTACGCGACTCCATTTCTTTCTTTACTGATCAGGAGCGTGTCGGTGATGCGTTCCTTTCTCCTGAACTGAACGCTTCATCTCGTTTAGGAGTAAATAAATTTATTTGGCTTTTACTACAGGGAGCGTAGGAACTAAAATCTCCCTGGAACTTGCTTCTACGCACTGGTATGATAATGTCTTTACCTATTCAGATTGCCTTAGTGACCTCTCTATTTCCAAACCTTACTTTGTGTAATATGTATATGGATTAATGAATAGTGAATGTGATAAAGTATAGTATCTTAAAGATTAAACAACAGGTTAATATTGACAAATTTTTGTATGTACACTCACTTCCTAAAATAAACACTTAATCTCGTGTAATTTTAAATATGTAAAAACAGATTGCCTATATTCATACTCGGCATATAGTGAAAACTTCATTATTTTATATTTATTTTAGAAAGGGAAATCAATGATCTACTTGAAAAAGTTGAAATAAAATATACGAGGTAGTACTACTTATTACTAACGCAGGCCAACACTTATGATTGCAATTGGTTAAAACTTCACATTTATCAAAGGTAAGATGTTTCAAAAATTTGCTCCGACTCATTTAATAGATGTAGAAGTAGGTAATAATATTTGTAATTGTATATAATTTTCATTTAATGAATACATTATATTGACAATATAAATATCTTTCTTTTGTGTGCAGAAATGTACGAAATATCGGCTTTTGATTTTTTAAACTGTGTGCCTTCCTTTTGAAAAATATGAAAACTTATGTGACAGTATTTGTTGAGGGGTTGAGCAAACTAATTTTAATTTGATGAAAGAAACTTTCTGATATGCTCAACTTCACACGTTCAATTTTAATGACGAGTGAGTATTTGTATCATCCTGTATATTATACATATACATATGTGTATTTTGTTCATTAGTTATCGATAAATGATAATTGGTATATTTTTATGATTAATCGATCGAAGGTTCTATCCTATAGAGGTCTGTTAAGCGAAAATCTGCTGCACTAAACTGTGCGTGTTAACTATAAAATACAAATAAAGTGAGAAAAGAATAAAAATTTTCGTTCACGTAATCACACATATGTTATCATTTATCATTTCAATTAATTCTGGAGATTACCGAAACATTCGAACGTGTTACCTGTTACGTAATTTTTCCCTAAAATGAGCTACGTACAACAGGATATATTCGGCTATATTATCATGAACCGATGACTGACGAAGCTATAGTCTACTAATAAATCAGCAGGGAGATTTATCCGTGCGTGTGTTCGTTAAAAGCTCGACCATTTCGTGATTTTATGAATGGTTGTGCCCTTTGATTTTACGAATGTCGATCAATTACGTTTAATCAGGATATTTTGAAAAGTTAAATGCTGCCTGGTATCGGAACGAAGCGCTTCGTTACAATTCCGAAAGCTCTGACCAAACGTATTCATTAAATTTGAAAGCAAAATCGTCGTTTTCAACACGTTCGTTCAATGATAAACCGTGCTTTGTAATCAATCGGATCGATTAATTGAAGGTAATGCAAGGCAATGCGAAAATTATTTTGTAGTTCATTCGAAAACAAGCTGCGGTACTCTGAAAATTTTTACGTACACTACCGTCACACATCGGAACTGCAATAAAGTTTTCATTTTTCATATAACGGTTACGCGATTTCATACTTATCTTTTAGATATAAAACTTTTCTCATAATATAGAGCAAGAGTCGACAACCTTTTAGCTGGGGTGTGCCAAGCCATTCTACCAATATGATTCAAAGTGCCGCCTTAATTTTTTTTACCACAAAGTAATATTATTAAATGTGGATTGATGTTTTGTTTGGAAATGTCTTTCGACACTTGACGTGCGGCATACGATGCTCTCGCGACATATCACACATACAGCACGATCCTTTTGTTCTATAAATTCATATTCATTCGCCCAAGAGTTTTGAAAACTGCGAAGATCGAGTTTTTGTTTCTTATTCTCCATTTGTAAAAATAGGGATGCATTATAACAAAAATTAAATCATCAAAATACAAGTCTTTACAAAGAAACTTAAGTAGGCTTCACAGAACTTCGCTAGCGACAGTTACGGAGCAAAAATAGTTATTTGATTATTTGATGTCAAAATGTAATAAATAATTTTCTAAAAACACCTGTTCTGCATTTGATTTACTTTGTAGACAGTAGGTTGCTGATCCCTGATATAGAGTATAACATAAAATACAGATATAATTTCAAAGGCGAATTGTAGAATAAAAATATAATAAAAATGTTCCTGTAAACGTTTGAACCATGTGTACTTACCTACAGGGTGTCTTCTTCGATTCCATTTCTTCATTTTCATCAATCATTTTTTTAGGTTCACATTTTACGAAATTTTAAGATCATTGGTTTAAAAAAATAGGAGAACATATTTATATTAATGCAGTAGCTTATAAAATAGAAATTCAATCACAAGTGAATAATTGTTTTTCAAATGTCTTTCTGTAGCAAGAATCAGGTTTATGGAAAGAACGAATTGTGTTAAATTTATGTGTTTCAGATCAAAGTATTTAAAATGATTACGGTTATGGGGTTTGGTGTAAATATTTTTAATATTTGTGTACATTAATTGGAAATATCCGTCAGTTTGAAAACCAACATTACTCTAGAACAGAGCTGCACAACATCAGGCAGATTCGGTAGCCATCTAGTATAATTGGGATATCTCCGACATCCCCATCACTAGCCACTCTCCATCCTCCATCTCGTTTTGGAATGGAATAAACACGATAGCCAAGCATGGCTATTGGGCTGCTAGTTGTGCAGTCATGCTCTAGAACTTACCAATAACGCAATACAATCCATTATTTAACGTGGAGTTCCTTAAATTGAAAATTCCTAGGTCCTCAGAGGCTAACGTTACAAATGTATGGGATTGCAAATAATTATAAAACACTCAACATATGCCTTTCATTATTGTTAATAATTAGATTATATTATATGTATATAAAAAATATACTTACGTTGTTGTTAGATTGGACCTGTTGATTAGTATTTACAGAATTTATAAAACTGAGGGTCATTAATAATTATGTCTTATAAAGAGACGTAAAGAGTCAATTTTTCCTAGATAAATGTGAGTCATTTCGATTAAAGTCATTTGATGGTCAACACTATACGTGGGTAGATATGTATGTTTTTTCATGAGATGCATTAATGCAATTAAAAAGAATATCATTCTTATTCTTATATTTTGAAGTTCTGTGAAATATGAATCTGACAAAAATATTTGTTTCCCAGAATATTCTGACGCATTCTTTCGGACCGAATAGTCATCTTTTTTTATTGTTTTAAAATTTCCAAAAGATACAGAGATATAATAGATACTCATCTCAAAGGAGGCACTCTGTATATTGAGTAATAGTCTTTTCTGGGTTGCAGACATTTGTATTGCAAATTACTGTAATTACAGTTTTGCATTGCATGAATTCAACGATAGACCAATTATGGAATATTGCAGTGTCAAATATATTCCAAAATGCAATTCTTATGAATTATCGGGTAAACGGAATAGATACATGAACAATGAAATTATTCAGTATGAATTAATGAATCTTGAATTTCAATTTCATATAAAATACACAAATTTAGTAATTCCTATTGGAAAATGCATGCTAATAACAATGTTTTAGTAGTTTATGGAAAGAGAAATATAGGAACTGTTTTAAACGAAGAATATTTATGATACTTTATTATATTCATTAGTATTTAAGCGCGTACTTATTAATATATTATCATAAATAAGGTTACTTCTATTTAACATTGCGATTTATGCATTTTTAGTCATCGTTAGAATTATTATAAATTAAAAATCTGTAAATATAATATTGAAAACGAGTGTTGTGAGCACATTGATTAATATTGATTTAACCATAGATTTTTAAAAATTCGGCTGTGAAATATGTTCAGTGTACAGTGTACAGTTTCTGACAAATTTTCATAAGTTTGCCAATATAGTTTGTAGATAAAAGTAAAAGGTAAATGTTTTACAGTGTGTTTCCTACATTTTCATACAAACTTTGTTAGTATGTTCTACGATTAAAAATAAGATAAAACTGTCGTAGTAGAATAGATTCATAAATGCTTAATTAAAGTTATAACAAAAATATGAAATGTAAAGAAAACATAATTTTACTTTTATTGTTAGTATGACAAAAATAGATAAAGACTACATGAATTATTTTTGTTTTCTTCTGATAGAAGATTTTTGAACTGATGGTAAAAAGTTTGACATAAAGTTCTATTATAATTGTTAGGAGAAACGTAACGGTTAATATGTTCGAGGTGTTATTTTATGTAGTGTATGAATGTATCTTTGGAATCGTATGACCCATGAATTTGGGCTTAATAACGCGTGAGACAATTACATTTAGTCCGCATATGGAAATCGTAGAGCAGACGTATTAGAGACTAAAGATTATTACAAATAGAAAAGAGTCGTGCAATCAGAAGGATCTGTCGTGTGTGTAAGATAGAGAGAATTTTTGGTGTCGATGTATATACATATTGTGTCTGTTTCTTTGTATCATATTTTATATTAAAATATATTTGTGAGTAATAGTCGTCATTGTCTTTTTATCATTTTTACCAACAATAATTATGCGAAAAATACTTGTACATTCTTTATACTAAATATGTTTTGCATATTTGAGTTAAATTACATATGCTCTATACTTATCTTCAGTAAGATTTAGAAATTGCGTCTAGTTTGAAAGTTAAGATATTAGAACGTTATTAGTGTATCTATCAGGTAATGTAGAACATTCGTATTCAAAGTAGAAATTATTATCCATCGATAAATCTAAACAATTGACTGCTATAAATTTGGAAAAAATGCAATACAATATCGTATTCTCTAAATAACACAAACAAAAACAGAATCCGCTTAAACTTCACATGAGAAATACCAAAATTGAAAAAGTAGACAATTTAACATTGCTTGGACTTATTTTTTATCACAAGCTAACGTGAGTTCTCCATATGAAAAACTTAGAAAACTCTTGCACAAAATGAATGACTATAATTAATGCATTATTAAATAATAACTGGGACACTAACCAAGAAATCATCCAAAAAACCTACCAGGCACTGACCAAAACTGAACTATGATAGAAAAATCTCCGAAGATCAGAGAAGTATTATAGAACACAGATACGAATTTCAACAATTAGACAATTAATATTCTAATTGTTAGGCAAGAATAATTTTCACAGAGAACTTATAATCGACATATTTCGTACACTACATACATTACGTTTGGTTGAACCAACGGAATCGGCCAGAGAGCGAGGACGATTGATCACCTTTTAACTCTTTGGGGCACGGTGGGATTAAAAGTGTCCCATCGTTTTGATGCACCGTAATGCATGGTGGGACATTTTTAGTCTCACCTCGAAATATTGCAATAGCTGCATGCCCATAGGTTTATATTTCGTTTTATTTGTGTAAAGCAGTTGGTAATATCTTCAACAAATGTTACAAATGTATTCACTTGTGTTGGCAACATTCAACATGCCAATACAGGTTCATGAATTGTTGGAAGCGGAAAGTTTATTGCGACAACTATTACTATCTTTTTTTATGTTTTTACATTATTTGATAAATTTCTTAATAAAAATATACCAATTTTGTTTAATTTAAAACGCAATAAAATTTCTATGCAACATGGGTGTATATTATTATCTGAAATCCTGCGCCGCAAAGAGTTAATATAGCTTTGTAAACAGACATAGAGAGGAGACACTCATTATTTTTACGGTTTGTCTAAAGTGCTGCCACGAGTGATATCACATACAAATGATGTTCTTCACGTATTTGTTAGAATACTAATTACCAAAGTTATACACCGATGTATCAAAATCAGATAGGGAGCTGGATTTGCTATCACTTGTGATAGCATGACCAAAAAATTTACACCTTCCCAAAGCCTTATCGACCTTTATAGTAGAAGCGTACACAATACTTGAAACTCTGCACTATGTACAAAGAAAAACCTATCAACAAGTCATTATCTATACGGACTCCATGAATGTAATAAGTGTAAGTGCCATAGGAAACATAAATAATAAAAACAAACAGGAAATCGTATTAAACGTAATAAAAAAGCTGTCATTTCCTCTAGAGAAACAGCATAGCTCTCGCTCGACGAAATAAAGAAGCGAATCCTATATCAAGATTCATTATCTCAATACGTCACCTCAACAAACAAAAATGTAACAAAATATGAATCACTTTTATAAAAAATTAAGTACAATATAACACAGAATTTCTATCAACAAAAGTCTACTAATAACATCAGATGAAAAAATAAAATCATGTCAAAGCTCAGAACAGGACACACCAAACTCACACACGAATATCTGACTAAAAAAGCAGAACCACCTTTATGTAACATCTGCAACCATATATCGATCATTTGTTTGAATTCAGGAAATTCGAAATTCCAATAGAAAAATATAACATAAAACCACACGAGGCCTTGAAATCACAGAAATACGTAGAAGATACCTTGAAATTCCTGAAGGAAATCAACATCTACCAAAAAATATAATAGCCATATGAAGAAAAAAAACTCTATGCCAAATCGTCGTTAATGAGTTAATGGTCGATGTGACGTATAAAACTCGAATTAAAGACAGTCTAACCTGAACCTAATCCATTATATTAATTACTAGGTAGAATCGTTAGGTATGGGATAGATCTGGGCCAAATTTTCTTATGACGCTGCCACAGTCACGTATGTATGGACAGAATTCATTGTAGTAGCAACGATCTTTTTGAAGAAAAATCTCGGAAACTAAGGCCGAGCGGCGGTTATATGAATAGAGAAAAAATCTTCATAACAGCGACCTTGACAACATATTTCAAGGTCATCGAAATTGGTGAGGAATCGCTAAAGTAAATAATTACCCTATTTTTATTCTTAAATTTTGCGATCAGTTCGATGCAATTATTAACGTAGATAAAGGAAATATTTCGGTGTAGATTGAATAATGTATTTTCAGTTTCACCATTTCTATGTTATTTGAGTCAGTTAGTCAGTATGTGCTAATTTGTCTGGTGATCAAAGTAGAGTTATATTGTAACATAGTTTACGTAGGAGTTGTGGACGTATTTTCCTTCCTATTAGAAACTCAAATATATTCCCTCTGACCATTTCAGTTCGTACTTTGTGCAGAATCGGGAAATGTAAGGTTAGAAAATTCAAAAATAGTAACAAGTTCACTAAAACACTAACGATGAAGATAAATAACGTTATTAAAGAAATTCTTACAGATGACGTTCAAGAACCTAGAAATCCAAAAAATTTGGGAGCATTGTTTGCATGTAATTTACCTATTACACGAATTCATTTTTCTTTGGTGCCATAATACAATTTGAACACATAAAATTAACTCTGGATAGAAACGTAGATTTTTCATTCTTCTAAAATATTTCCATAAAGAGAGAAATAATCATAAAAATTTCAATAAAATTTGTGTTACGGTGAGTAACACTACTCCCGTCCAAAAACGTACGCATTTTATAATTTTATTGTAGCAACTATGTAGCTGTTTCGCAGGATGAACCCACTAGCCATCGGAATTTCTCTAATTTTAACCAGATTTGTCCGAATCGTCACTTGCATTTCCAAGACCTTGACCATCCTTTTCCAACATTTTTCACCCTTCTACTTTTCCTTGAAACTCCCACCTTCCCCAAACCAGTGCATCCAAACACTTACAGTAAGGCACACGGCCATCTTCGAATCTGACATTTACATTGAATTCATTCTTATACATTCAATCATAGTGATACATTTAACACACACAAACAATCTTAAAATATATCAGTCAATGAGAATCTCCATACTCCAAAAAATATGAAATACTCCAACTTCTACAAGTCTCTCTAATGTCAACGCACCAAGTTGCATTTGATTTTTAGCACATTTAATTATGGAAGAAGTTTTTCAATTTGTTGTTTTCTTGTTAATGTTTCGAGAATTATTTATCAGCAGTTCTGTACATATGAAAAAAAGATACAATTTTGACAACTTTTCTTCAATGCCTCCCATCGTATTGGAGATATTTCATGAAAAAGAAAACTCTGTAATGTGTGGATTTGGACAATAATGGAACATATAGATATTTTAACATCAATTTAATATAAAGGGCCAGCTTTACACATTGCTGGTTAATGGCGTTTACCTAGCGTGACCATGCCACGCTCAAAGGTTGGGGAAAATAGGTTTGTTAAACCAAGTGTTGCCAACTAACTTTATTATTGCAACAAACTCTGCATTTGCTTCAAATTTGTATTACAAAAGGAATACTCTAGTTGCACAGAATATTTCAAAATTTACTGAATTTTCAAGATTGTAAACGTCTCTTATTAGAATTGATATAATGGAGTGCGTGACGGTAGTATTCTAATAGGTGACTTGGAAGAAGAAAATATAATGAAATCAGAGAGAAGAATAGAAGGAGATTTCATAAAAGAAGTCAGTAGACATAAAAGTACATGAATTGCCGAATAAATTTGAATGGACGGATTTTATTATTTTTGTTAAATGTGGAAATCTTACATCAACGAATAAGAACGACTGTAGATGCAAATTACATAACCCTGTAAATACTTTGGGATTTTGTATAGAAGTGATATATTTCTAGATGAAAATTGATATTTATAAATGTTACACCAAATTCTATTCTCATTCATTCAATAAATTTTACCAATTTTATGAATGATATCAACATAATTTCTTTGTCAATCATTAAAATAAAAAGAAATTTTATGAACAGCCTGTAAAATATATGGCAATATAAAAATCAAAGCATAACCATAATTTTAATTAAAATAAACTAATTGCTACAGAAAAAGTAAAACAACTTTACATATTACATTTCAAATAATAATTGATTTCATATAAAGCATCGGTTTCTATTCTTATATACGCTCTGTTTATCTTATTGTTTCGGCCGCGAAGCTACTATGCCCTCGTGCTCTGTAGTGCGCGGACCGTGCGTATTACACAGATTACTGTGTTCCCTTTCCGCCGTAGGCTCGAAGGACCACCCAAAATACTTTGGGAAAACCGATGATGGTAAAAGCCCGTTGCTTCTGACTAAGAGCCCGTTGCTCTTTGGATGACGCGTGAATTTTGGTATTCTCGCGGAGACTCTGCTCGAGGTTGTAAGGCTCGATCAAAAACGAATCTAATGCTAAGAAGTAAAACTACCCTTAACCTAAGCTCGGTTTCCCCTGCCAAGGTGACGAAAACGCGCAGCGCGAACCGGTGGGAGGATTGGTCAAGCCAATCCTCAAAGTTGTCACCTTGGCAGGGCGTTTCCTGCATTTTGCAACATTCCCGCCCACCCTGCTGTCCAGTGTTCAGGTAGACCATGCAGGAGTGAGCGAGAACGCTGCATTATTATTAACATTGGGAATACCCAATGACCGCGAGACCCCGGTGGTCCGCAGCTGTGTGGCTATTGAGGCAAGGAAGAGCTCCAAGGATCCCAAGTCCCGTGTGGAGTTTGGAGGTTCCTCAATGGCCGTATCCTAATTTATCAAGTAAAAATGTCTTGAAGGCCTAATCCTCAAAAATAGCGGAGAAGTCACGTCCGTATCATAAACCTCGCGATGTTAAGGTTCCTTTAGAATCCTTAACACTTATCTTATCTTATCTTATCTAAAAAATTATCTCAGAGATCTATTATATAATAATTCTTAATTAGCCTTAAATTTAGAAATCTAGAACAATTTATTAAGAAAACAGTCTTCTTTATTTGCGTGTATGTGAAACATAAACGCAATTCATTGTTAGCGATACATCTAAATTGAATGGAAACAGAAAAAACACGTATTTTAGGAATTCGGAAAACAATTCATTATTAGAGTGATATTCTCTCGTTATTTTTACTGAAGTAATGAATTTACATATTTTGCAGAAATAAGCATGCCATGAACAACAGGTTTTTAGGATAATTGTATCTATGATTTACATTTAGTGAGAAAGTATCATTCATAATAAGTTATGTTTATAATATTTTTTAAATTTCTAAGCTCAACATTACCTAACGATCACTATACTTAAAATATACAGGGTGTTCGGCCACTCTTGGGAAAAATTTTAATGGAAGATTCTAGAGATCAAAATAAGACGAAAATCAAGAATATCAATTTCTTGACTGAGGCTTCATTAAAAAGTTATTAAAAAATTAAATTACAAAATTTCAATTCATTCTAGAAAAATTATTTTCGGTTGCGGGGATCAATTATAATCATTTTTGGTGAATAGACATACCCCCGAAATCCTACGCACTTTCGAGAAACAAATTCTTTACCGAAAATATAATTTCTGGCCAGAAATACTTCCTCGAAATTTCATGAAAATGTTTAAAATATCATAACTTCTGAACGGATTGGAGGATTATAATTTTTCAAATGGCAAACAACGCGTATTTTAGTGAAGAATATGTAGAAATTCCAAGAATATTCGAAAAGCTGTTCCTTAATTCCGTAAAGTGAGAAAAACCCCATAAAAATGATCCAATTTTTAAATGGCCATAACTCCTACAATAGTGAATATATTTCATTGAAATTGACTGGAGTTTATGGATACCTACAAAAAAGTATTGATCAAAATTTCCGTAGGACGTCAAACAAATTTATTAAAAATGAAAAACGAATTTTTAAGAAAAATAGACAGGGTGGTGTCTAAATTTTTCGGCAAAAAAAAATTTCAAATCGTTCTGGAAAAATTATTTTTGGTTGTGAGGGTCAATTACAATCATTTTGTGAATATACATATTTCCGAAATCTTTCGCACTTTCGAGAAAAAAATTCTTTACCGAAAATATACTGTGTGGCCGGAAATGTTTCTATAACTTTTTAACGAAGCCACAATCAACAAATTAGTATCCTTGATTTTCGTCTTATTTTGGCCTCTAGGATCTCCCATTAAAATTTTTCCCAGGGGTGGCCGAACACCCTGTATAATATAATAATACTTATAATAGGTCGTTGAACTCGGCTTTTCATCAGGTATACTACGTCAAAATCAAAAGTATACATTACTACTTATAAAGTTAAGGTGACCTGAATTTTTAATTATATAATAAGTTTTATGGAAATTTTTATTATTGCAGTTTATTGCCGTAGAAGTCCTGAATAGCTTTTGTTCGGAACTTTTTTTTATCAGGTTAGCATAAATGTCCGTTACGTTGAAAACCTTGTAGATAACAGGGCTATATAAACTCAGATCCATTTATATCAAACATGAGTATGGGACTCAGGATGTAAGGACAACAACTCGTAAAACATAAATTGCCTTTCAATGTTATATCGTTAGAAAATCATGGGTTTTCCATTTATTGGACTAGAACCATCAACATTCATATTTATAGCTGTGGAAGAAACGTCTGCAAAGAAAAGAATTCTGACGAAGATAATGAAGAGGTATTAACTATACTTTGGCATTTAAGAAAGAATATAGCCAAATAAACATGGCAAAAGTGCCTTTAAACCAAATTGAACTTGATATATAAAAACCGAAAGGTCTCTCCGGCAAGTATAAAATGCGGAGTGTACTCTCATTTCTTAGAGAAACTGGACTTTTCAATAAGTTATTATAAGTATTATTAATTGTGCCGATGTCGCTAATAACCATGTAGTTGATGCGACGTTAAACTATTAATAAAAAAAAAAAGTGTCAATCCAGGATCCCTATTCGAAGTGTAATTAGAAAACTGAACGTAATACACAGTTTAAGCTCTATATCTTTTGTTTTAGTTTATTTGATACATGTTTGTGATCCACCAATTCCAACTTCCAAACTTTTCGATTACAAACGTTTAAAAAATCAAAAATCGATATTTCGTACATTTCTGCACGCGAAAGAAATATATTTATATAGTCAATATAATTTATTCATTAAATAAAAATTATATACAATTACAAATATTGTACCTACTTCTACGTCTATTAAATGAGTCGGAGTAAATTTTTGAAACATCTTATCTTTTATAAATGTGAAGATTTACCCAATTGCAATCATAAATGTTGGCCTGCGTTAGTAATAAGTAGTACTACCTCGTATATTTTATTTCGACTTTTTCAAGTAGATCGTTGATTTCCCTTTCTAAAATAAATGTAAAATAATGAAGTTTTCACTATATGCCGAGTATGAATATGGGCAATCTGTTTTTACATATGTATTTAAAATTACACGAGATTAAGTGTTTATTTTAAGAAGTGACTGCACATATAAAAATTCGTCAATATTAACCTGTTGTTTAATCTTTAAGATACTATACTTTATCACATTCACTATTCATTAATCCATATACATATTAGACCATCCCATAAATTCGTATCAAATTTTTTTGCATAATCATAAAGTAATATATTAAATATACTTTTTAATTTTGTGAACAATCTCCTCGTTCCATAACTTTTATCCATTTTTTTGATACAACTATTACTGTCAATTTTATTATTGTGCAACTATACTGTCGTTATAAAACTTCTTTGATTGCTCATTAACCTGTTGTACAATAGCGAGTACTAGAACGTTTTATCTTGTTGCAATGCACAAATTTTATAATAATCAAGTGGAACAATACTTACAGAATATGATAAGTGTGATAAAGCTTTTTAATTAAATTTACATAATTCTTTTTAAATGTTTTGGGCTACATATGGTCTAACGTTGTCATTATTAAATAAATACTTTATTTCTGTTTAATAAAACAACAATCTATTATTTCATACCTTTTTGTATCTATGGGCATATAAACGACTATTGTGATTCCTTGTACAATAGTAAAAAAACCGGGTGAAAAAGTGTAATAATTATTGATTTATCATTATTCAGTCATACAAAAGGTTTCATAAGTAAAGAAATTTGTTATTTTATTAAATATCTTTGTAAAGTAAAATCTAAAAAAAACATACTCCGTACAACAGATTGTTCTACAAATAAAAATATAAATTTCTACTTTAAAAATCAAAGTTACACTCGAAATAACCTTGAAAGCGTTTTACAAAAAAAAATATAAATAAGCTTGATATATTTCTCCCTTGATACTAAAAACCTTTTGTATTTAACATTTTTGTCAAAACTGTGTTGTTTTTGAAATACTTAGATTTTGTTCATATTTAATCCATAACAAGAATAAATTTTATCAATTTAAAATTCGGAAACATTTAGTGGTTGGATTTTTCCTGCTATAATATTCGGTACTATTTTGTGTCGTCTAATTGTAAGTTCTTATTCTTATTCTTTGCGTAATAAGAATTATTTATTCATTTTTCATGTTGACTCTCCAACAGATTTAAAGTTCTCAAATGAACGATTTGTATGTACCAAATGAGTTGAAATTTTGTTACTTATGAATGCATATAAAAGCAAGTCGTATAAATTAATTTTACAGAATTAACGTCACAGAAGACCCGCAAATGTTACTATTATTTCATTTATGATTGCATTAGTTTCTGTTTCTCTGTATTCTCTTAGTATAACCTACTAAATAACTTTACTAAAATATTTGCTTTAAGTCATTTCATCAAATTTTTATTTTAGTCCAAAGTAGTTTATTCTAGGACTAAGTATTTTAGTATTTATTCCTTTTTATTATCCTCATATTTTAATCATTTATGTTAATTTCTTCTCCATAATTAAGAAAAACCGGATTCATCCTAATATCTATTTGTTTTTTATGATGTTCCTCATTATAATATTACTGTTTTTGAAAAAAACGTATCCCACATAATTGATAACTACATTTATGACAAAAGAAATGATTGGTTTTCTTGCAAAACGTTACTCGTAAATGACCTAACGATATCAATCAGCATGGCACCAGCTATGGCTTAATAAAACGAAATGAAATATGGTGGCCCTTATACAGGGTGTCCACGCTAAAGTGTGACAGTCGCGATATTTCAATAACTATTAATGATACGAAAAAATTGTTTATATTTAAATTGCAGGATAAAATGGGATCTCTATTTTGATTTAAATGAAAATTTGGTTTATGTTATTAATTTAAAAGATATGATTTTTTTGGGATCACGCGATAGTGCTTTTCAAGACAAATTCATTAAGCTGCAATTTTTTTCACCCGATTTTTATTAGTTTTCAGGATATAACGCTTAGAAATTTACTGATTTTCAGCAGAGACGTCTCAGTTTGAGTGGCAACACATAAAAGCGGTCCTATTGTTGTCTGTTCGACTTGGCCTGTTGAAACCGATAGCAAGAGTCTATCTTGGAACGACAGTCCCGAAAAGTAAGAAACATGGAAAGTATTGTCCATTACGGTCCAAGTTTGCGTATCGAGGATGGTGTCGTTAATAACTTAGATGGTTAATACTTTCCATATTTCTTATTCTTTGGGTCTACCGTTCCGAGCGTAGATCCTTGCTATTGGTTTCAACAGGCAGAGCCAAACACCGCAACAATATTTATATAAATTTCTAAGCGTTATATCTTGAAAACTAATAAAAATCGGGTGAATAAATTGCAGCTAATGAATTCGTCCTGAAAAACACTATCGCATGATCAAAAAAAAAAATATATAGTTCTATTTAAAAAATGAAACTTTACCATCATATCTTTTAAATTAATAACATAAACAAAATTTTCGTTTACGCTAAAATAGAGATCCTATTTTATCCTGCAATTTACATACAAACAATTTTTTCGTATGATTCGTAGTTATTGAAATATCACGACTGTCACACTTTAGCGTGGACACTCTGTAAGTACCACTAATAATAAGATCTAAAGGGTCACAATTAATGTTGCGATGGAGTAAAAATGAAGACTAAAGTTACAAACTTTGGTCGAAAAGGATTGGAGCTTACTCATACGACGGTTAAACAATTTACTCCATGACCCAAAACCTTCATCAGGCGCTTAAAATTCCTGAACCTTGGACTTCTCGTTGACGTGTAAGGCTATCGCCTAAATGCAGCTTAGAAATTCCGTACTGCAGCCGAGCCACATAAACTGCAGAGCAACATTTCACAACCACCTCGAGGGTTACTTCGTGGCCTGGACCTGCCACGGGGGTGTATAAACCGACGATAAACACCGTCCGGGCCCTGGTCTTTGGCGAAGAGTCGCGCGGGAATTAGGTTGCAGACAGCCGTCGTTTTATGCCCCCGTTCTCGTGTGCGAACGCTTCGCTCAGACTATTCGTTGTATGATAAAATTTATCAGAGAATTTCATAGGGCAAGCTATCTTTATTCTCTAACTTTGTACTTCGTAAGACATCTTTATTCTGTAACTCGAATACTGATTTCATAGAATAGAATTATACTTCTGTAATAGTTAATTTAAAGGAAAACTTGAAACAAGTGATATTCGAGTTCTATCATTCCTTAAGAAAACTGTTGATAATATCCAAATAAACTTTTCTTGAATATAAAATTACATTTTTGAAATGCACAAGAAACATTTTTACAAGTTTTGATTATTATTTACTCTGTACATAAGGTGGCCCGCGTAATTGTTCCAGATCATAGCTTCGTTATTAATGCATTTACAAAAAAATGCCAAAAGAGAAAAATAAATGGCTCAAAAAACACTATATCTGTGAATCCTTATACTTTTTTTTAAATGGAACAGTGCATGTGCAATTAATAATTGTATCATTTCTTTAAATGGAAATGCATATTTTTTATTGCACATATCAATTTCTCTGTTAATTCTACGAAAAAAATTGTTAATTCTCGAGATATTTTTAAGAAATATCTTTATTGAAGTTGTTGAAACGCTTCATGACTACGTTGGAATCATAGAGGTTAATTAAAAGATAGAATTTATTCAAATCCTATAAATTCTATGAAGGATCTGAGAAAAAGGATCATATTTCAATATGCAGCAATAATTACAGATGTAAGAGGACTAGTGTTTCCCTGTGGAAACAGGGAGGGAAAAGAAGGGAGGTATTGGGAGAGGATGGAGAAAAGGGGGTAGATGAGGAGGGTGCGGGTGTTTAGAGTGACACGAACGACTTGGTAGGATGCAGGAGTCTGCCCGGAGGTGGACTCGAGTTTATTGTAATGCGTATACAAAAGGTCCGGCGGAAGATCCGCCGTCGGAGATCGTTAGGCCCTGGCCAAGTGCGCGGGGCCGTTGAGGATATCTCAAAGATAGGCGGTGGGCGCTCTCCTGCAGTTTGGCACGTCCGCGTAGGAGCCGGCGCTGAGGAGCTTTCCCGTGGCGAGTATACCCGACGGTTAGTCGATAGGTTTTCCAGCAGTTTGGCACGTCCGCGTAGGAGCCGGCACTGTGGAACTTCTCTGACTTTAGTCGGGTAGCGACTGCCGAACATGGGCCTGAGGGCCCGTATTTATACTAAGGGTAGCGCGCTAGCGCTGCCCTGAGCCGCCGCTGATTGGTTGCGACCCTTCTATTTTTAATATTACCTGCTTGTTTCTAGCCTAGTTAACACTAAGGGCGCGGTGTGTCGGCGAAAGTCGCGTCGTCGTTCTTATATGTATGGAAAAATATTATGTCGCGTTACAGACTCCCCCTCTGGCCTCGATGCCGTCCCGGCAAGATGGCCAGGAAATGAAAGCGCGATGGGGTTAGTTTACTTCAAGCGGTGGCTTTTCGTGGTCGGCCTCGGCGGCGACGCGGAACGATGGGCGAGATGTCGTCCTGCGTTTGGGGAAGCTGGCAAAGCTTCAATGCCGAGGTGTGGTGCACTCCTAAAGGAGTCTGCGGGTCATTCTGAGCGGCGACTTCATAACTGGCGGGTATCACGGGCCGCAGAATCACGTATGGCCCGTCCCGCTTCGGGGCGAGTTTGGAGGTGATTCCCTTTGCGGCGCGACTCAGGGTGTGCGTCGTGACCCATACCAGATCCCCGAGAGAGTACCCTGGGTCGGCTTTCCTTTTCTGGTCTCCATGCCGTTTGCTGCGGTCCTGCTGTTCCTCGTGGGTTTCGCGTGCCAGACCGAGGATATTGGCGAGCTGGAGCAAGCGGGGAGTGATTTCTGGAATAAAATTCTCCTGTTCGGTGATGGTTCGTAGGTCCCGGGTGGCGTCATCGGGGGTGCGGAGATCTCGTCCGAACGTTAGATAGGCCGCGGAATAGCCGGTACTCGAGCTTCGGGCCGTGTTCATGGCGAAGCGAATGGCCGGCAGCTTGCTTTCCCATTGGGGATGCTGGTTTCCTACCAGGATTGCTAACTGCGCCTTAAGGTCGCGGTTTTTCCGTTCCACGGGATTGGCCGCGGGATGGTACACGGGTGTCAGTTGCATGTGTATCCCGAGGCAGTGTAGGGCGTGCTGCATGATGCCGCTAACGAGTTGTGTGCCGTTGTCGGACACCATCCGGCGAGGCACGCCGTACCGTAGAAATATTTCGTCGATGAGGGTAGTGGCGCAGGCTTCGGCGGAGGCGGTTTCTAGTGCGAACAGCTCCACCCATCGGCTGGCCAAGTCATCAGCGATCAAGATCCATCGTCGATTGTTGGCGGAGGCGGGCAATGGCCCGAACAGGTCGACGGAAAGGACCTCGAATCGTTGCTGCATAGCGGGCGTCTGGATCAGTCCCGCGGGTCGAAGGTTCGTGGCCTTGTACCTCTGGCAGGGTACGCAATTTCGGACGTGTCGGACGACGTCTCGTCGGAGGTGGGGCCAGAAGAACCGGGAGGCGATCCGTTGGATCGTTCTTTCCGTGCCGTAGTGACCAGCGGTAGGAGAATCGTGATACTCACGAAGTACGTGTTCTCGCTCGTGCTCTGGTACGACGAATTGCGCGTCCTAGCCATCGATGTCGGGCGAGAAGCGGTACAGGACTCGTTGGCGAGCAGGTAGCCGCGCTGGGTCCAGCGGAGGAATTCTTCTCCTTGGTCGGTGTCCTCGAAACTGTTGATGATGTTCTGTAGGTGTTCGTCCCTGAGTTGGCTTTCGCGCAGCTCAGCGCTCCCCCTAGTCGGGAAGTCGATGCTGACTAAGCTCACCCTGCTTGGCTCCCCCTGGTCCTGGAGACTCGGGGGCGGTCGCGAGAGGAAATCGGCGACCACGTTGGCTTTTCCTGGGGCGTAGTCAACGACCAGGTTGTAGGGCTGCAGTAATAGGGCCCATCGGGCCAGTCGTCCGCTGGGCGTTTTGAGGCCGAATAGCCATCGGAGCGGTTGGTGATCTGAAATGACTTGGATTTGCGCGCCTTCGATGTATCCCCGGAACTTAGAGATGCTCCAGACGACGGCTAATGCTTCCCGTTCCGTAGTGGAATAGTTTTTCTCCGCGGCCGATAGTAAGCGGCTTGCGTACTCGACCGGGTGCTCTGCCGTCGGGTCCCCTTGTAGTAGAACGGCTCCGATGGCGTATCCGCTGGCGTCGGAGCGGATTTTGTACGGTTTCGTGCTGTCCGCTGGCTGGAGGATCGGGGCCTCGGTCAACATCTTCTGGAGGCGTAGGAATGCCTCGTGTTGCTCGGATTCCCAGGTCCAAGTGGCGTTTTTGCGCGTGAGGCGCGTGAGGGGCTCCGCTGTCGCTACGAAATCTTTTATGAATCGGCGAAACCACGAGCAGGTTTGTACGAACCCCATGAGTTCTCGGAGGTTTTGGGGCTTCGGGCGGTCCAGGATCGCTTGGATCTTCTTGGGGTCGGGTTGAAGTCCTTTGTTCGAGATGATATGTCCCAGATATCGGATCTGGGCGCATGCGAATCGGCATTTTCCTCGATTCAACCGTAATTTGAACGTCCGTAGGCGCTCGAATACCGCTCGCAAGTCGTTGCGGTGGTCTTCCCATGAGGCCGAGAAGATGAGGAGGTCGTCCAAATATGCGACCATTGTTAGCCCAGGGAAATTACTCTTGAAGCGGTCCATGAGCCGCTGGAAGGTGGCCGGTGCATTTTTAAGGCCAAACGGCATTCGTTGGAAGCAGTATATCCCAAAGGGGGTCGTGAATGCCGTTTTCTCCTGGTCCTGTTTCCTAACCGGTACTTGCCAGTACCCGGCTTTTAGGTCCAGGGCTGTCATGATGGCTGGCTTCGGTGCCGAGTGCAGTAGATCGTCGATCCTTGGGAGAGGGTAGGCGTCCGTCGTGGTTATCGCGTTAAGACGGCGACAGTCGACGCATACGCGTATTCCTCCGTCCCGTTTGTTAACCAACACCACGGGAGCTGCCCATGGCGATTCACATTCCGCGATTACGTCGTCTGCCAGCATTTGGTTTAGCTCTTCGCGGAGTGCGAATTTCCTGGCTGGTGACAGGCGGTACGGGGGAACTGCGATTGGGGCGTTGTCGCCCGTCTCGATCCGATGTTCGGCGTGGTTTGTGGGGTCCCCGTGGTTTTCGAACAGGTCCCGGTGCTGTTCTAGGAGGGTGGACAGCTCTTGCCTGGATTCCGAAGGAAGGGTTCGGGGCTCGTCCGCTCTGATCTCGGTTTCGACAGCCGCTAGCTCAACGTATCCTGAGAAGCAGCGTTCAAATAGCTCGTCGATAATTTCCCGATCGTCCTTCTCTTCGGTCGGCGGTGGCGTTTGGCCCTTGTCCTGGCGGTGTTTCTCCTGCTGCCGGTTGGCGTGGTGTCGCGCATCAATGGACATCAGTGTGCTGTTGGGTGGACGCTTCGTCCTTCGTGGCAGCTCCTCAATGCATGGTTCTGCATTGAACAGATATTGTCGATCTGGTCGGTCGAGGAAGTGCCATGCCCTCTGCGGTATATTGATAACCACCCCGGCCATTTCCAAGAAGTCCATTCCCAGGAGGGTTCTGTTTTCTTCTGCTTCTAGGAGTACGATGAATGGTGCTTTGATAGTGTGGCCATTTAGGGATACCGTGAGATGGGCTCCTAGGATGGTCCTGGTCCGTGGGTGTCCGTCTGCCAAGGCAACTCTCATCTGGCTTCGTTGGAAGCGTATTCCGCTGTCCGCGAGCACTTTATGCAGCCCTTTGCTCGCAACGCTGGTTTTTGCCCCTGTGTCGAAGAAGGCATAGCCTGAGTGACCATGTATGCGTACCATGACTGATGGTCGCGGGCATTGCTGCGTGGCGGAAATTGCGCAGAACTCGGCTGGTTCGATGCTGGACAATTGGGCTTGTGTACAGTTGGGGCAGCGGCTTCGTACATAGCCCGCTTTCCCGCAGCCATAACACCGAACGGTGGTTGGTGCGGGCTGTGCCGGTTGCGTCGGTGTCGTGGTTTGCTCCCGACGTCTTCTTCGGCATTCTTCTGTGGAGTGCCCGTCCTTCCTACAGTAGGTGCACCTCACACGATTCTTGGTTGGTGACGGCTCCCTTCTGACTATTGGCTGGCTGGACTTGCGTTCCTGTTCGAAGGCCTCTATTTCCCTTGCCCTCTGAGTGAGGTCGTCAAACGTTGTCACGCTGCGTCGCGGTATTTTATACCTCAGGCTTAGTTTCAGGAGCGCGTATACCATGTCCAGTTGAATGCCTTCCTCATGGCGGTGTGGAAGCTCGGCCAGCAGGGCCCTTTTCCCCGCTAGGAAGGCGTCTGTGGAGACGCGGCCATCCTGCTTGGTTGCAAACAGTTCTGCATATATTGTAGGGGCCGACCGACGTGGTGCGTACTGCTGCTGTAGGGCGTCCATGGCCTGGCGCCATGTTGCGTGGTTCGTTTTTACGCCTTGCCACCAGATGGCGGCTTCTCCTTCGAGGAGGAGCGGGAGTCCCTTCACCGCGTTGCCGTCTGTGATGTTTTCGATATCCTTGAATATCAAGGCGGTGGCTATGAACTCCTCGAGCCGTTGTCTGCAGCGTGCTCCGTCGTATCTCGCCGTGCAGCGGGCGAAACTTTCTTGCGGGGTTGCGGCGGGCGCGTCCATGCGCCGCGTCGCGCTGAGCAGGCGAAGGAGCTGCTCCTCCGTCATCTGGATCGCCATGTTCCTGGGGCTTCTTCTGGGCGTCTCGATGTCCGTTTTCGTACGGCTACTCCTACTCCTGTGGGAAGCCGTGGTGTCCTCTTTTCCTCGTCCGGGCGTTGGTCGAAAACTCCTTGTTTTCGAATCCGGCGAAGAGCCGCGCGTTGGGCGCCAATGTAAGAGGACTAGTGTTTCCCTGTGGAAACAGGGAGGGAAAAGAAGGGAGGTATTGGGAGAGGATGGAGAAAAGGGGGTAGATGAGGAGGGTGCGGGTGTTTAGAGTGACACGAACGACTTGGTAGGATGCAGGAGTCTGCCCGGAGGTGGACTCGAGTTTATTGTAATGCGTATACAAAAGGTCCGGCGGAAGATCCGCCGTCGGAGATCGTTAGGCCCTGGCCAAGTGCGCGGGGCCGTTGAGGATATCTCAAAGATAGGCGGTGGGCGCTCTCCTGCAGTTTGGCACGTCCGCGTAGGAGCCGGCGCTGTGGAGCTTTCCCGTGGCGAGTATACCCGACGGTTAGTCGATAGGTTTTCCAGCAGTTTGGCACGTCCGCGTAGGAGCCGGCACTGTGGAGCTTCTCTGACTTTAGTCGGGTAGCGACTGCCGAACATGTTTTTTTTTTTTTTTTTTTTTGTTATTATTCATGTTTAGTTGCACTACCTGGGGCTGGGGGCCCTATAACCTGCATTTAGAATAATTGTTAGTGCCTGGTATATATTTATGTTAGTGTGGGGTTGTGGTATTTCATGCGTTCAGGTTCGAGGGAAAACTTTCAAAAACCTCGTTTTCATGCGTCATGCGGTTAGTTTGATAGTGGGGGTTGCTAGTTTAGGATGAGTCTGGGTGTTTTTATCCGCGTTTTTAGTGGGATGGTGATGGGGTCATAGTTCCCTAGAGTGGCTATTAGGGGATTCGGGTGATGTAGGTTGGAGATTTGAGCTGTAGCGGCCAGCTTCATGACATGCTCGCGAATATATTCTATTTGTGCTTCCTCATGCAATGAAGCAGTTGTGTGGCGATTCTCTGGTGAAAGAGGCTTGTTTAGAATGATGCGGAGATACTTATTCTGTATTATCTGAATCCTGGACAGGTGTGTGTTGGCTGTGGTGCACCAGATTTCTGCTCCGTATGTTAGGATTGGGCGTACGCAGGTGTTGTATATGCGGAGTTTCAGAGAGGTAGAGAGTGGACTGTTTTTGGCTATGAGAGGATAAAGCATGCGTAGGATTCCGATGCCTTTGCAGGCTCGGTCGTGTGTGTTGTGTTTCCATTTCAGTTTTGTGTCGAACCAGCTTCCTAAGTATTTAACTTTGTCTGACCAGATTATGGGGTGGTTGTCTATGGAGAGGTTGGTGAGGTTGGGATTACGCTTGCAGGTGAAGATGATTGCCTCTGCTTTGGTGGGGTTTAAGGTAAGCTTCCAGGTCTGGGTATACTGATGGATGCTATTAAGGTGGTCTTGCGCGTATTTTACCGCTTGATTTGGGGCCCATGAGGAGGAGTAGACTGCAGTGTCGTCGGCGTAGAGTGCGAGTTTGGTGTTGTGGTTTCTGGGGATATCGTTTATATAAATGTTGAACAGTATAGGGCCAAGGACTGACCCTTGAGGGACTCCTATATGTAGTGGTCTGGGTGTGGATTTCGTGCCATTGTGGTTTACAGTCATCATTCTGTTGTGAAGGAAGCTTTGGGTTATCTTGATTAGATGTTTGAGGAGGTTAATGTGCTGTAGTTTGAGCAGGAGTCCATTGTGCCAGACAGTGTCGAAGGCTTTCTGGAGGTCTAGTAGGACTAGAGCCACCGATCTGTTCTTGTTCACTTCTAGCGCAATGTCTTCCTGCAGTCTGAGGGCTTGGTGGATTGTGAAGTGTTTGGCTCGGAAGCCGAATTGTTCTGGGATTAGGGAGTTGTTTTCTGAGAGATGGGATTGTATTTCTATCAGGATGATTTTCTCTAGGATTTTGCCTAGCAGGCTCAGGAGGCTGATTGGTCTATAGTTGTTAGGATTGGTGTGAGCTTTCCCTGGTTTAGGGAGGGGTATGATTTTAGATGTTTTCCAGGAGCTGGGGAAGTAGGCCAGGTTGTAGGATTGCCTGAGGATGTAGTAAAGCTGGATGATCATTCGGTTGGGTAGGTTTTTGAGTTGGAGTGCTGTGATTTGGTCTTGTCCTGGGGATTTGTTGTTCTTCAGGTTTCTTATGAGTCTGTGGATTAATTGTGGGGTGATGAATTGTGGGTTGAGTGGAGTGGTGTCGGAGGAGGCAAGGTTCTGAGCGAGGAGATCGGCTTCCTGGTCTGTAGTGGTGTTATTAGGTTGAGGGGGTGGTAGGTGGAGTGTTTTGGCTAGGAGTTCCACTTTATCGGAGTTGGTGTATGCTGTGATGTTGTTGGCTGTGAGAGGAGGTATGGTGTGTTTGTTGTTTTTCAGGGCTTTGTAGGTTGACCAGAGGGTGATGGGGTTGGAGTCGATTTGGGAGAGCTTGCGGTTCCAGGAGGTGTTTTTGAGGTCTCGGATCTTGGTCTTAATTTGGTTTGTGAGGGTGTTTTTGAGGTGTCTGTGCAGGGGGTTAGCAGTGTTCTGGTATTTGCGCCTGTATCGGTTTCGGAGTTTGATGAGGTTGATGAGCTCTAGGTCTGGCTTAATGGTTTTGGAGTAAGCATGGGAAGTGGTGGTTGCTCTGTTGTGGTAACGTAGAATTGATTTTTGGATTTTGGAAATTTCTTGGTGTATGTCCTGTGTGGTGTTAAGGTGCGCGTTGATAGGGTAGTTGCTACCCTGGTTGCGAAATTGGAGCCAGTTGGTGGTGGAGATTGTGCAGTTTGTGAAATTTGTGCTGTTTGTGTTGTGCTTTAGGATGATTGGGAGGTGGTTGGAGGGTAGGTCGTGGATGGTGTAGCATTCGGTGTAGTGGGAGGAATTTGTTAGGAAGAAATCTATGTTTGAGGGTCTGGCCCGAGGTTGTTTGTGGGAGTATGTGTCGCTGTGTGCGATATGGTACGAGTTTTTGGTCATGTGTGTGTATAGTGTTTTGCCGTTGGTGTTTGTGCTTGTGTTGTTCCAGCAGGTGTGTTTGGCGTTGAAGTCGCCCCCAATTATGAATTTTTGATTGTGTGTGGTTAATGCATTGAGGTCTTGTTGTGAGAAGCGTTTGCTGGGAGTTAGGTAGGCTGCGCCTATGATGGTTTTAGGGTTATTGGAGAGTTGGATGAATATGGCTTCTACGTTGTCCAGGAACGGCAGTGGGAGTGGATCGAATTTTAGGCTCTGGTGCATTATGATTGCTACTCCTCCTTTTGGGGTTGGGCGGTCGTTTCTGATGATGCTATATCTGGTGAGTCGGATGGAATCACCTTTAGCCAGGTTTCTGACATGAGGGCTATTTGGATTTGGTGATGTTCAAGGAAGAGTTGGAGTTCTGGGATTTTGTTGAGGATGCTGGTGGCGTTCCATAGGATTATTTTTGGGGGGAGATTAGCCATTTATAAGCTCGGCGGCTTCTAAGAAGGCTTGAAGTTTTTGGACTTTTGTTTGGAATGTTGATAATTAACTGTATAGGAAGTCTAAGGCGGCTCCCATGCTGGAGATGTCTAGTATCTCGTTGATGGCTTTTTTCTTTTCGCGGGGAAAATCTTCGAAAGACTCCCTCCCACCTCTTTGGGGAGAGGCGGGAGGGGTGTGTGGGATTCCCCGCGCCCATTATAACGGGCGCGGGACCTACCCACTAAAAACCCCACGGTGACCCTTCCGCACGATTTGGGAGGATACCGGGAATCGCTCGAAGTATACTTCCGGTATCCTCCCCGTGCCCGCGCTTTGCGCCCACCCGCGGGGGGACAAACGGTCCCCCCGGTAATCGCCCTGTCTCATAGCGGCAGGACGAGGCCACATCGTCCTGCCGCCATCCGTCCCGGGGCCGCGTCTAGTGGCGGCTGCGAGCCCCAACTCGCAACCGCCGCGACCCCTTTTCTACCCCTCGGAGGCCGGCAGCTCATGGCCGCACCAGGCCACCGAGGGTGCCGCTCCGTGCGCCGGACCCGGACAGGAGGCACTGCCACCCCATCCGGTCCGACCCTACGCCGCCTGGCGGGAGGGGGCTCCTATCAGGACCCCCCTCCCAGCCTGGGTCATGCGCCACGCCGAGGGGGCCGCCCGCGTCGCCTGACGCCCAGGCGACGCTCTCTCGCCACCAAACGAGCGCGAGCCTCAGCGCGCCGCTGACGCTCGCGCTCCCTTCCCGCGGTCTCCTTCTGCAACATTACGATTTCGCAGAAGGAGGCCACGGCCCTCCACTTCTCCTCGCTGCCGAGCATGGCGCGCACCATGCCCGGCAGCGAGACATCCCGCCCGATGACGCCGATCAGGACACGGCGTTCACCCTCCCATGCAGCGCATACCTCGAGGGTATGTTCCGCCGTGTCCTGCTCAGCGTCACAATGGCAGCAACGCGCCGTCGGCTCCTTCCCTATCCGGCACAGGTATCTCCCGAAGCTGCCATGCCCCGAGAACACCTGTGCCATCCTGTAAGTGAGGCTTCCATGGCCTCTGTCCAGCCACTCACATAGGAGTGGCCGAACAGCCCCGACTGTCCGGTGCCCCGCGGTAGGCAGAGCCAACCGCTCTTGCCACGCGTGCACCACGGACTGCCGGGCCTGGCGCTTCAACTCGCCCCAAGCAGGTTCCTGCACACCCGGGACCGCCCCCACCCCCGCGCGACGGTCGACGCGGTGACGATACATCATCGCGTGCGACCGCGCGAGGAGATCCATGGGCGGCATCCCCGCAAGAACCGTCGCCGCCTCATGTGACACGGTCCGGTACCCGCGGACGACCCTTAGAGCCATCCGCCTCTGCACCCGACGCAGCATAGTCATGCCGCGCCGGGAGGCCGCCAGGTCGTCCGCCCAGACGGGGGCCCCGTATAGGACCACCGACTGAACCATTGCCACATAGAGGCGGCGAACTCGGCCCGCCGGGCCCCCCAGGTTGGGCAGAATCCGGCCCAAAGCCCCGACCATCCTCTCCAGCCGGGGGACCAGGCAGCGGAAATGCTCCTCGAAGCGCCAGTGGCTATCGAGGATCAGCCCCAGATACCTCATCTGGGGCTTCACCTCGATATTAGCCTCACCCACGCGGATCAGAGGGGGTGGCAGATCCTGCCGAGGTGAATGGAACGCTATCACCTCGGTCTTATGGACCGCCACCGTCATCCCCATCCCTCTGATCCAAGGATATTGCCAAAGCCACCCCTCCCCGGGAGACGGCCGACTCCGAGAGGGCCCTGACACGACCTATCGCGTCGATGGTCGATCGACCCTCCCGGAAACCGTACTGGCAGTCGGCCAGGCCGGGGGCACCCCGCGCCAGGTGCTCGACGAGGCGGGCAGCAATCACCCGCTCGAAGAGCTTGCCCACCTCGTCGAGGAGACAGATGGGCCGGTATGCGGAGGGAGACTCCGCGGGCCGACCCTCCTTCCGGAGGAGGACCATCCTCGCCACCTTCCAACTGGGGGGGAATCGCCCGTCCCTCAGGCATCGGTCGAACAACCGCCTGAGGTCGGCCCCAAGGACGCCCTGGGTCAAGACCCAAACCCGGCCGGGCACACCATCCGGACCCGGGGCCGTGTTACGCGCCCCGAGCCGTCTGATGGCCGCGGCCAGCTCCCCCTGAGTGACCCCCAGTTCGGCCGCTCACTCCCTAGGGACTGTCGCCTCCACCGGAGGACGTGGTCCCCTCACCATCTCGTTGATGGCTTGCGCCTTGGAGAAGAGGTTGGTGAGGTCAGGTTGGTTTGGGTTTTTCGTGTTGGGAGTGGAGTTAGCGGATACGTTGGCGTACGTTCTCTGGTAGTTCGGAGCTTGGGATGGCTTGGTTGGTTGGAGGAGAATTGTGGGTGGGGTAGGGTGGCTGGCGATTGTGGGGGTTATTTGAGGAGCTTTGAGTGGGTGGGCTTTAGCGGCTCTCTTCTGTAGGAAGGCTAGAAGGGAGGGACACTGGCTGTAATTTGCTGGGTGGGCGACCTTGCAGTTGCAGCAGGTGGCTGGGGTGGTTGGGGGTTTGACGCAGTCCTTAGTGAGGTGGGGTCCTGCGCACTTTACGCAAGCGGGGTTCTTTGTGCAATTTACTGAGGAGTGTCCGAAGGCTTGGCAACGGTAGCATTGAATGTCTGGTCTGGAACTGTTGTATTTTTCCCAGTAGGCGCGGGTGTGCCCTAGGGACCTGACTTGGTTTATTTGCTGAAGGGTGGTGCCCATGGAGAAGACTAATTTATAGGTTGCCAGGTAGCTGGTTTCTTTCCTCTTGAGCTCCGTGCAGGAGAGAGGGTTGAGGCCTATGGCTTGAATTTCTTGGATTATTTGGGACGGGGGGAGCTTGGGTAGGCCTTTGAGGACGACTGCCATAGTTTTTTCGTTGGAGAGTGTGTATGTATGTAGCTGTATGTTATTGGAGGTTAGGATAGATCTAATTGCCTGGAAGTCGGAGTTGGTGGTCGTGGTGATTTTCACCTGGTTTTTGAGGTACTTAACCTCGAATTTTTTTTTGGCTGTATCCTCGAGGAGTTTACACATGCCAGAGTGGTTTACTATGGTGGAATGTATGAATATTGGTGGTGGCTTACCAGAAGTTAAGTTTGTTTGGGTTAGTGGAGCAGAAACCTGAATGATGAGGGGCTTGGTGGTGCTGGCGGCGTTGGTGGTGGCGCAGCTGGGGCTGGGGTTTTCTGCGGCGAAGATGTCGGCGGGGGCTCCGTACCTGTTCCTAGTCACGACGGGGGGTGGAGCGATGGCGGCTGAAGTGGCAGCAATGGCCGTCTCCTTCACGGTGTTCTTCGGGCGTGGTAGCGTGAAACCGTCCGCGCTTGTCCTTTGATCGGTGTTGCGGCTCGCGGTATCCGTTGAGTAAACGATCGGCACTCAACGTCGGGCTCGCGTATTTCCGAAATAATTTACTTATTCCGAATGAAGGAGTTAGAGAATGATTGATTTAAGAGTTTGATTATGTACAAGGTTTACTGATGTGATTCAAGTTATTTTTAGTTTTACAATGCTGATGGTCGAAGATGTGTTCGTAGGTGATGTTGCAGAACCAAGTCCCGTTTTTTCTCGTCGCTTGGCCTTTTGAAGACTCCAATGCTGTCTCCTCCCTTCCAAATCGCCCTTACGCGATGCCCTTGGAAGGGGGTGCGTGTCGCGTGGGAGTGTTGACTTCGATGGTAGCGTTCCTGCTTTCCTGGTCGTCGTTGTCGTCGTCGTTAGAGAAAGTGTAGCCAAGTTTATGCAGAGGTCTGGGCTGGCCTGCAGATACCGGATTTTTGGCCAGCACGCTGCCGACGGACCCAGCCCCTGTCATAAACACCACTTGGCCGTGCCTTTGTTTAGGCCTGCTGCGTAATGTGACAATACCTTATCCTTGAGGAGTTTGCTAGTTTCGAGTTTTGGAGATTTATGCCAGGGCTGAGTACTGGCACGCACGTGTGGTTCTCGAGTGCCTAACGTCGATGTTCTTCCCTGGCATAAATCTCGCTTTGTTGCTTTTTTTCTCTGTTCGGGGTTTTTTTTGCTGAGCGCGGTACTGGAAGCGGCGTGTCCGCTTCTGCGCTCAACACGGCCATTGTTGATTCAGCCGGGGATGCAGTTCTTTTAGAGTCGGATAATGATAGGGTTCTCCTTCTTATAGTTGGAGTGTAGGTTTCGCCATCCTGACTGTTGGCCAGACGGTGTGTATGTTTGATTTTGTCGGCCAGCGTGGGCCTGGTCCCTTCTTTACGCTCAGGTCGTGTGATGCGTGAGGTTTTTTGGTCCTTCAGTGAGTTGATCAGTGGGGGCTGCTTGTCGGCTCCTCCGCCCACTCGGTTTGTTTGCTGTGTGGTTGCTTGGTCTTTCGCTTGCGCTCGCTTTGGTGCTGGATATTCTTACAACGACTGCTCACTCCAGCGGTCAGTGATCGAATCACTGCCGAACATGGGCCTGAGGGCCCGTATTTATACTAAGGGTAGCGCGCTAGCGCTGCCCTAAGCCGCCGCTGATTGGATGTGACCCTTCTATTTTTAGTATTACCTGCTTGTTTCTAGCCTAGTTAACACTAAGGGCGCGGTGTGTCGGCGAAAGTCGCGGCGTCGTTCTTATATGTATGGAACAATATTATGTCGCGTTACACAGATAGTTTAAACGCAGTTATGAAAACTATAAAAAAAAGTTATCAGAAATGTTTACAATATAATGTGGCACCATTTGAGTATTTTCTCCAATAAAGACATTTTGTGAAAATATCTCGAGAACCAATAATTTTTTTTTGACCATATATTTTTTTGTTACCCTAATATTTTGTTGCATAAAATGAGCAAAGGAATTTATTTATGCAACAAAAAAATACATTTCCATTTAAAGAAATGATACAATTGTTAACTGCGCATGCATTGTTTCACTTGAAAAAAATATGAGGACCCACAGATGTAGTGCTCTTTCAGCCATTTATTTTTCCTTTTGGTATTTTTACGCAAACGCATTGATAACGAAGTTATGACATGAAACAATTGTGTGGACCATCCCTCCAAAAGTAAAAATGTTTCTTAAAGTTAAATAGTTTTGGGATTACACCTAGTTTTAATGGAAATGATGAAGTATTACGAAATGGCTAACGTTTAAAAGAAAAGTTAATTTTTTTCCACGCAAAAATAAGTTTTTCTCGTCGGCAAAAATATTGTAAATAAAAATATGATTTCTAAAGAAATTTATATTAAATTGAATATACTTAATGCAAAAGTGATCAATTTCACCTGAAACAAACAGATTTTTTCATACATGTATAAATATAATCGGTTTGATTCTATGCAACATATGTATGGGTTAGAAATATAGTTTACTATGTATAAAAAAAAAGTTTAGTATGAATTCAAGTATTAAAATTCAAAATTTTTAAACATTGGTCTTAACATAGCTTACCTTTGAAGTACGGATATGATTAATTTTTTAACATAGTATATTATTAAACTTGGAAATTATCTATTTATATAAATTAAATACAATTCTATCTATTTGTTACTACATCGTGGTAAAACGATTAAAGAAATTACGATGAAATTTTAAGCATATCTATAGGTTAAGTCGACTCAGACAAAAAATTGCATTCGAGCTAGAAAGATATGGCGTAGTACGTCATTCGTAATATGTGTGATTGTTGTCTTTACAACAAAAATTGTTGAGTATAATAATAATATTTTTCAATATTCTTTTCGAGATTACGACGGGAGATTCAGGTAGATTTATAGGTGTCCCAGTAAGAATGACCAATTTCGTTGTATAGTACATCCATTATAAGTATACGAAAGCACATCAAATTAAATGTGAAAATGTTATTTCCATTGCTAGGAGAATCAGCTTTGGATTCAGTGAAGCGATTAATAAGGGGATGCGATGTCGGATGCCGAGTACTGTAAGATAATCCGGTATGGAATATCTATGTGAAGCAGTACTAAGGAAACAACACAATTTTCTTATTTTTATGTTTATTGCATAAACATTTTTTTAATATATTCATGATATTTTTAAAAATTAAAATGAAACCAAATACGATATACTTTGTTATTATTGAAATTTATTATACCTTACAATTGCTACCGTCGAAGTACGTATTGATAATGTTTTATCATTATTTCTGATTATTCATTAATATATACATGCAAAACTCAATGGCTGAGTGCACTCCTGCTCAATTACGTAGTCATTTGAAAAAACTAACTTCGCAGCTATGCCTACGAGACTCGTACGAGCCTCGTGCTTGATTCATTGGCAACGAATTTTCAACGAGTTCGTTCAATTCTCGTCCGACATTCCTTCTATTAGATTAAAAAAACTGGAATGGAAGATGAACGATTGATTGAGTTAGCAAGGAAACATAGTATTTTTTGTGATCTCAATGTAAATGGTATGCAATAAAATAATTATTTATTTAAAAAATTTTTTATTAACAGCACTTAATTATATGATTTTTCTTAAGATGCTAAAAAAGTTCTAAATTTCTCACTGATTTTGATAGTATCCATTGTATTTCCGCCTTGTTGTTACATATTTCGCAATGCATGAAATATTGAAGATATATTTTCCTCCGTAAATATTGTAGAACCATTATATTTTCCTCCGTAGTTATTGTAGAACCATTATATGTTCAGGCGATTGCTTGAATTCTTCTACTATAAATTCAGAATTTTTGTCAAAGTATACCAAAGGTATTTTCAAGCATTCGTTCAGCCATTGTTAGTCGAAAATTAAAATTTTGATTTGGGACATTCCTAGCAAACGGACCGTTCACCGATCGGAGTGAGTTAATATGCATTTTATTATTTGCGGAAATTCGTTATTTTTGTTTAAACTTGTCGTAAAGATGCAATAAAAACGTCAGGTTACTATGCAGTAGTAGGTTAGGTAGACAGTATGTGCAGCAACAGTACAAAATGTATACCCCCCTCCCGGCTCCTAATCTTTTTCTTTTGTACGTGGTGAAATCCTCATGGACACCAGCGGACCCGCCCGAAGGGAAGGCTGGCGAGTAGTGCCGGACTCTTATCGGTTAAAACCCCACGGTGACCATCCTCAGGCGCCTGACGGGGGACCAGGAACTCTAGTGGACCATCACAGAGTCCTCTGCAACGCCGTGCCTTTTCAGGCCCCTCCCGGTGAGAGGCACTCCTCCCATCGCATTCCCACTCAACCACAGGCATCTGGTCACTGGCGCACGCGGCCCCGTAACATGGGACTAAGTCGCCGGCCACGAGGTCATATTGGCCGCAGGTCTCACCCGCAGCCAACTGGCCCACCTGCGGCCTTAGGTAAAACCCGCGGCAAATATCCCATGCCCCAGTCCACTCACACACACATTCATACCGGTGTTTGGTCCGCGGGAGCTTTCGCTCCAACCTTCGGGATGCCATGTGAGAATGCGGACATCAGACTTCTCAAGTTGATGACCTCATCTCTACATCCCATCACAGCGGCTGCCCCTATCCGCCACCTGGGGATGCACGTAGGGGTTCACCTCCCCTGCAGCCTGGACAACCAAAAGGGTGCGTGGCCACCCGGCTCTTAACCTATCCCAGACCTAACTCAGCTACAGATCTCTTAAAATTAACATATATGCTAACGTACAATTATGAGCAATGTCATATTATTATATAACTAAAATTAAATAAAAATACTGTTTCCCAATGGTCTTATTTTATGGGACAAATAATGGTTGATTAGTTGTACGAACCTGTCAAAATATACTTAACCCTACTTTTTTATTGCAACTTTCCGACAAGTTTAAACAAAAATAACGAATTTCCGCAATTAATAGAATGCATATTAATAATGTACTGAATTAGACGAATCGAATGACATATAACTCACCCCCGATTGGTGAATGGTCCGTTTACTAGGAATATACCTTTTGATTTTCCTCATTATTCAATTGATTACCGGTCTAGGGCCTCAGTAAATAATTTTTAAGGGGAACACTTCATCACTCACTTTTACGCACGAAGCCAATTGTACGGTCGAAGTTTTGTTCGGCTAGTCCATGGCGCGTCAGGAAGTATAAATGGACTACCATAACTGTCATCGCTTCAGCGTCCACAAATATTATCCAAATTATATCGTATTTGGCCTCATTTTAATCAGAAAAATGTTACGAACATATTTAAAAAAATTTATGCAATAAACAAGAAATACAAAATTTTTTCCTTTTCCTCACTATTGCCTCACACGGATAATTCGATTCTGGATCGTATTACACTTTGTGGAAACTTTTCGTCTTTTGCTTTCTATTTATTTTTAAATTTGTTGAATGTTGTTCTCTTTCGATAAATATACCTCTTTGGCACCAACTAACGCACACTTAACGTGGGAGCTCTGGATTCGTAATTATAAGATTAAAAAAAAGTTTTTTAAAGATAATTTATTTGGTACTAAGCAGGCCATCATACAGTCATATCGATTTTTCTTTCTTTAGTGTTTATACATAGATAACAGTTTTTAGAACAAATATAAATACCTATAATACAAGGTCAGTTAAGATCATGCAAGAGTAATTACATAATAAACGAATTCCTTGTAAGTCTTATGTTTGAAATGTCGACCACCGACTATACATATAATTCTTTATCTGAAGGGTTGATTCCTTTTTGTATACATTTAAAAAGAAAACTTTAAAGACGGATTAATACAGAATTAATTTGTTTCAAAAAGGTAATATATGGCAAAAATAAATCCAATTATTCACAAAAACTTCTTTACCAACGTTCATTTCATTTCACTTTGCTTAGAAACGGAATTATGTTGACTTTAATCAATGTTTAAATTTAATCGATGTATCAGGTGTACAAATGAATAATCCAAATTATCTTAAGCAGTTATAAAATCAGGTTTAAAGTTAATAGATTTTCCCGCACTTTTGCGGTCATATAGTGTTGACATTTCCAAACGCTTTCCAAACGCCTGCGTCAGATGGGAAAGATCCAGAAAGAAGGAAAATTGGTACGGCATGAACTCACTGCAACCAACAAAAATCTCAATAAGCAGCTTTCTCTTCTCAATAAGCAGCGTCGAAAGTCTTTCTTGTGGAAAATCGTCACGAGCGATGAGAAGTGGATATTCTATGAGAATCCGAAACGCGGAAAGCCATGAGTAAATCCCGGCGAAGCATCAACATCGGTTGCAAAACCCAATCGCTTCGGAAAGAAGGTTCTTCTCTGCATTTGGTGGGATATCAAGGTCGTGGTTTATTATGAGTTGTTGGAACCGGGTGAAACTGTTACTGTGGACTGCTACCAACGTCGATTAATCTGCTTGAATCAAGCATTGGAACGAAAACGTCCGTATACAGTATTTTCTCTATATAAGCTCGGAACTCGTCCACGATATAGGCAAATATCATATCCCCTCTACTTATCCCCACTGCGTACCGTTAGAACTAAGCACTCGCTGTATCGGCGAGTATGCCTTCCTATGGGCGGTTCCCCAAGATAGCGGCGCGTTTGACAGTCGGTCGTCGAACATTGTCATACGATACGGGCTCAAATTACTAAGGCAACACTAATGCAATAATACAAATTTTTTATTTTTCGTTTTCTTGTTTTGAAACTTTTAACATGTCTGTGACAGTTTTCTGATTTAACTAAGATCAAGTACAACATAATTTTTATTATTGTTTTTCATAAATTATAATATACATTTGACCTTTCTTTAAAGTGTATCCTCATCTGAAAAAAGGAATTGTAATTTAATTGGCCTATCATTTATTTGCCGAAATCGTGAGACAACTCAGAGTAAAATAAGTTGGTTAAACAGTTTAAATTCGCAAGTTATGTATATCTTTTCGGGTTATATCACTATTGCAGTAAACGATCGATACATACATATATGTACTGAAGTTATGACACGATTTAACTAGTACATATACAATATTAAATCAACAACGAAATTCATCTTTATTTTTGTTCTTCCTTTTTTCAAACTTCATCAACATATTCGTGACACTTTTCTGATTAAAATGACACCAAATACGATATACAATTTAGGTCCTATTTACTAACGCAATAAGAAATCAAAGGCATGCATCGCTCAAGTGACTCCACGTCGGCTGTATCGAAACACAGGCGATGTTTACGCGAGCCTATACAGAATCAGTATTTCATTCTGCGACCTCTACCAAGAGAGGTAGAAGTCAGAATTAGAACACCGATTTCGTATAGGCTCGCATAAACATCACCTGTGTTTCGTTACAGCCGACCCGAAGCGAAGGAAGCGATAGCAAATTCGGCGATGCTCGGTCGCTCAGTCCCTCTTTGTCATATGCTCGCTGTTCTTTTCTATACTCGCCGCCTCCAGTAGGCGTCAACAAAGTATCAAGAATCGTTTCTCGTCCACGATATAGCCGAGCGTTGAGCCCCGAGAGCGTCGCTTCTATAGAGACAATACTGTACTGGTAAAGGAGAACGTCCAGTGAAATTGTTGCATGACAACGCCAGGCCACATATTGCTCCCCATACAAAAGACACCATAATGATTCTTGACTGGGACGATTTGCAGCACTCGGCGTATTCACCAGACATTGCTCCCTCTGATTATCATCTGTTCCGGTCGATGCAACGCGCCTTATCCGATATGCACTTCCAATCCGTGGGTGAGATCCGAAAATGGCTTCACTTCTTTATCGGGTCCAAAAACATAAAATTTTTCCGAGGTAGAATTCATCAGCAGCTGAAAGATGGCTTAAAGTTATAGAAAGTAAAGGCGAATACTTTGATTGAACAATTCAATTTACTTTCTTTTAAAATAAACATTGAATGTGGCTGAACAAATTGGATTATTCATTCGTACACCTAATACAAAATGTCTTTGAAAATGCAAACGTGCAACTGTTTGGTGGTAACGTTTGGACGTGGTCTTTGGAGATACAGTATTGTCTCTATAGAAGCGACGCTCTCGGGGCTCAACGCTCGGCTATATCGTGGACGAGAAACGATTCTTGATACTTTGTTGACGCCTACTGGAGGCGGCGAGTATAGAAAAGAACAGCGAGCATATGACAAAGAGGGACTGAGCGACCGAGCATCGCCGAATTTGCTATCGCTTCCTTCGCTTCGGGTCGGCTGTAACGAAACACAGGCGATGTTTATGCGAGCCTATACGAAATCGGTGTTCTAATTCTGACTTCTACCTCTCTTGGTAGAGGTCGCAGAATGAAATACTGATTCTGTATAGGCTCGCGTAAACATCGCCTGTGTTTCGATACAGCCGACGTGGAGTCACTTGAGCGATGCATGCCTTTGATTTCTTATTGCGTTAGTAAATAGGACCTAAATTGTATATCGTATTTGGTGTCATTTTAATCAGAAAAGTGTCACGAATATGTTGATGAAGTTTGAAAAAAGGAAGAACAAAAATAAAGATGAATTTCGTTGTTGATTTAATATTGTATATGTACTAGTTAAATCGTGTCATAACTTCAGTACATATATGTATGTATCGATCGTTTACTGCAATAGTGATATAACCCGAAAAGATATACATAACTTGCGAATTTAAACTGTTTAACCAACTTATTTTACTCTGAGTTGTCTCACGATTTCGGCAAATAAATGATAGGCCAATTAAATTACAATTCCTTTTTTCAGATGAGGATACACTTTAAAGAAAGGTCAAATGTATATTATAATTTATGAAAAACAATAATAAAAATTATGTTGTACTTGATCTTAGTTAAATCAGAAAACTGTCACAGACATGTTAAAAGTTTCAAAACAAGAAAACGAAAAATAAAAAATTTGTATTATTGCATTAGTGTTGCCTTAGTAATTTGAGCCCGTATCGTATGACAATGTTCGACGACCGACTGTCAAACGCGCCGCTATCTTGGGGAACCGCCCATAGGAAGGCATACTCGCCGATACAACGAGTGCTTAGTTCTAACGGTACGCAGTGGGGATAAGTAGAGGGGATATGATATTTGCCTATATCGTGGACGAGTTCCGAGCTTATATGGAGAAAATACTGTACACTGTTCTACAAATTCAATTTTTTTTTCGGTTTTTCAATACCCACTAGGTGATTCTTGTAGAGCTTTGTACCCTAAACACGAATCTGAAAATGGAATTGCTGTATCACCCTCAGTTTTCGAAAAATACGAGTTTTTGTGAAAACGTATAATTTTGGGCAAAAGCAAGGTATGTATTACGCGAAAATTAAAAACATGAGAGAGTTGCAATTAATCTTAAAAGATAGAGGAGAGATTCCTGAATATACTAACATCGATAGTTATAATATTTTGTACTTTTGAACGGTTGTAAATGATCGCCAAAGTTTGAAAAAATGTCGAAGTACATACTTTATACACAATACTTTTACATATTTACGAAAAGTTCTTTACCTGACACGAAATCTATACACAGGATCTGATTCTGCAGACATTTCTGAAGAAGAAACTGTCCAACAGAAGTGTAAAAGCTGTTCTCAATTGCCACAGGTCGAGAAAATGTGTATTTGCAACGCGTGCACGACGTTTTACCGCCACGCGGCCATCGCTTGCTTATCTCGGCGCGGCAGTGCCGTAGCTACCTACAAGCGAAACTGGTATAATGGTGCAATAGGATATGCACTCTGTATATAGTATGTTTGATTTTTTTTTTGTAACTTTTATTGCTTAATATATTTGTATACTCTAGGATACTAATCACTGAATTATATTTTCAAAATCCATGTAAACTTGTCAATGGAATCACTCGAACATGTACGCTTTTCTAAGAAAGATCTGGAGTAAATCCTTGCTATTCACACTTCGCTCTTAGGAATATTATTCCTATTCTGTGAGGCAACCCAACAATAAAATGTTGTTTATTTTTTTACGGCTTTATATTTAAAAAACCATTCATATACGTACAATGAACATCGAAATTGTTTAGAAATGGAAATGATCGAGAAATGTTTTGTACAAATCCACAAACAGATTAAAAAATCAAAAATGATAAACATATACAGGAATTAGGAGCCTAAGATATTATCGGTGTCGCATCCATTATGCGTAGCTACGGCACTGCCGAGCCGAGGTAGGCTAGCGATGGCCGCGTGGCGGTAAAACGCCGTGCACGCGTTGCCAATACACATTTTCTCGACCTGTGACAATTGAGAACTGATTCTATACTTCTGTTGGACAGTTTCTTCTTCAGAAATGTCTGAAGAATCAGATCCTGTGTATAGATTTCGTGTCAGGTAAACAACTTTTCGTAAATATGCAAAAGTATTGTGTATAAAGTATGTACTTCGACACTTTTTCAAACTTTGGCGATCATTTACAACCGTTCAAAAGCACAAAATATTATAACTATCGATGTTAGCATATTCAGAAATCTCTCCTCTATCTTTTAAGATTAATTGGAACTGTCTGATGTTTTTAATTTTCGCGTAATACCTCGTTTTTACCCAAAATTGTACGTTTTCACAAAAACTCGTGTTTTTCGAAAACTGAGGGTGATACAGCAATTCCGTTTCCAGATTCGTGTTTAGGGTACGAAGCTCTACAAGAATCACCTAGTGGGCACGGAAAAACAAAATTCGTGTTGAACAGTGTTATTAACGTTTAAAGTTCCACCTGTAGAATGGCAATCTGCGAACATCTGCGTGCATGCAATAGTGGTTCTCACTCAGCATGAGGAATTCTACTTATTGACATATCGACAGCCTTACAGTTTTTTGAGTGAGAACCACTAGAATTGACCTGCCTTAACCTATCGCGCGCACGCAGCTGTTTGCAGATTGCCGTGCTACAGACGGAACTTTAAACGTTAATAACTTTTTAACGAAGCCTCAATCAACAAACTGGTATTCTTGATTTTCATCTTATATTGGCCTCTAGAATCTCCCATTACAATTTTTCTCAGAGATGGCTAAGCACCCTGTATATTTAACCGTGTGTAATATTTTGGAGTACGAATATTTTTACCGCTTTATTCATCTCCATTTTACTTGAGCTTCCTTCATGATCTCTTGAATATTCTTTTTGTGCGATTCTATCCATTTTTCAAATTCACGTGTGTTCTATTTGGTTTTTCATTATTCGTACACTTTACAATTGAACAATTCAATAATATCCAAGGAGTTCTTATACTCCTTGGTAAGATGTGGAGCCAGGTTTTCTTAGCGTTCCATTTCTCGAAACAATTAATCCTGTTGTCTCCGGTATGTGGCGTATTCGTGTGTCACCCGTTATTGTGTTTAGTGCCGGCGAGTATTTTACCTGTACTCGTTTCTCTTCTGCGCCAGCTTCGGACAAAACAAGTAAAGAACACACACTTTGCGATGCAATATGTACATTTTTTACAATGCTATTATAAAGAGTCTTATTAAATATTTTGAAAATGTCTATTGAGCCGAAAAATTTTGGTGTGCCATCATAGTCTATACCAAACACTTTCATCGAGACAACAATACGTCGATTAATTTCATAAACATTGTTTACATATAACGGGGCAGGAACTAATGTTGTATCGCGGTGTACAATTTTCACACTGGACAAAGTCTTACATTTAGTAACATTACTTAAATTTGAAAACACTGACAAAAACTTTTAGAATTTGGCTCACACTTTGAAAGAGCCTGCATGCCCCTATATGCTATGGTACACACAAAGTTGCTCCCAGATTTCTGCTTAAAAAAATAACTAGTTTTAAAGGCTGTAACCTTCTGCATTCTACCTTCAACACTTACAACTACTATTCAAGCCAACAAAAATTGTTATTTATTTTTAAATTTCATAGTTTTCTAATCTTTTAAATGCATAGATAATTTTTAAGAAAAATTTCATTCAGACAAATTTAAACAATCTTTTTAGACTTTTTAGAATGCTTTAACACTTTGAAAACTTTAACTGAACTTAATAGATCCAGAATGTCTACGGCGTTAGAGAAAAATGAAGGTGCCCCATAGGGTTAATCTATTGATCATGCTGTTCTGAACATTCAACATTGCAAAAATGTTGAATAAAATAATTGTAAGAGTCGCGGTGATATTTTTTAAAACACAAACCGTATATTTTCAGTCGCGCTATTGTCCCAAAGGAAATCTTTTGTTGAACAAAATATTTTTGAAATCCTTTCAGCATCCTTTAGACAAAGGAACAATTCCTTGTTGGGAAACTTTAAATTAAAACATATGCAAAGCTGAGCTGAGTTTTCTAACGAGCCTGTCTCTTCTTTTGAAAAACAGAGAGCATTGTATGTTCTGCAGGTTTATATACTTTCTGACTCTCGAGCAGAATTTTAACCTGTGTTATTTCCAACTTCGCGAATAATATCGTGCAACGTGTGATATGCCTGAACTTATCCTGTTATTTTCATCTACATTTGTTAGAATCTAAGGATTCTAACCGGGGTCCGGACGAGGGAAATGTCAGGGAAAGATTAGTTGACAAGTTTTATTTGTATTTTTGTTTGTCGCCGAGCGATAATAACCGTTTATTTAATACAAATATAAAAAAAAATAAAACAATTAAATATAAAAATATAAAAAAGAAATATGTTTTATTTTATTTTGGCCCAGGCAGGTGCGGCCTCACCGACGTTGCTCTGGTTGGCTCGGCCCTTGATTGCTGAAACAAAGGTTCGACCAAATGAAATACGTGCCTTCACGTATCGGAAATACACGCTCATCAGCTGTTCGCTTCGCTCTCCTAGCGACTATCGGTGCGCTTGTAGGGGGAGATCAGCTGTTGTTTAGCGTATTCAAGTGGACTGTATTTATTTATTGCTCGCTGATAGTTATTATTTAAACTATCAACGAAACTTTGGCCCTGAACAGATGAGAATTCACTCGTATCTGTCGGGGGTTCTGTATTGCCGCGGACGGGTCACCAAATGGAGGTCGTAAGGCTCCAAGTGGGTGGATCCCGTGAGCACGCCCACCGTGCGGGTTGACGTAAGAACGTCGCGCAAGGCGATTTCCTGCGACGCTTTATAACTACTGCACATCGACCGTTAATTTCGGGGACTGTACAGTAAGCGAATTTATGCAGGAAGTCCCGAGCAGACCCAGTCGCCCAAAAAACCTACCCGGCGACCGTTTGCACGGGGACCGTATGTGGTAGGAGGGGTGACGGAAGGGAGGCGCTTTGAACCCGAACTCCGTCGGTGGGTGTACGGTCGACTCGTACACCGACGGATTTTCGGAGAGGGTTCACAGTGGCCTTTGCACGGAGAGCACTCCACGAGGCGGTACCGAACTATCGGTAGGACCTTTGGGAGGCTCCAAAACCGTATAATTTTAAAGGGATTCTGGGTGCGTGCACCCTGAGTCCTTTACGTCGCGGTCGCAGCAACGACTGCAACATACAATCATCTCCTTGCATCCGCGGTCGCGTCACGTGCAGCGTGCACAACGACCACTTCTTTCGCTAGGTAGATTGTCTTTTGGAAATCTCAAATCGCAGCAACGATGAGAATTTTTTGTACAGAGTCCAAATATAATTATTACAGAGAAGCTTTTTGCGTCGGCTCGTGAATAATTGTCGTCGAGCATCGATAGACGAAGACTCGGTCGCGCATCGTCGTCGCGACGTGGCGCTGTCGAATCCGACTGTCGATCTTTTTTCAATACACAATATGGTTCTTCCTCTCGACGCTGACGTCACTATACCGTTTAAATGGCGTTTGAAGCGAATCTTCGCGTGAGGTCAGCGTACAAAAACACATAAACGGCCGCGATTTTAAACTGTCTGTACGCCGAACGAACTCGGCGACAGCTTAACCTTCCGAAGTGTCACGTACACAAACGGATACGGGAATCGCGGCCGAGAATTATTTTTCCCGAATGAACGCGATTTTTAAATAGTTTTAACATATTTAAACCCTTCCCGTGCCATTTACCTCGACGAAATCCGGGCCCAAACTATAAGCGTCAACGCGCGGTAAACAGACCAGACTGATACTAAACTGCTTTGCAACAGAGATTATAAGAATCGTGACCGACTCTTGTGGCGTACTGATAGGAACTAAAACTCAATCATGATCGTGATTTGCCGTCCGCGAGCCTGGCTCGTTATGTTTACGTTTGGGCCAACTTTCTGTTCGCGAGTCTGGTTCGTGATATTCATGTTTGGGCCAAAATCTTCATCACGAGTCAGACTCGTTAAAGCACGGGAAGTCGGTTAAACAACATTCAAGAAGTATAAATTTCATTTAAAAAGTACTAATATGACTCCAAAATATGAAAAATCGTTACTTTGAAGAAAATTTAATTTTTACTTAAGAAATTGTCCCTTGGAACTAAATAATTTCTCTAAACCTAATTTGACAGTATTTAGAACGAACAAACTACACGGATCGCAGTACGTAAGTTTTGGTGGAATACAATTCGTGTCGATCCTTTGAACTACATGCACTATATTTTACAACCTACGATTCATCGTCAAAGTTCATCCGATTCGATCAGCGTCATGTTTTATTCCTGTCAGTTGTTCTAACTTGTTCTTTCGCGATTTATCAACGTAGTCCACTTTCGTATCTAGCTTCCAATCGTTTCTGTTTTATTTTGTAACTCGTTGCACTCTTTTTTCTCGTTCACAATTTGTTCAATATTTTTCCTGTTTGTGATTCAATGTTGTTAAATCGTTCAATGTTTCCATCTTCTGTAATCTGTTACGATATTTCTGTTTCGATTTTTCGAGCCAAGCACATTGAAATAAAAGGAAATTTTATATCGAAAATATTAAGAATACAGTGGAATACAATGCCTTCTAATTTTCTGTCACTATAGGTATGTTTCGCATATTTATTGTTTTTGACAGTTTTTCACATTTTTTAAGATGTAACGTTGCAAAGAACTTACAAGCAATAAAGGACAGAACCATTACAAGTCAACTGTAAAAATAGCTACTTCAAATTTCAGTAAATATACTGCTACAGAATATTCTTGAAGAAGAATCCAGTTTTTCTACATTTTTTCGTCGGTAATAAAATAATAAATTTTATTTCTTGGCTATCAGGAATAATATAAGACAAATATTATTCATAAGTAATTGTGAAATATTCGTCGCTGATTTTGAATAAACTTTGCAGCTTTGTAGAATAGCCAAAGCTAGGGTATACGTATTTTAAATTAGTGACGGTAAGATAAAATTTAGATACAAAAATTATCTCCTGTAATCACCTGTTGTGATACTATTGGCTACTTTATCAGAGATAAGAAGTGAATTTTTAGAAAAATGTGTTATGCAGTTTCTTGTAAAAAACGGCACGATGTACTCACAGTAATAGAAAATTAGCAAAAGATTACAGTGAATTTTTTATTATCTTTTATTATCCGATCTTCTGCAGCTTCTAAATCATTAATGACTTTCAAAATTCTTAATACAAGAGTGAAATTCTTTATTACAAAATTCTTAACTAGATAAAAATTTGAAATAATAAGCAAAAGATTTATTTGTTAAACAGAAATAAAAATGTCAATTATGGAATTGTTACACAACAAACAAGTCAAAATTAAAAACGTTGTGATTAAATTGATATACATTGGTTTCTTTGATTATCTATTCTCCGAATAAAATTTTGCCCAACATTGCTTTACTTTTACTGACACATCTCCTAAAAATACAACAAATGCTCACAAGATTTGTTATCTAAATGTATTATGTCCTAGAAATGTATATAACCAAGCATTTGTCATAGAGCGAAGATAATTAAAAGACTATTGTGTTTTTATTAACTTCATTTGCCAAGTAACATACGCTTTCAATAGATAAGACGATAAGCTATTTTTACTATGAATTTATAATTAGCTGTAATTATTTATATTTGACGTTCATACTACTTACATGTTGGTAGTCAGTAACAAAGAATTATTAATTTAATGCTTCAATTGTTTTTGGTGTGAAAATTCGTTATGTTTTGGAGATTCGCTCGCAAAATAGGAATTCTGCAAAGATTATAGAGAATAATATAGAATAACACCATTCTTTACAGTAAATCATATTTCATGATCAAATTCTAACAATTGTATAAAGAAATATGACTAATTATAAATTTAGGATAAAAATAACTTACTTTCTCACCTTGATAAAATGTCAATACTTTCCAAAATAATGGTGATCAAAATTATTTTTTGTTACAGTTGGTTACTAATTTGTACGTCATACTATTTTCCGGCAAAACAAATACAATAAAAGTATGTCTATGTAACTTTCTATCTCCAATATTCTTCAAGACGGCATCTGAGGTGTGAAAGTTTGGAGGATAGTTTTATCTCTTAAACTGCAGCTCGCAAACATATTTTCATAGGTTTTATTTTTGGCTTCTCCGAAAACCTGCAAAGTTTCATGAAAATGGCGTCGGATACTTCACACGTATTCCTTATGGGACATATTTCTATAAATAAAGTATAGCTGAAAAAATATTTTAGTATATTTTTTAATTCATACAAAATTGATAATTTTTCTTTACCAAAACAGGAGACTACCAAAAGCACTGAAAGTTATTGACGAAATGACGAAATACCTCAAAAAAATACTACATCTACTAATATTGTTATTCGAATCACTAATTATTTATTTCGTGAATTAAAAAAATTACTCTGTTATTATACAAGGTATTTTAACTGGTATACTGTCTAGATTTGTGTTACTATTATTATCCGTAGCAAAATGATATTTCGCATGAATAGTTTTGAGAAGAACACATTTTGATCTTACTAATGCTTTTATAGGTGAACGTGTAAAGGACTTGAGGAAACAAACTTTGCTTTTTTAAATAAAATTAAATGTTTTTTTATGCATTAGTTGATGCAGTTCAATATTCTATATGAACAAATATTAACCCATCTATGTCGTCAAATTATCAGTTTAGGACATATTTTAATTAGGATATTGCTAAAAAACCATCACTTTCTTCCAATGTTAATTTAATTTACAGAAGACTTAATGTGATCACTATTTAGATCACAACATTTTTATATCGAGTGATATTTTACTACAATCAGTGGCGATACGTTCCTTCATATCAGTCACTATAGTCGCATCTTCAGCAGATACCTTATTCTTCAATCTAACAGAAAGAAGAAATGTCTGCATTAGTTTAATAGTTTTGAACCATTTATACTTCGTAACAACGCCGAGCAATATTCGTGTTATGTTCCTTCGGAATATTCAAATGTCAATATTTTCTAAATTAATGATTCTACTAGATATGTATATTAATTAAAACTTTCTTATAGAGAATGTAGAGCTAATGTATTAAAAAATATATGATTTTATACAGGGTGTTCGGCCACCCCTGGGAAAAATTTTAATGGGAGATTTTAGAGGCCAAAATAAGACGAAAATTAAAAATACTAATTTGTTGATGGAGGCTTCGTTAAAAAGTTATTCAAAGTTCCGTCCGTACTGAACTGTTTTCTAGAAAATGGGTAGGATTTCGGGGGTAGGTTTATTCTTCAAAAATTATTGTAATTGACCCCCGCAACCAAAAATAATTCTTCCAGAACGATTTGAAATTTTTTAATTTTGTCGAAAAATTACACACCTCGAATTTTTTTCTCGAAAATGGGTAGGATTTCGAGGGTATGTCTAATGACCAAAAATGATTGTAGTTGACCCTCGCAACCGAAAATAATTTTTCCAGGACGATTTGAAATCTTTTTTGCGCCGAAAAATTTAGGCAGTGTCGATTTTTCTTAAAAATTTGTTTTTCATTTTCAATAATTATGTATAACGCTTTACAGAAAAGTTGTCTAATACGTTTTTGTAGGTGCCCATGGGCTTTGCTTTAGAAAAAAATTTCAATGAGATACCTTTACTATTGTAGGAGTGATGGCCGTTTAAAAATTGAACCAGTTTTAGGGGGTTTTTCTCACTTTATGAGGTCAAGAAACAATTTTTGGAACATTTTTGGATTTTCTACGTATTCTTCATTAAAATACGCATCGTTTGCCTTTTGAAAAATTAAAATCCTCCAATCCGTTCAGGAGTTATGACATTTTGAAGATTTTTGTTTTTCTCCAAAGTGCTTAGGATTTCGTAGTATATCTATTCACGAAAAATGTTTGTAATTGACCCCCTTAACTAAATATAATTTTTTTAGTATGAGTTGAAATTTTTTAATTTTGTCTAAAAATTTCAGTACCTACTCGAATTTTTTTCTCGAAAATGGGTAGGATTTCTGGGGTATATATATTCTCCAAAAATGATTGTAATTGAGCCCCGCAACCAAAAATAATTTTTTGATAATGATTTCAAACTGTTTAATTTAATTTTTTAATAACTTTTTAATGAAGCCGCAATCATGAAATTGATATCCTTGATTTTCGACGTATTTTGACCTCTAGAATCTTCCATTAAAATTTTTCCTAGGGGTGGCCGAACAGCCTGTATAAATATATTTCAAAATATTTATTCTGAAAAGAATAAATTTTATTTTACAATATTGAAAAACAATGAAAAATCGGAGCGTCAAAATGATAGCACATATCTCTTGAACGACTTATTATCTGTACAAATATGTTATTTTAATATTCTGTTGCTCCACCTTTTGTTTGTATAATTGCTAATAAACAATTTTGTAGAGATTTAAATAATTTTGTAACAAATTCATATATAATTCATATTTCATTCATATATAATAACATATCCTAATCTTAATCATTGTGCCCAACATTTTTCAATAACGTTAAAATCTGGTGATCTTGTTGGCCATTTTAACAATTAGAACAAATTGTTAGAGTGGTTAGCAAGACAATTCTTGTCATACGAACACTTGATTTATATTGTTGGAAATAAAGTTTGTACCCGCAATTTTTACAACATGTTTTTCCAGCTCTTCATCTACTAACGTAATGTAATTAGAACTTTTAATCTTTCCACTTATAAACTTAATTTCAGTTTTTCCATGGTATCCAATTTCAGTCCACACCATTACTGCTCCACCACCAACTTGTAGATGACTTAAAATTTGGGGTTCTTTACGAAAATCACAGAAAATAATCACTGACGGCCAGAGGTCACTTTTGGTCGTCCTGCGCTTTTCTTTTTCCCATATTGTTTCGGTTCGAGGTTGATTTCGTACCTCGCGATTGCGTCGCGATATCCCGCACGGTGGAGCCCGTCTTCGAAGTCGTAAATTTCGAAGCTACCTTTGCTCGCGGTAAACGGTCCGTCGCGTCGCGTTGCTTCAAGGAATTAACCCGGAAACAATGATTCTAAGGTTAATGCAGCACGAATGTTGCTGCTGAATGACGTTGAACTGATGTAAGAATGTTCTCGAAATAAAATCGTCGGTGTCGAATCAGAGTCGAACTGTACGTTAATCGACTCGCGGTTGCGATGGAAGTCTTTTTGCTGTTAACTGTTCAATGATCGAAGAACGAGTCCTCGAAGTGTCCGGAGCCCGTTTCCTCCTCGGCTCGAACCCCCTCCGACTCGCGATTTCGGGGGTTTGTCTTTCAATTCGCGTTAATTTTCTCGTTTATCGATTGGCCATCGACTTGGGGGAGGAGGATCGATTTTCCTGCCCCGTTGGGCAGGAAACTCCTCCCTCACCCGATCGTGGTGGAGGCAAGGCCCAGGTCACCCTGGACGAGGGTGACCGAGGTTTTCTCCCCAAGTCGAAGGCCCCGTTAATTTTCCGAGGAAAAAACGGAACTCCGGATTACGCGTAGCTGCACGTGCGTTGCAGCCGTTTTATGGCTGTATTGTTCCACGAGTTGGCGATGGTCGTTGTAGAGGACCGTGCCACCCGCGGAACAATACAGCCCTTCGTCGGTCAACTCGGGCCTTGCGCTTTCGAATAGTTAAAGTGCTTGAACGGTTTACGATTATTTTTGCCAGATGCGGAATATTCGAAGACTTTTTCGACAAAGTCATGTTTCCGCATCTGGCACCATAAACACGCGGAAAAACCCGAGCCGAACGGACGGAACACATATCTTCCTTCATTTTTTAAAAAATTATATTTTATTTTACGACTGCGATTTAAAACTTTTGCAATTTTTGCAATACAACACCTTTCTTTATGTAAACTTGGTATTACTTTTATTTTACAATCATTTAATTTCCAACCACGAACCATTATTAATAGTTTCACAAGATTTTGAAACTGATACTCTCACAATCTTAAACATTTGCCCGTGTAAACAGTTCAACAACCTTGTGTTAACTGGAGAAACAACGTTTTGAAGGTGTGCTATCATTTTGACGCAGCAGTCAGTAATAATGTTTACGTTTCAGATCACCTTTAACATACTAAGCAGAAAAAACGTATGTACCCTGAACACGTGCAATATTATTATTAGTGGAGAGCGATATATAATATAAAAACTGCTATTATTTAACTACATTTACGAAAAATATCAAAATTACTTAGTGTGCTACCTTTTTGTCGCGAAGTGTATTAGATTATCTTGAAAACGGTGCCATTTCGTTTAGAAGAACAAGTTTTGCATAAAATTTTGTCCTCTGATAATGGTGTATACCTGCGAGACCCATGATTGCCTGGTGCATGGTTCCACATCAGTGACCTACAGTGTAAAAGGACTTCGTGAAATCATAGGGCTTTAATATGAGTGCCGCTTTAGCCTGAAAACGCAGATAGAAACGTTTGTAGAACGACGGCAACTTGCTGAATTTGGACGCAGCATTCAACTGGAAACCATGAACATCGACAAATATGACGAACGTTAAGGGGGTATTTCCACTTGGAGGCATTATTTTTAGACAATCTTTAAAGTAATTATTATAAAGGAATTACTATACAGGGTGTTCGGCCACCTCTAGCAAAAATTTTAATGAGCGATAGTAGAGGTCAAAATAAGACGAAAATCAAGAATACCAATTTGTTGATGGAAGCATCGTTAAAAAGTTATTAACGTTTAAAGTGCCGCCCTTACTGAATTTTTTTCTTGAAAATGCGCAAGATTTCGGGGGTATATCTATTCACCAAAAATGACTGTAATTGAACCCTACAACCGAAAATAATTTTTCCACAACGATTTGCAATTTTCTAATTTTCTCGAATAATTTCACACCTTCTCTATTTTTTTTCTCGAAAGTGGGCAGGATTTCGTGGGTATGTCTAATGACAAAAATTGATTGTAATTGACCCCCGCAACCGAAAATAATTTTTCCACAACGATTTGCAATTTTTTTTCTCCGTTGAAAAATTTAGGCACCTAATTGGATTTTCAGTAAGGAATTTTTTTCTCGAAAGTGCGTACAATTTCGGAGGTATGTGTAATGATAAAAAATGATTATAATTGATCCCCGCAACCGAAAATAATTTTTTTAGAACGATTTGAAAAATTTTTTTTCGCCGAAAAATTTCAGCACCTACTCGATTTTTTTTCTCGAAAGTAGATAGGATTTCGGAGGTATGTGTACTCACCAAAAATGATTGTAGTTAACCCCCGCAACCGAAAATAATTTTTCCAGAACGATTTGAAATTTTTGAATTTAATTGTTAATAACTTTTTAACGAAGCTTCCATCAACAAATTCGTATTCTTGATTTTCGTCTTATTTTGGCCTCTACTATCGCTCATTAAAATTTTTGCTAGAGGTGGCCGAACACCCTGTATAGTAATATAGACCAAGAATTTTAGAAACTTTGTTACGTGTTTAGTCTTTTCTTCAAGATAACATAATGTAATTTTTGTAGAATTATCTATATTATTACTCAAATTATTGTATATTTTTTGCCGTCTATGGTTTTGAATGGTTATCATGATTCATTTCATTGCATTTATCTGAAATAGAAAAATCAGTCCATTTGAATATAGTTATAATCCGAATTAGAGTAAAGCAAAGAAAATATATTTTGGTAAAATGGTAGTCATGTAGGGGAAATCTGAGTCAATAGTAACACTTTGACTTTGGAATACAATAACTCCAAAAGTATTCAACTTAAAATAAAAATTGTTGTATAAGAATGTAACCTAATTATCTGACAAGTAATATTCAAGTTATTAGTAACAAATAGAAAATAGGAAAAGTGTTACAACCGTCCTTTACCCTGGGGGTCAATAGTAATATATTTTTATTCTTAAAGAAATCAAGCTATTTATTAAACTAAATCATAGTATTCAACAAAGATAAAATTAATAAACATAACAAAACTAAATATAGCTCTGGTAGAAAAATTGTTCTAATTGCGACATCTTCGTTTTAGCTTTGCAACCAATTACTTTGATGGTACGACGTCACACTATCGTCCTTATACAGAGTGTTCGTACACGCGATAGTGGGTACTTTATTAAAAATGTGATCAGCTATACTGACGGAGTTATGTTTAATACGGTACAATTTCTTCAAAAGAACAGTTGTGAAGCTATATGTATAACAACTAGTTAAAGATGGGGATGTCAAATTGTAAAAATTTCTTTGTGGTTGAATGAATGACAATTTTTATGTATAGTATTGCAAACTTCGATTATTTTACTTGACCTCTAAAGCAAAACTGACGTGTCTCCCGCGCACAGTTTGACTGTGCAAATTCAACTTTTGCAAGCTACACTCGCTAAAATATAATATTTTAAGTATTACATACCATATTTGAGAATAATTTGGAAAATTTAATAAAAATTTAATTGTGCATGCAGTGTGTGTAATCAATTAAATAGTCTGAGTAAGAATAGTTTTAACATTTTTTGAGTAATACTGTTAAATAATGGTAAAAGATTTATAGTATTTATTTAAGAGCAATAGGAATATAATGAAATTATAATTACATAACGGGTCATTCCACATGAAATCGAATACATTTTATAGTAAATTTTCCAATTATCAAATGTGTAAGTTGAGTGCTAATTTTTCTCAACATATTATAACTGCTGAGCTAATAAACGAATAAGAATACGCTTTCGGCTAAATGTTGTGAAGACATTACCAAATAAAATTTGTTTTTCATCATTTTTTTTGCAATTGTTTGAAACAAATGTCTTGCTTTTGTACGGAGGAATTGTTTAAAAATATTTTTAAAAATACGAAAATTACGAGTATCTTTGTAAAAATGCGAAAATTAATTTTGGTCGGTGCACCATGGTTGAAATTGCGTAAAAGCTGGCCAAAATGCAATTTTCAAAGTATGCCGCAGCTCTCTGTAGTTATTGTACAAATATTGTATGTATATCAGAATAACAAATGCCCTTTGAAATTTTAAATTACAGTGCATGGTTGCTGATATGTAAACCTTCAAAGTTGGAGAAATTTCGTGCCTCTTAATGTTTCATAATTTTGTATGTATCGGAAAAAATATATTCTTAAGAGATTCGTATATAAAACAATATATGCTTAAAATACATGTTATAAGCATAAAATTTGCAACGAGAAATGAAACGTATCTTAGCATTCAGGTCTGTATTTTTCTTTTCGGAATGGCATAAATCGTAACCATACTTCAAAAAAGTGGTAGATAAATAATAATGTTATTTACCAAACTTCGCGATAGTGCCAAATTAAATGTTATTAAATTGCCAAATGCTATCTGCGTACGGTTTTTTCAAACGATATTAATGATATCGCCCATTCGAATATTTGTGACCTACAGTTTTTAGTCACTTTTTTTTAATGATTAATATTAAGAAGTGAAAAAGAGCCTGTTAAACAAAAAAATATCATTTACAACAAACAAATTCCAAAAAATTACTGATTAGAGGAAAAATTTAAGATGATATGTAGTTAATTTTCACGATATTCATAAAATAATATAAATATCAATGATTGTTATATTTCCCAATTTAGTAATTGAGTAATAACCGTATTTGAAAGGACCATAAATATTTGAATAATAGTATTGAATTTGAGGAAATGGGGGGGCGTTCACACCTTAAATTTAAAGGAACATTGCCATATATCGATATGGCATATGCTGTTACTTTTTCATAAATTAAGAATTCTTACTTCATATTAGTACCATATAATAAGTACGAATTATTATTCTGACTCTATTGTCTTTCAAACACCAAGTATTAAGGATCAAGTTAGGATAATATTTCGACAACAATAATTCCAAAATATTTAAAAATTAAAGTAACTACATATATCTACTTTATTATTTTGTATATTAAATGTAGACAAAAATAGAAACTTATTAATCAGAAGAATAACATCGTCATAACGTTAATAGTTGTAATAATATATTTTCCATCTTTCAATTTTGCATTCTTCAATTAATCCAGTATTCTGTTTATTGCCATTTTAATTTCAGATTCGTAATAACCGACTTTGAAAATCCCAGAATATTTAGTTCCTGTTGTTAGTTAATTTAATATTTTTTCAAACATGCATCCACCATTTTGGTTTTTGCAATTTTTGCTTCAAATTCATGAACAGCATCCTCGAATATTCTCATGTATCAATTTTTATAGAATCAATTAATTATAATTATTGAATATTACAATTAATTTATGGGTAGAAAATAGTTTATGGAAACGTGCGCAGAATAGTGTTTAAAGCTTTGAAAGTATTGTTACATTTGACGATTCAAAGGAGCTTGTGTTCTTCTGGAAGAAAAGCTTGAAAAGGAGATTTTGTATTTACCTTGCAGGCATCATATTTATGAGATTGTTTTACAAAGTACATTCAAGAGTTACTCTATTTAAAAAATTTCAAGAAGCGTGGCCTTCGTAAGTAAATCATTCGTAAATGGCAAAGTAAGATTTATACCAGAAATTAATAACGAGTTTTGTTCGTCGAAAAATTTCAACTAAGTTAACTCAACAAACGGGGGTTTTCTACCTTCCTACGATCTCATTTACTATTCCTACACCAAGAAAAGCCCGCTATAGAGTGATTATTATTTGAACAGACTAAATATAAATGCTCTGAATGTTTTGAACACTTTTATAATTCACACTCTACCCCATGGTTTGTTCGTAAAAATCTTTCCAGAGAGTTGGTAAGCATAATCAATAGAATGCGTTCCAACCATTGTCAACTAGCTTTCTCTCTTTTAAAATCAATCTCGCTCCTAAGTGGCAGTGCGATTACTCTGAGCAGGATCTGAGCTATGTTATTTAGCAATGACCTCTATTCAATTTGGGTAGAAGTAATATAGTTAATAATTTATCTACTACAAGTTTTTCCCTCCTTATGCGGTAGATGCATTCCGTTCGAACCACGTATAACTCCTTTAACCTCTTCACGCCCTTGGCTACATATGTGGACGTTTAGTATAATTATAGTTACTGTCGATAATAAATAGACAAATAAAAAAAAAAAGAAAAAAAATTCGTACCTGAAGAGGTATATAAGGTATATAAGACTATTTTTAAGTTTCTTGAGAAACAACTTACATTTATAATTAGTCGAAGAAAAATATTGTTTTTGTTATTTCAGTTTCTGTATGTTTTGTATGTAGTATAATGGATAAGTTTGTTTATACACAGGGTGTAACCGGACGGGCGGTATCGTCGGGCAGGGAGTGATTCTACTTGCGAAAATAAATCGAAAAAAAGAAATAACATTTTTCCGTTTGAAGCTTCGTTTAGGAGAAAATCGAGTTTGAAAATTATTTCAAACCCGCGCGTAGCATGATCATTTTCGTTTACACTTTTATATTCGTTGCCCTCTGTAATGTTTACATTCTGTCTTTAGCAATACGGCTAGCGGCTACTCTTATTGTTACTCTGTTTGCATCAGTTGAATTTTAAGCAATCGTGAATACGTTGATATGGTGAGAGCACTAGGAGCTTGTAATAGGAGTGTAACAGTAGCAGTTAAGTATTAGAGGCAACGATTTCCAAATAATTGCCATCCTGACAAACGAGTGATACAGAAAACAGAGCAGAGATTAATTGAGTGCGGTTCATTTCATAATTACCATAAATTTGATGGTCGTAAAAGATCTGTGAATTTTGATACAGCAGTTCTTAATACCGTTCTTGACTATCCTAGAATAATAGTAAACGTATTATCTACACATTTTTAAACTTAATTTTCTCGTGAACGAAGCTTGAAATGAAAAAATTTACGGTGATCGGCCAGCCCTGGGAAAAATTTTAATGGGAGATTCTAGAGGACAAAATAAGACGAAAATCAAGAATACTAATTTGTTGATGGAGGCTTCGTTACAAAGTTATTAACGTTTAAAGTCCCGCCTGTACTGAATTTTTTTCTAGAAAGTGGGTAGGATTTCGGGGGTAGGTCTATTCATAAAAAATTATTGTAATTGAACTCCGCAACCAAAAATAATTTTTTCAGAATGATTTGAAATTTTTCAATTTAATTTTTTAGTAACTTTTTAATGAAACCTCAGTCAAGAAATTGATATTCTTGATTTTCGTCTTATTTTGGCCTTTAGAATCTCCCATTAAAATTTTTTCCAGGGGTGACCGAATACCCTGTATAATAGATTCATAGTACCTACATTAAGCTGTATTTCAATTGTTAGTATGCACAATTAGGTGCGTATTGCTGATAATTCAGTATTGCATTAATACCGCTGTTACGTGCCGTCAGCATTAGCATTACTTGGTATACATCGTGAGCAAATTGTACGGTCGGTTCTTGTACAGGGCGTAATAAAATTATATGTCACGACCATCACAATGCGATTCTACACCTCTGGATCGATAAAGATACATCAAAATTCTGCCCGCAATATTATCCTTAGGCGACTATTTTAAGGTCAAATTTTTTTATAAAATATATAAATTTACATTTTTCAGATTTTAAAGAAAAAAGTGGATGATTAAGGTCGAGTTTGTAATAGCCTTTGTATTTACAAACCTAAGTCTGTCATCACTGAACTGGTATACGTATACTGCAAACTCAGTTCGATCTAAGGTTTTAAGAAATATAACTGCCATCATCTTAGGCTATTACGTGCATTTGAAGTAACAGTTTAGTATGGTTCGATGAAGATGTGCACAAGATACTTCATGTCATTGATGAAGCAGGAGGGAATTTTGCCTTAGCTCACGTATACGGAATTTTGTCATATACGTATACAACATTAATTTAATTTTAATTAGACTTCTTTTCCTTATAATTAATAGAATATCATGCAATAGATAAAGTCGGGCAAGAACAATTTTACGGACAAAATGTTTGTTATATCTTCACCAATTTAGAGATCTCGAATCATACTGTGATGGTCGTATCATAATTTTGTTACACCTTGTACATTATGAGTAATACTAATGTCGGTAACACGTCAATTTAAAAGTTCATATTTCGGGAATGGCTCATGTAAACTATACATGTGTGAAGTGTTTCGAAAACGTCACAAATACACATTTCAATTTAAAATTTGATATTGATCTTCATCGACAAGTTCAAGGATAACGTGAGGTCAGATGAATAACATTGGGTTCTGCCCCACTTTAAATCGTAGATATTTTCTTATATCTTTGCGATTTTTCGAGATATTTGCTTGGGGAAATTAAAATGGGATTCCCAGTATATTCTATTTTTCTTCTACTAAACGACGTCATTGCTCATTCAATCTCAAAAATATTTGGCTTCTCCGATTCACGAACCTCTCACTTGTTTTCAGATCTCCCACTCTGCGGTCGATTTCAAATAAAGAAGAGGGAATAGCGAGTTGCTTATATCGAACCAGAAAATAGTTGCTTATTACGGATCAAGACTGTATATTTTTATTAAATTATATCGTATAAAACATGTTAAATAATTTCAACCTTTATCCTCAAAAAGTGAATAATGGAATCGCTGAAATGATACTATAAATTTTAACGTTAGCAACGTAAATAAAGTTATATACGTTTACTATACATATCCATGTTTGAATCGTATCTGCTTAATTTTCTTGATATCATATCTGCAGTTAACCTAAGTGGCTTACAGTCTATAAAGGTCCAGCAATAAATTAGTGTAGGAATTATTTGTAGAAAATTCCTCGTAGATGGAAATCGAGATACGAATGAATGGCTTGGAGACTTTTTTTTAAACAATGACGTTTATTAAATGACAAAAACAACTTAAATCTAACTTACAGTAATTCACACGACTCGCAACCCACAAAAACCCACAAATACTCACGAAAACTCTTTCACAATTCGCTAAACTCGCTTTCAACTCGCTATAAGCCTCTCTACCATGTGTCCACGAAAAGAAGGCACAGCGTGTTTACATCACCATATTTTGAAATTCATTTATAGCAAAAAGAATTAATTTGTATTTATTAAAAATAATATAAATCCGCTTGAACTCATTTCTATCTAGATAAACTTTACTTAATTACAATTTACACAAAAAGTAATCACGTTAAAATTAGGACTAGCATAACTTCTACGTTTTTTTACATTACAATTTCTTCGAGGAACTGTTGTCGTTTAAATCGGTTGAATCATATGATTCCGATACGGCTGAATCAGCAGTATCAGTATCGCTTCCTTGATTTAATATTAATGATTATTAAAGATATTAAATTAAACTCATTTTTTCATTACGAGAAATTTATCGAATCAAAAGTAATATCTAAATAGGAAGGAAATCATTCTGTTCGATAATAGCTAACGTTACCATTGGAAGACTACGCCAATGTTGTCATTATTCTGTCTCACTCCTTCTCGCTACGACTCGTCGGTGATTTTTGTCACCGTCTGCGGCCAATAGCGATCCCCGCCTGTCATCCGTAGGCGAGCCAGCGGACTGCAACACGAGTGGGGATGTAAACACGCTGTGCCTTCTTCTCGTGGACACATGGTACATGCTCTGTCCGCTGCGCATTTTTCTCGCAACTTATAGGTACATATCCTTCTTCGAATTCATTTTCTTTCAGTTATTAGCCATTCGAAAAATGCATTCGGTTACGTTCGCCTCGAGCCCTGGGTGGCCATTAGGGTGGTCCTTATTTTTCGACTTTCCTTTATTTTTTGACGCATTCCCGCAGATTGTGACATTTGGTGAAAAAAGTTCTGTGCAAAATTTCAGCGAGATTAGACAAAAGGAATACGTGGCGCATTTAAATTAGAGTTTTGACATTTTTATGATTTCGCGTTAGAGTCGGATGCACTTGTACCATCTTATATCAAAGTTGTCGACCGATATTTTTTAGTGAAATTATAATTCCTTATAACTAAAACAATAACGTCAGTATGATTTTCATTGTTATATTTAGAATCCTATATAATATAGCGTCTGAAGTAGAAAAGTATAGTACATATTAGGGTGGCCCTTCGGTTTCGATTTCGGATTTTGTTCGGCCTTACCCTCTTAAATTATAACATTTAAAGAGAAAATAACATGTGCAAAATTTGAGAGTGATTGGAAAATGGGAACCTGTGCCTCATTTGAGTTAAAATTTTTAAATTATAGGTGATGTAGGCTCTCATAAGATTCGTGGAGCCGATTTATTGTGTAATAGATAATTCCAATACTATTTACAACACTTTAAATTTATTAACAAATATATACACGTGTGTTAACAATTAATGTTTCAAAGTTCTTATGTAACTGCGTTCTGTTCTCTTAAGTGTTCTGATGTATCCAGAAGTAAGCCAGACGCTCGAGCGAGAAAGGGAATATTTGTACGATATACAAGAGATTATAAGGCCTATAGAATATATGATTCGGAGAATTGAAAGGTCCAGATTGCAAGAACAGTAAAATTTGACGAGCAAGTAAAGGGTGCGAAGCTATTAGAAGAGGAAGACTACGATTATAGCCTAAACAGGATAACTGAGGTGGAAACAGTAATACAAAGAAGACATGAGGGAGAAGAAAAGATAGCACCGACACCAGAAGAAGAGGGACAGGAAATAGAAGAGCAACAGGAAGAAAATGACTATAACCAAGGTGATGAGACAACACAGGAACAGCGAGAGTAAGAACTTGAACGTCAAGAAGAAAGACAAAGAAAAAATAAAGAACAGGGGAACATAGAGTATAAAATAAAATTAATACAAAGGGAGGAAAAATTAACAGCAAGAGGAGTGAGAAAATCCGAACGAATAAAGAGTACCAGAGATCAAGCAAATAGTGCAACGACAAGTAACAGAATCCCCAACAATTACGAAGAGGCAATAGGCTCGAATGATTTCTTTATCAGTATCACAATCTGTTGGATTTGCTAACCGTCTCACCGTTCCTCTCATCCTCTATCTCTCTCACACTCGTTCTGCCATACTCTCTGTCTTCATCCTCGCCAATCATACAATCGTTTACAAACATTCCATCTTTCGCACTTTTCGATTCGTGCAAACATACACACAGTCATACACACCTAGTCGCGTGTCGTTTCGCGGCTGGCGCGCGATTCGATGCCACACACGCTTATAATAAAAGAGAAATTCTACAGTTAAATATTGTTGTACATTACGTAAAATAAGTACCCGGAATTTGTAAATAAAACTCAAATTGCTTACTTAATCATCTAAATTTATTTTGTCGCCTTCAAAATAGGCCCCATCAGAAGCAATGCACATACGCCAACTCTTCTCCCAGTCTTCAAAACATTTTTTAAACGCTGAAGAAAATAGCGCCTTCGGCTCCTTCCGCGAATTTTCTTTTATGGCCTCTATCGACTCAAAACGCTTTCCCCGAAGGGCTAATTTGAGTTTCGGAAATAAGAAAAAGTCAGAGGGAGCCATATCTGGTGAATACGGTGCTTGTTCGATCATATTTGTTGAGTTCTTGGCCAAAAATTCGCGTACCAAGATCGATGTGTGCGACGGAGTATTACCGTGGTGCAGGATCCAAGAATTGTTTTTCCACACATCTAGCCGTTTCCGACGAATATTTTCAGGCAAGCGTCTCATGACGCTCAAATAATATTTTTTATCTACTGTTTGTCCATCTGGAACGAATTCCGAATGAACAACACCACTAAAATCAAAGAAAACAGTGAGCATGACCTCAATTTTCGAGCGACTTTGACGCGGTTTTTGGGGGTTTCGTTCATTTTCTAAGCGATATTCCGAAGATTGTTGACTTGTTTGCATATCGTACTTATAAACCCACGTTTCATTACGGGTTATGATGCGTTTCATGAAGGTAAAGTCACTAGAAGCTTGTGAAATCATGTCTTCAGCAACTGCTTTTCGATGTTCTTTTTGCAGAAAATTCAGCTCCTTCGGAACAAGTCATGCAGCGACGCGTCTCATGCTCAAAACTTCAGTTAAAATGTTATGCACGGACATGTGCGACATTTCCACTTCATGAACCACCTCTCTAACACTCAGGCGACGATTATCGATGACCATTTTTTTTATCTTTTCGATGTTTTCGTCAGTCGAAACCATTGACGGTCGGCTGGCACGCAGCAAATCTTGCACTTCTTCTCGGCCCTCTTTAAATGCCTTGTACCATTCGTATGTTTGCGTTTTTGATAGATACCACTTACCATAGGCTTTCTGTAACATTTTTAACGCTTCGATACAAGAAATTTCGTTAGAAACGCAAAATTTAAGGCAAATTCTTTGCTCGACAGTTCATTCCATCGCAAAAATCGCAGAGCACACTCGAGATCGACTGGTGTAAATAACTGCCGTGAACACACTGGTTGTCATACTGCAATCAAATTTAGCATAACAACTGAATACAATGTTGCCTACTTACACACAAAAATTTGTTTCAATACATGCATTGTGGGATTTGAAAGTGAGAAATTCCGGGAACTTATTTTACACAATGTATTATTTAAACTATACGTCCCATAATCCTACAATTCGAATACAATCTATGGAGATGCGTCGAAAAGAAGCTAAAAAGAAAATGTTGACCCCTGTAGCTAAGGACTACCCTAGTGGCCACGCGCTCTCCGTTCACACGATAATCTCAAGTGCTCTGTCCCAAACACTCTTCTTTCACACCTCGGCCAATCTTTCCAACATACGCTGCGGTCGCTCTGTAATAGATTCACTCGAAACATTCCTCAGCCACAACAATCAATAAATACTATTTTCAACCGATTTAGTCGGTCAGTCACCACGTAAACACTGATGCAATCTGTTCTAAAGAGCATCAAAATGTAAAAAGAATACATAGGGACAGATGGAATTGGCGTCTGTCAGAAAACCCAATTTCCCCGGTTTTGACTCTTGCAAGGACCGATGCGACATTTATCATCTCTCTGCTCCTTCCTGAGCTTTGGCAACAACATTCGAATTTTCAATCGGATAAAATCAACCGAATCAATGCGACGTCGCTATTCGTGTCCAAATAGCTTTGACACCTCCAAACACGTAAGATACTTTATCATGACTTCCGTTCTATATGATGTATTTTGTTTTAACATGAAATAATTGTCAAAATTGTCTGCTAAGAAATGTTTCAATATCTAGAAATTGTCTTACAAATCATGTTTCACACGTCACGAAATATTCGAATACCTAGATTGAAGAAATAATGATCTTAAGAAAACTTAAGCGCAACTAGGTTTTTAATTCACTTCCCTATTTCATTTCAGTGGTATACATGTAGTAATATATAACACGTTTGTAGAATAAATAGACATGTATTATATTATACAGGGTGTCCCGTAAATAGTGTAAGAACCGGAAATGGGGGGTAGCTGAGACGATTCTGAACAACAATTTTCTTTGAAAAAATGTCGGATGGAGCTTCGTTTTTGAATTATTAACGAAAAACACTGACCAATCACGGCGCTCGCCTTCCGCGCGCTCAGGGCCGTCCGACCTCGGAGAGCCACCGCGCCGGGTAGGTAGCAAGATGCGCGTTGAAGATACATCGAGGAACGAATACAAATAATTAAAAATACTACCACTACAACTGTTACCTAATTCGTTAATTACTACGTAATTAGTACGTAAATTACTAAATGGAATTTATTAATTATTTGTATTTGCTGTTTCCGAGAAAGAAGGAATAAAATCTCGGAATTTTTAGGAAATTAACTCTTCGCAAACGAGTGACTCGCCAGAGTGTTTTAAAATTAAAATAAAAATTATTATCAGAAAATTGAAATAAATACGGTAAGAACCATTTGTAACCGTTTGTTATTAAAAACTGTACTGAAAAAGCAGATTGGATTTCTGCGTACCGAAACATTCCTCGAATGCAAAGGGTTAATAGAGAAATAATTGAAATTCGACTTACCCATTTATCTGCAAATTGACCTACTGCGCTGACAATAGAGCCCGGCCAATGCACCGCTGTCGGTCACAGCAAGGTCAAAAACCCCAACGAAAATCAGCTGATGGGACGGCCCGTTCGCTGTACCTGCTTCTCACCCCGAAAAAACTTCACAGCACGGTCACTAACACTTTTCACTTTCACATACCGATGTGTTCCGTTGCACCCTTCTTCGATTGTTGCTCCTTCCTGGGTTGATAACGGTGCCTGGATGTTGCTCCCACCTGAATTGTTACTCCTTCCTGAATGGTTGTTGCTCCCTGCATTGTTGTTCCTTCCTGGATTGTTGCTTCTTCGAACCTTGCTCCCTTCAGGATTGTTGTTCCTTTTCGCTGGGATAATGGGCGCATATCTCAAAAAGTATTGAGTATCTACACATGATATTTATTTTACATACACCAAAAGGGGCCACTCTACTATCATTCTACAAGAGCACATTAAAATTGAAGTTCGTGTCCATCCCTTGTAAAAAAGGCGAATTCATTAAGAAACATTTTCATTAATTTTGTGATGTCTTTTTGATTTTAGTTTTAATCTTAGTCGTCGCATTGCTCGCCAGTTTGACACCGCTTCGCGTTTTTTTGACATTCACAAACAACTTCTCGTCGTTATACATGCTTTTCTTTATTAACGACAGCTAAGTCTCTCTTAGGATTATGTCTCCCTTTGGTTAGTACATAAAACACTTTTAATTGTGTTTAAATATCGATTAAAATGCGATAGTTAATTGAAATCCGAAATAATTCGTTACCCGGTTTGTTTTCGGTTACGCGACCGACCAGGAAGATTCTAGGTCGACGCGTCCGCTATTCGAAACATTAGAGGACAGAAAAACACGGTTCTCGAGGTTTTCTGTAAAGTCACGCGAACGATAAAGTAACGTTCGAGTTCGAACAAGCCAAGTTCAACGCCCAGGCATAGAGAAGGTACGACAATTAGAAATTAAACAAAGACGGACGAGAGACGCCACGCAGCGCCACGCGACGAAGGATTCCCCCTCTCACGCGCACACTTTTGGCAGCTCATGTTCGTCCGTCACTTGCTATCGAGCCACTGAACGGAGCATATCGATAAGCGAGCACGCTATCGAGAAGTTTTAAAAAATCTCCGAATCGGTCGAGTTATTCGACCCTTCGTTGAGAAGCTTCTCCAAAAATTAGCCTGCTTTGTCGCGAGTTCCTAGATCAACGATCTAGCTCAGTGCGACACAACATAATAATAAAATTAAAGCGTCGAGTTATTCGAGCTTCCAAGGGCTAGACGGCTCCACAGGTCAGGGCTTACTGAAAATCCCCTGGGTGGACCCACCGTCTCCCCACGGATCGAGTCATAAACTCGATCCTTCCTGGTTTTTCGAACGGTTACGAACCCACAGACCAAGGGTAGAAATAAAATACCCTTGAGTGGATTCGCCGTCTTCTAGCCGAAGCGCGGGACATCTAGGATCTCCCAGCTTACGGCAAAATTATCAGATCACGTCCCAAAATCGCTCGCCTGGTACGGCCGCAGTGCGTAGGACGTCGATTCTAAAAAGAACGTGGTATCCGGAGCAACTGTAAGTCGCCCAAGGGCGCCGTTGTCAAACCGGTACCGCACCGTGCCCGTACGCACATAACCAGACGGTGAAGGGCCGAGGATAAGGGCGACGGTTGGAATCTTACAACCTCCCTCTGATCGCCCCTCCTACGACAACCAAGAGTTGCAGGCTTGAAAGATAGCGGAATTAGAATCTTGCATAAAGAAACAATAAGCGAGCGATTCCCGATTTAAAGGGAACGCTCTCACACATACAGTCCACTAATATAGCCGCGTATCGCGGCGACTGAGATTCCCGCTCCTGGGTGCGACAAGCACAAACCAGGCGCGAGCGCGAAAGAGAAAGACATCCGACGTGAGTCACGTTGTCAGGTATTTAACGCCTATTCTTGTCTCTTTCTGTTACAGATCATCGAAGCTAGACAGCCGGTAACGCGTCTAGACCGGCAGACCTGTTTTTGTTTCCAGTAATACGATTCAATAAACGACGTAGTCGGATTCATCGGCTACGTGAAAATTAAAAACCACTTGTATTCTTTTCCCCGACGTTCCTTCCCTCGAGATCCGGACCACCGTTAGGCGAGGTTTTTTCAAACCTACTCCCCCTAACATAAGGTCCTTCGAGCCGGATCAAACGAGGTTGATTGGAACGGGAAAAGGTGACTGCCTTTGCACGTGACGAAATTACCACGTAAGAGTTGAATCGAGTTGATTGATCCTCGACAAACTCGCTATGGCGTTATCCGAGTCCATGTCGCGTTCCGACATTGAGGATCAGCTCATGGAGTTAACAGACGAGTTCGATCGTCTTAGATCCGTGAGCATAAATCTCAAAAAAATGGGCAGAGCTAAATTCACGGAGAAACTCCTCCAAGAAAAGCTCGACTACGCCGGGCGAACATGGCGGGATGTCCGCACCATGTATGCAAACGTGCGGAAGATGATTCCCGCCGCAAAAAGACAAGCCTATACGCTTTTTAAGCCAGGCTACCTCCTCGGCGTGGAAAACGAATTCCAGGAATTCCAGGATTTCGTAACCGCCGAGCTGACACGAATCGCTGCTGAATCGAGACCACCGGCACCGGAGGTCCAGCAATTCAGCATGCCCATTGAGCTCCCCAAGCAAAGATTGCCTAAATTCGGAGGGGATCCTCGGGAATGGGAACATTTCGAGGATCTATTTACCACCGGGGTGATGAACAATGTTCAGTTATCAGATGTACAGAAATTGTACCATCTGAACGCATGCTTGGAAGGACCAGCTCTCGCGACGATTTCGTCGCTCGAGATTGTCGGGCGCAACTTCCCCGAAGCGTGGAGAATGCTCAAGGAGAAATACGGGCTTCCACGCATGGTCACGGGAAGGTTGCTCGACAAACTATTTTCGCTGAAGCAGATTGAATTCAACGATCTAGCCAGCTTGCAGCAGGTCACTGTGGAATGCACAGAGACTCTAGCTGCATTAAGAAAAAGGGGCACGTCCGAACAGCTAGTAGAATGGATGCTAGCGTACTGGACGATACAACATTTCACTCCGAAATTGGAGCTGGAATGGCAGAGATCGCTCGGCCTCTCGACTAACTACCCGATGTTCGAGGATGTCCGAACTTTCATCGATCATCACGCACAAGCTCTGCTTTCGATGAAAGAGGACCGTCGAGAGGCAGCTCTCGCCCCGGAAACAAAGTCCCGCATGCCAAAGCCCATCGATGCTCGACCAAAAAGCGTCGCTTCGAAACCACTGACTAGCCATAACGTCGTGGTGACAACCGACTCGGCTCCGAAAGAAAAACGGCCGAGTGCGGAAAACGACGGGCGAGTCAGGCAAGAACGGGTGGAAGTGTGCGGATTCTGCTCTGGGCAACACAGCCTGCCACAATGCAACCATTTCATGGTGTTGTCGGCGAGCATGCGCACTCAGTACATTCGAAATCGACTATGGTGTGTACGCTGCCTAGCTAGCTCCCACCCTACCGAGCGTTGCCCAAGACCCCAAGTATGCAATCAGTGTAGTGGGAAGCACCATTCCCTACTGCACTGTAGTTACAATTGGGACCAGAAGAATGCGAGGCCGCCAGCACGAAATTCATATGGCCGGCGTGACGAGAGCGGTTTTAACGCTCAACCACGGAAACCGACCAAGTCAAAGCCAAGAGAAAAAAGTACGGCTTCACACGCACAAGACAAACATGCCTCGACATCACACTGTACCGCGATCGGTACAGGCGCACCGAGGCCTGTTGTGCTAGCCACTGCACGAGTACGCGTGTTTGGCGAGAACGGTGCGTCGCGGATTGCGCGAGCACTGTTAGACCAAGGTTCGGAGACATCATTCGTCTCCGCGGGGCTGGCTAATGACCTCCAATTAAAACGCATACGTACCCCAGCCATGGTATCAGGCTTGGGGGGCGGCGAAACGCAAAAAATCAAATTCAGCGTTGGATTAAACCTCGGCTCGGTAAAAGGAACGAAACCGATATGTGTCGCTCACGCGTACGTCGTGCCGAAAATCACGACCTACCGCACACCGTCGGCGAACGCGCTTGTTTACACTGCGTTCCGAGGTTTACCGTTAGCCGATCCAGAACCCAGGGCCGATCCTACGATCGAAATTCTGATCGGAGCGGATGTATATGCTCAGGTGATTCGACCGGGCTTCCGACGAGGGGCGAATGAAGGTCCGATCGCCCAAGAAACGGCGTTTGGCTGGGTTATATCCGGCCCTATACACGCTGAAGGCGACGGCCAGAATACGGTAAGAACGCTGCATTGCACCGTTCTCGAATCGCTGGATTACGCGATTCGACGATTCTGGGAAACCGAAGAAATCCCCACGACCTCGGTGCGGTCCAAGGCGGAAGAAGAGTGCGAAGCACTCTTCCGAAGAACCGTCAAACGGGACAAAACCGGACGGTTTATAGTCCGATTACCCTTGAATCACCCGAGACCGGACGAAGCGTTAGGACACTCGTTCCACATAGCGCTGTCCGCTCTCGCGAGGATGAAGCGTAAACTGGACGCGGATGCGACCCTCGACAGAGAATACTCTGAGTTCCTCGCGGAGTACGAGTCCTTAGGTCACATGACTCGGCTTGAGCCGATTGACCAGAATCGACTGTACATTCCGCATCGAGCGGTCGTACGCACGGAAAGTGCAACGACCAAACTGCGCGTTGTGTTCAATGCAACCAGCAGAACGGTCGGAGGGCGATCCCTAAACGACGTCCTGCATGTCGGACCAAAATTACAGAACGATATCACCTCGGTTTTAACGAGGTGGCGTCTGTATGAGTACGTTCTGGTGGCAGATATCGAGAAAATGTTTCGGCAAATCCTCGTCGCCCCACAGGACCGTCGTTTCCAATGCATCGTATGGCGCGCGTCAAACGACGAAAAGCTGAAAGCTTTCGAATTGAATACCGTAACATACGGTACGGCGTGCGCCCCATATTTAGCGATGCGTACCCTCCTCGAATTAAAGGAGCAGGATGGAGAGAGGTATCCTCTCGCTGCTCCGATCCTCGAGAGGGACATATACGTCGACGACGTATTTATGGGAGCGTCCAACAAAACCCTGCTAGAGAAAATTCGCAAGCAAGTCTGCGATCTCTTGCAGGGCGGTGGATTCAAGTTGAGAAAATGGGCTGGAAACTCCGCGAAATTATTGCGGAACATCCCCCAAGGTGCTCACTCCCACGCCGTAGACCTCACTCTGTTCGACGATTCCGAACTAAAGGTGCTTGGTCTACGATGGATCCCATCCGGAGACTACTTCCATTTCGATCTGCAACGGTTTCAACCGTCTGCGTTACCGATGACAAAAAGAAATTTGTTCTCGGAGATCGCGAAGCTCTTCGATCCCCTCGGCTGGTTATCACCAGTCGTAATCCGTGCAAAAATTCTAATGCAGTCCCAATGGCTGGAGAAAATCCAGTGGGACGACCAAATTTCCACGGACACGCAAAAAACGTGGAACACGTTTTGCAGGGATTGGAGCAGTCTCAAAGAACTAAAATTCCCGAGATGGATCCAATACGGAGACGACGCAGTTACTGTGGAACTACACGGATTCTGCGATGCATCACTCGCTGCCTATTCGGCCGTCACTTACTTACGTGTGACGACGAAAAATAATGACGTGTTTACGACATTAATCATGGCAAAGACACGAGTGGCTCCGATAAAAACACAGTCTATCCCCGTCCTGGAATTGAATGGGGCTGTGTTACTTTCCGAGCTCATAGTGCACGTGAAACGGTCATTCCCCATAGAAATGAGCCGCATAATCTGCTGGACAGATTCCACGATTGCACTCGCTTGGTTGAAAAAGCATGCGTCGACATGGAAGGTTGTGATAGCCAACCGCGTGTCAAAAATTCAGACCATGCTCCCAAAAGCTGAATGGCGGCACGTTCCCACGCGCTTCAACCCAGCGGATCTGAATTCGCGAGGTGTAAACGCCGCAGAACTCATTCAGTCCGAATTATGGATTTCCGGGCCGAAATGGCTTAGACAATCAGAGGAAAATTGGCCGAAATCGCCAGCCTCGCTCGAGACCGAGGAGGGTAAACGCGTAACGCATACCCTCGTGGCCACTCCGGAAAAGGAATGGAACTTAGTTTTCCGATTTTCCCAATGGAGTAAGCTACAACGTGTGACTGCCTATTGCCTCCGGTTCCGGAGGCCGGCGGTCGGAGAACGAAGGTCATTCGATGCAAAAGTTGTCGAAGCAGCGGAAATCCAGCGTGCAACGGAAAGAATTGCACGCTACTTACAGCGTACGCATTTCGCAGAGGAGTACCGGTGCTTGAAAAAGCGCAAGGGAATCCCTGCGACATCTCCTCTAAAGAGCCTAAACCCTTTTCTCGACGATAAGGAAGTCTTACGAGTGGGTGGAAGGTTGGAGAATGCGACGCTTGCATGGGAAACCAAACACCCGATTATCCTGCCGAAACATCATGTGTCTAACATGATAATCAGGCAATGCCACGTGGATACATTGCACGGGGGTTTACAATTGACCATGTACACGGTGAGACAGAAATTCTGGATCATCGGCTGCAGAAACGCGGCGCGCACGGTTATCCACCAATGCATACGATGCGTGAGATGGCAAGCAAATACCTCCACGCAAATCATGCAGGATTTAATCCCGGAGCGCAGTCGCGCGGCACGACCTTTCTCAAACTGCGGAGTCGACTACGCGGGACCGTATCGGGTCCGCGACTCCGCCGGTCGTGGGAAAACGGCTCATAAAGCATACATAGCAGTGTTCATCTGCTTCGCTACGAGAGCCGTGCACATCGAACTCGTCCATGATTATACGACGAGTGCATTTCTGGCCGCATTAGACCGATTTATCGCCCGCCGAGGAGTTCCGTCCTGTATGTTCAGTGATAACGGAACGAACTTCGTCGGAGCAGATCGGGAATTGAAGGAACACTTCAATACGGTGTATCAAACTCCAGAAATGCGAACGAAGTGCGGTCAAAAGGGCATTAAGTGGAGATTTAATCCACCCAGTGCGCCCCACTTTGGTGGTATGCAAGAAGCCGGCGTGAAATCGGTGAAACATCACCTGAAACGCATCATCGGCGAATTTACACCCACAAGCGAGGAAATGCAGACACTCCTCTGCAAGATCGAGGCGAGTTTGAATTCGCGACCGATCGCCGCTTTGAGTGACTGTCCCGAGGATTATGCCCCTCTCACGCCGGGCCACTTCCTAATAGGCGGACCGATGAATGCACTTCCGGTCGAGTCAGTGGAAAAGGAAAATCTCTCGCGGCTTACGCGCTGGAGAGCAATCCAGAAATTCCACGAGCAGCTCTGGAAACATTGGACGCGAGATTATCTCACGCACCTCCAGAAACGCTATAAGTGGCGCACCACCCAAGTGCAGTTAAAACCGAATGACTTGGTTTTAGTGCAAAACCCTCTTCTCCCCCCGAATCAATGGGAAATGGGACGAATCGAGGAAGTATTACCGGGCCGAGACAGGTGCGTGCGTGTGGTTAAAGTACGTACAGTTACGTCTACATACACACGTCCGATTACACGGTTGTGTAAACTGCCCGTCGATGAGTCAACATCGACAACGGCCGACGATAAGTAAGTACATTTAAACTTTTTCAATAGAAGGTTTTGTACTTCGACCTTCTCTACGGGCTTTACGCGACGTGACCGCGACCTACGCCTCCCATTCTTGTTGCACGGACCGTGCAAGGGGGGCGGTATGTTTAAATATCGATTAAAATGCGATAGTTAATTGAAATCCGAAATAATTCGTTACCCGGTTTGTTTTCGGTTACGCGACCGACCAGGAAGATTCTAGGTCGACGCGTCCGCTATTCGAAACATTAGAGGACAGAAAAACACGGTTCTCGAGGTTTTCTGTAAAGTCACGCGAACGATAAAGTAACGTTCGAGTTCGAACAAGCCAAGTTCAACGCCCAGGCATAGAGAAGGTACGACAATTAGAAATTAAACAAAGACGGACGAGAGACGCCACGCAGCGCCACGCGACGAAGGATTCCCCCTCTCACGCGCACACTTTTGGCAGCTCATGTTCGTCCGTCACTTGCTATCGAGCCACTGAACGGAGCATATCGATAAGCGAGCACGCTATCGAGAAGTTTTAAAAAATCTCCGAATCGGTCGAGTTATTCGACCCTTCGTTGAGAAGCTTCTCCAAAAATTAGCCTGCTTTGTCGCGAGTTCCTAGATCAACGATCTAGCTCAGTGCGACACAACATAATAATAAAATTAAAGCGTCGAGTTATTCGAGCTTCCAAGGGCTAGACGGCTCCACAGGTCAGGGCTTACTGAAAATCCCCTGGGTGGACCCACCGTCTCCCCACGGATCGAGTCATAAACTCGATCCTTCCTGGTTTTTCGAACGGTTACGAACCCACAGACCAAGGGTAGAAATAAAATACCCTTGAGTGGATTCGCCGTCTTCTAGCCGAAGCGCGGGACATCTAGGATCTCCCAGCTTACGGCAAAATTATCAGATCACGTCCCAAAATCGCTCGCCTGGTACGGCCGCAGTGCGTAGGACGTCGATTCTAAAAAGAACGTGGTATCCGGAGCAACTGTAAGTCGCCCAAGGGCGCCGTTGTCAAACCGGTACCGCACCGTGCCCGTACGCACATAACCAGACGGTGAAGGGCCGAGGATAAGGGCGACGGTTGGAATCTTACAACCTCCCTCTGATCGCCCTCCTACGACAACCAAGAGTTGCAGGCTTGAAAGATAGCGGAATTAGAATCTTGCATAAAGAAACAATAAGCGAGCGATTCCCGATTTAAAGGGAACGCTCTCACACATACAGTCCACTAATATAGCCGCGTATCGCGGCGACTGAGATTCCCGCTCCTGGGTGCGACAAGCACAAACCAGGCGCGAGCGCGAAAGAGAAAGACATCCGACGTGAGTCACGTTGTCAGGTATTTAACGCCTATTCTTGTCTCTTTCTGTTACAGATCATCGAAGCTAGACAGCCGGTAACGCGTCTAGACCGGCAGACGGGTTTTTGTCTCACGTAAGACGATTTAATAAACGACGTAGTCGTATTCATCGGCTACGTGAAAATTAAAACCCACTTGTATTCTTTTCCCCGACGTTCCTTCCCTCGAGATCCGGACCACCGTTAGGCGAGGTTTTTTCAAACCTACTCCCCCTAACAAATTGCATTTATGTATATACCTTATATTACTTAATTAATTTTATTTATAGTACTTGACTTAAATTTTGGTACTTATATTTAGGTTTTAGAAGTTTGTGATGGAGTAAAAGTGCATCAATGATAAGAAGCGCCTTAATATTGGATTCTCCTAAGAATGTTTGAATATGGTATGGAGGTTTCTAGGTGTTTGATTTCAGATCTTGCATCAAGGGCAGTCCTACAGAATGTGATCCATAGTGTGTTCACTGTATCCATAACTTCATGCAGAGTTTGTAATAATGTGGCATCTTGCAAGAGAGGATGCAAGACTGTAGTGTCAGCCCGATGTCTATTTATCCATATTGTGGTTCGCTTTGATAGTTTTTTGTTGAAGAACCAGAGGTGTCTTAATTTTTTTCAGTATTTCATGAAGAATGGAGATCTTTTGTGTGTTCCCTGTGCTTTCCATTCTTTCTCTGATTCTTGGGCAGTTTTCTGTTTGATGTGTTGTATGAGATCTGTGTGTGGGATGCAGGGATTTAAGGTTGTGGACAGGGAGGCGGTTTTGGCACGTAAGCCAACAAACTCGTTGACTTCTATTTTGCTATGTGAGGGAACCCACGTGAGTATAATTTTCCTATTTTTAGTTACCTGTGTGAGAGTTGCAAAGATAAAAGAAAGAATATTGAGTGGGTGAAATCACAGTCGACCGTGCGTTTAAACAAAAAAAGAGTTCGGTTTGAGTTTTCAACGAGCGGACGTATAACTCTTTGTATTTATATAATTTAAAACTATTGCAAAATAAATATACATTCTAAACAACTACACGTCCTTCAATTTTTTTAGACTATATTTAATGTCTGTTATGAGTTTGTTTGTTTGAAACTTGAAGGCGTTTTTTTTGCAAGCTTTGTAACAAGCTTAGTGAATCGATGCAAACCAGGTATGACTTTGTCAGGTCCCTGATTGCGTACTCCACTACCATTTTTATGGTTGCATACTCAGCTGTGAAGACAGAGGCAGACCTTGGTAGTGTCATTAGTTCGGTATAGTTGTTTTGGTTTGATGCGAACTATTTGATAAGCACTTTATTAGGTATTTAGAGCCTAGAAAAGTTGCTCTATCTTTCAGGTATGGTATTTTAATTTCTGCCATTATTACATTTGTTGGAGTTACACATATGTGACATGCAGTCGCTATCGAAACACCATCTGCCGGTACAAACGATTTTCTTTTTGTTCCGCGAGTTTATCGCGAAATATGCATGATGAGCTTTATAATTAGCTTTATGATTGCACACCCTTTCCTTGGCAAAACAAGCCGACATTTGACACCTCTTTTTACCACAAATACCGCACTTGTAGTTCATCCTCTCATTTGACGGTTTTTGTCCGATTTCGTCCCGCGTTGCGTCACTGTTCACTCTCAATTTATTCCAGTGCGATCAATTTTGTTTAACAAACATAGCACCGTCATCTTCGTCCGTTTTATTTTGGTGTTTTACGTTGAATGTTTCGAGAATTTTTATTTTCAACGATTCCACGTCCGATAGCGAATCACGCGATTTGATTACACAGTGAAAATTTTCAAAACTGTCCCGGAAACTTATGCTGCGTGAGGTATTTTAACAACAGGGCTTTTCATGCGGGGCTTTTGATGCGAAGATTGTTTCAAGTTTGTCCCAGACTTGTTTTAGTGTATTATATCCACGGATTTGTTTGATTTCCGATGGACAGATAGCCAATATAAGACCTGCCTTAGCCTTTTTATCTTCGACGAGCCATGTCATGTTATCAAGTTAAGTGTTCACATAAGAGAAGTGATTACTAACAATTCCATGAAATGAAATACACAATTGAAACTTTTAATATTTTTATGTTTTATTATAGTTCGTCACACTGTGTGGTACGAAGAAAGTCCAATGTACCTAAATATTTTTATCCAAGTACATGTAATTGAAGATTTCAAAGTCATCAACACAAATTTGAAAAAAATATCTTCGTTATTTACTCTTTCGATTGCATTTTTTAAATGATCAGACTCTCTAAAAGTATGATCAGGGCAGGGCGACAAATGTTGGTGTTCAGCGATTGAGGTATCGTCTTTCCACGAGAAGAAGGCACAGCGTGTTTACATCCCCACTCTTGCTGTAATCCGCTGATTGGCTGTCACCGATCTTTGTCACCGTTTTCGACCAATACCTGTGAGTCAGCGGACAGTAACAGGAGTGGGATGTAAACACATTGTGCCTTCTTCTTGTGGAAGAATAGTACTTTCTCATTCGAAAATTGTTCTTTAAAGTATTGAAAAAGTTGTTCCAAATTTCTTAAAACTAATTATTTTAAACGGTAATACGTTTTCAGTCCTCCACAAAAGAAGTACAATCCTCGTCATCACGCAAAAATGCTTTTATCAAATTTTTTACTTCTGACAAAATTGACTCTGTAGATTAAGATTATTCTATACTTGTTTTGCAAGTGTTGTGCTTGTTTAACCATATAATATGATGTATCCTTAGCTATTCTTTTAATAGCCCATGATTTAGGCGCGCATATTAAAATCTGAAATTTTTCATTCGTATTATACTCTAGTTTATATTTGTTTATTAATTATTTTAAAATATCCCCGTCTACTGTATCGAAATCGTTATCCGAACTGTTTCCATCTGTTACTAACTGTTTTTGTACAAATACTCAATGTGTGTATTTTTGAAACAACTTTTTGACGAGATCGAAATATACAGCTGACTGGTCAATTTAGATTGTTTTATCATGGGCATCAGCGCGTTCATAACATTTACTACATTTCTATACTGCGCGGACCGTGCGTATTACACAGCTCCTTACCGTGTTCCTTTTCCTTGTGCTCGAAGGACCACCCAAACTGGTGTTTGGGGGAAAACAAAATAACCTTGAAGCACGTTGCTTCAAGGAAGAGCACGATGCTCTTTTTAGTTACACTTCTTCGTCTTTCAAACTTGTGGAGAGTCGAAGCGAGGTTGTAAGGCTCGATCAAACGAATCTAAACCGAAATCTTAATGTTACCCTTAGCCTAAGCTTGGCTTCTCCTACCAAGGTGACGAAAACGCGTAGCGTTAACCGGTGAGAGGATTGGTCAAGCCAATCGTCAAAGTCGTCATCTTGGCAGGGCGTTTCTTACCCTTTGCAACATTCCCGCTTACCCTACTGTTTAGTGTCCAGGTACACCATGCAAGGGTGAACGAGAACGCTGCCCCTTTTATAAATAAACATTTTGGGAAAAGCCAAAGCCCCCAAGACCCTGGCGGTCTGCAGCTGTGCGCTACCGCGGGTTTACGATACGTCAATCGCTATTGAGGCAAGGAAGAGCTCCAAGAATTCCAAGTCCCATGGTTGGAGGTTCCTTAATGACTGCAACGTACTTTCCAAGTAAAAATGTCTCGAAGTCCTAATCCTCAAAAATAGCGGAGAATTCGTATCATAAACCCCGCAATGTTAAGGTTCCTTTAGAATCCTTAACACATACAGTGCTGGACATAAATACTGGCACAGCATGGTTGTGGTGGTATAAATGCTTATAACTACTAAACAAATTGATTTGAAGGAAAAACTTTTTTCATATTCGTTTATTATCTATTTTAATTTATTACATAACAGAAATAATAATATATACAGGGTGAGTTTCCTAACATCACGACCTCAAATAACTCGTAAGGTATTCGTTGTACGAAAAAATGTTTCAGCCTCGCCGCCGCTAAAATTTCAACTGAAATGAACACGTTCAAAAAGTAATGGCATGATGGTAGATCTTGTCACGAAAACATAGTGAAGCAAATATTATATTCTGTTTTAATCTTGGTGGAGTGACCACCCTTGAAATCTTGAAATATTGAAAGAAGTTCATGGTAATAATTGTATGCTCCGTACACAAGTATTTAAGTGGTATGGATGCTTCACAGACCACCAGGAATATTTGAACGACGACGAACAGCCATGTTGTCCGAAGTCGGTGAACAGTTATAAACTTATGCAGATAAAATGATGATAGAGAAATTTGACGTCTGCAAGAACCTGATTCGCAATGTTTTAACTCAAAATTTGAAAAAAACGAAATATATGTGTGTAGGATTTAACGAAAAAGAATTGTATTTGGAACAAATGTACAAATAATATAACTAAATGAACGAATTTGAAACACAATAAACACACAATCTTTTTACACAAATCAAAATCTCATTAATTATCCACATAAATTCAAATCACGTCTGTCTCTTTCAATCACTCGTTACTCTCTGCCCGTTGTTTCGCTGTCCCTGGTAACCCCTTCTTTTTTAACAAAACACTCTCAATCCTTTTGCATATAACTTAACATTACTCCAAACTACAGCGTGACACAAACATTCAACACACATCTCCGAACCAAACTACAGCGTGACACAAACATTCAACACAATTATCCTACATGTGTAACAAATACTTTTTAGATTCTATGGCAACTGTTAGTAAAATTATTTTCTTTTTACTAATCGGAATATTCCAATGAAAGAAATAAGACACAATGATATTCGAACAATCAAAGTCACGGTGACATGGGCATTCGTGGTGATTTTAAAATCAAAAAATAAAAAATTTACTTGGAGTAAAATAAGAAATTTATATCAATATGATCATTTTTTCATGTTTTACATCGTCAGTTTCACTACTTATCAGATAGTCCATGTGTACGAGATACACACAGCCTAGAGAGAACAAATGTTATTTCTGTACCGCGTATGTCAATGTCTTTACACAACTACATATACAGGGTGTCCCATGTAACTGGGACAAGTTGTATTTTCAAAATGATTAGAAACAAATAAAAATGTCATAAGACAAATGTAGCGGAAGACTGTAACGAGTCGTTTGAATATTCGCGCGCGTGCGAGAGAGAGAGTATGAAGTATGTACAAATAGTCGGCGAGCGAGCAGGCCCGCTCTTCTCTTTTCCCCTCGATTTGGCAGTTGCCTGATTTAGACGTGTATAGCGAGAGTATTATATTAAAACCCTTTTGTTGAACGTCGTAGGTGATCGTTCGGTCAGTGTATCACGGATACACTGTTCGGTTACACACTGTAACCGAATCACATTGAAACTATAAGTTACAGCTAGTCGGTGATTTGTGAGGAGCGTCTTTTGGTAGGTTTCGGTGTTCGATGGTTGGAACGAACTGCCCTGGATGACTCTTTTTCCTTAACATTACAGGTCGCAGGAGTTCTGATTGGTGTTGGAGATTTTGAGTGATGGTAAGACGTGGGAGGATACAGTTTTGTAATTGGATGTTGGAGAAGTCGTGGGATGGTTATTTTGGAGAAGAAAGTAGGAGGAAAGTGGAAGACAATCAGGACGAAGGGGTGGTCTTGGAAAAGGAAAGTCGAGGTCGTTGCAAAGGATGACGGTGCCTAGGTTATAAACTATTTCCGAACTTTGAAAAGGTTTCTGGCGACCAAATGTCGCTATTGTTTCGTAGTGGCCTTGTATCGGCACGTACCGGCTACAGGGTTTTCCCTTGTCCTGGGTCTAAATGGTTATGCCTTCACGCTGTAAGACGTTGCGACGCAACACCTTTGTTAAATACATTAAAATGTTCTTACACAACATTGAATGCATTCGCGGTCCTACCGTCGATGAGTTCAAACGTGTTTACGGTTTCCCTTACGTGTGCCAATTATAACGGGTGAATCTAATAGTGTAGTGCCGCTCGCGGCTACGCCACGAGTGTAAGTGTCACACACGAACCCGGTTAAGATGGTTCCTAGAGCATAAACAACTTATTGAACCTAACCAATTTGGATTTCGAGTGAGACATTCCACTACGTCACATCTCATCAATATGGAAACTCATATTCGGGAAGCCTTTGCCAACAATCAACATGTTCTTGCAGTTAGTCTAGACATCGAAAAGGCCTATGATATGGTCTGGAGACGCCAAATCCTAATCAAGCTTCAAGAGATGGGGATCGGCGGCAACATGTGGAACTTCATCAAAAATTTTGTACATAACCGTAGCGTTCAAGTTCGTTTTAACTGCACCCTATCACAGAAAACTCCAATAGAAAACGGCGTACCACAAGGTGCAGTAATTAGTGTCACCCTATTTCTAATAATTATTAACGATGCATGCAGAGCCACTGATTCTCCGGTTATCACAAGAGTATTTGCGGATGACATCACTATTCTATGTAAAGGGAAATTTATCAACACCTCACAACAGACACTCACAATTGCCTCTTAATAAATTATACGACTGGTCAAAAAAGAACGGGCTAAAATTTTCACCCACTAAGACAGAATGTATCTTATTTTCTAACCACTACAAAACCCATTTGCCTGCGCTGAAACTTGGAACGAACTCAATACGATTTATCACATGTACAAAACTTTTAGGAGTATGTTTTTACTCTAAGCTTACATGGAGCAACCACATTAACAACCTCGCCGATAACTGCAAACAGAGAATCAAGATAATTAAAGCCTTAGTTCATAATAACTGGGGAGCGGATAAAGCTGTCCTTTTGCAAGTTTACCAAGCGATTATCCGGTCCAAAATGGACTATGCATCTGTAATATACGATTCGGCAAAACCAAATATATTAAGGAAACTTGATGTAATTTACAATGCGGGGCTAAGAATAGCAACAGGATCATTCCACACAAGCCCCATCTGGAGCATAATGATCGAAGCTGGTGAAACATCATTACGACAAAGAAGGAAATTTCTAAGCATAAAATATGCCGTAATGGCAGCAACATCTACAAACCCGATTATCCAAGGTGACATTCTTTCGGAAAACCGGCACCAAGCAGAATGCGAATCCAATAATACTACTCCCATTCAAAGAATCAAAAACTATCTAAACGAACTTAATTACAGTCTACCGGACATGAGAAAAATCAGTTTCCACAACGCCCCATGGACGCTAGATGCACCCGTCATCGACTTATCACTCGCAGTAAACAAAAAAGACGAGTTAACTGTAAAGGAATGGAAAAGACGATTTAAGACCTTCTGTGACAATTATCCTGTTTGTACCCATATCTACACCGACGGCTCTAGAAATAAATTTGGAACAGGAGCTGCAGTTTTTACCCAAAATCAGACAATTAAATATGGCCTGAACTCCTTTAATAACATTCACACAGCTGAAACATTTGCGCTTTACTTAGCGTTCAACTTCATTGATAGCTCCCCAGAATCCAGATTCGTCATCTTTTCGGACTCACGATCCACTATTCTTAAAACTCAAAATTTGAAGCAAACCATGGAAATGTACATAGGAATCCAAGAAATGTACAACAAACTGGTCAAGATTGGCAAAACAATAGCTATAGCATAGATCCCATCCCACATGGATATCTACGGGTATGTTATGGCTGACCTTGAAGCAAAAGTTGCATCTACTCTGTATGCGGAAGGTCAACCCTTAATGAACACCTCCGGAGACGTCACCCTACACATTAAGCTATTGTGGAAACAGGATTGGAGTCACACTTGGAGGAAATATAAAGCGAGCCCACTCCATAAAGAAATCGACAATTTCTACGATCTGACAACAAATACAAAATTCAATAGGATAACCCGAATCAGAACTGGACACACCAAATTAACTCACTCGCACCTCCTAAATAACAGTCAACCCAGGTTTTGTGAAACATGTAGCACACCCTTATCTGTTAACCACATCATCTTCGATTGCAGGAAGTACGATCAAGTCAGGAGAGGCCTGAAAATCATGGACAACATAACCGAGGCGACCACTTCACCCTTGTTCCAGAACATACTACTATTATTCTGCAAAACTATCGAAATTCTAGACAATCTATGAAGACTACGACACCACCCTCGCTAATCCTATAAATTTTCCTCCGCATGCTTTCACTCAAGTAACTACCATAAACAGATAAATCGGGCCAATAATAGTCGCTAATAACCCCTGTTGTTGATGCGACTCTAAACTCGTGAAAGAAAAAAAAAAAAGAACATTGAATAGTGTCCAATGATGTATAATATGAAAATAATTATATGAGTTTATTTTATAAACAGAACACAATAGTTTTGACTGGCTTAGTCAGTTTTGTTTTTTAATTTTTACAGAATGGCTATAAGATACACGTACTTTAAACCTATTAGTTCAATAATTATTAAAGTTATAAAATGGTTACATTACATTTCTTCTTGTCAACATGTTCCGTTCCTTTTTTATGTTGCCAGATGCGAAACCGTTACTTCGTCGCGAAAGTCCTTGAATATTCCGCATCTAGCAAATTTCGTTGTAAAATAATTTAGGGCTTTGTCGAAACGAAAGCACTAAGCCCGATTTGACCAGCGAAGGGGGGCTATATTGATCTCGTGATTCTTAGCTACAGGGGTTAACATTTTTTTTTTAGTTTTTTTTATGCACCTCCATAGATTGTGACACTTGATGAAGAAATCATTTATGCCAAATTTTAGCGTGATTATACAACTAGAGTACGTGCTGCATTTGAATTGAAGTTTTGAAATTATAACGATTTCGGGTTAAAGTCGAATGTTGTTTCGGCCGCGAAGCTACTGTGGGAGGATCGGTACAGGAAAGGATTGCAATGATAAACTCAATCCACCCACTTTTTGATTGCGGGAGTACAAGTGTTTTATTCTGATTTTGTACAACAAAACGTGAGGTAGAGAACCGCGTAGGTGAGGTGCGAAGCACGCGATGATGTTTCAAGTACGGACTGTCTCGTGCCCTCTGTCCTACCGGGGTTTTATACCCGGCCTAGGAAAAGGACAGCGCGTATGTCCGACTCTCACAAAAACGACGCCGAATTTGGCGGGCAAAATGTTTCGGCCGCGTGGCCAGCGTCGATGAGTTTCCTGGCCGCTGGAAAAACCCAGGCTTGCACCGGTGGTCGCCATGTGCGCCCATCGACCCTGACCGGGCCCGTACAAGCACTTACAAAAGAAACTAAAAATTACCGTTTTTCGGCGGAGGCGTAGTGGCGACGAAGTCGCTACACTACTATGCCCTCTTGCTCTGTAGTGCGCGGACCGTGCGTATTACACAGCTCCGTACTGTGTTCCCTTTCCGTTCTCGAAGGACCACCCAAACTGGTGTTTGGGAAATTACCGGTAACCTTGAAGCCCGTTGCTCTTTTTAATTACACAAGAATGGTTTTACTTGCGGAGAGTCGACTCGAGTGTGTAAGGCTCGATCAAACGAATCTAATCCTAAGAAGTAAAACTACCCTTAACCTAAGCTCGGTTTCCCCTGCCAAGGTGACGAAAACGCGCAGCGCGAACCGGTGGGAGGATTGGTCAAGCCAATCCTCAAAGTTGTCACCTTGGCAGGGCGTTTCCTGCATTTTGCAACATTCCCGCCCACACTGCTGTCCAGTGTCCAGGTAGACCATGCAGGAGTGAGCGAGAACGCTGCATTATCTTTAACATTGGGAATACCCAATGACCGCGAGACTCCGGTGGTCCGCAGCTGTGTGCCAGCGCGGGTTTACGATATGTCAATCGCTATTGAGACAAGGGAGAGCTCCAAGGATTCCAAGTCCCGTGTGGAGTTTGGAGGTTCCTCAATGGCCGTATCCTAATTTATCAAGTAAAAATGTCTTGAAGGCCTAATCCTCAAAAATAGCGGAGAAGTCACGTCCGTATCATAAACCTCGCGATGTTAAGGTTCCTTTAGAATCCTTAACAAATGTACTTGTATCGTCTTATTCGAAATTTATTAACCGATATTTTTTAGTGAAATTATATTTCCTTTAGTGTAAAATAATAATATTACGTGTGAGCTCCAATACTATCATTCAATTTATTAATAAACATCACATATAAAATAGGGAGTAAGTCATAATTCATGGCTTTTCTTTATCTATGGAAACTAAAATCGAATGTAGGTGTGCTACATTTTGCCATATAATTATTTCCAATTGAAAGGACAAGGAGACGATCATACGATCATGTGTCAAAAAATTACGTTTCTTTGCATCGTGCTAGGAAAACGTTCTTTTCTTCTTTTCACGAGAATTAATAAAATCCAAGATTGTTGGGTTAGTAGAAGAGGGGACCCCAGAAACCACTTTTCAAGTAGATAGTCATAGTCGTCTGTTATTCAGATCTTTCTTATAGTTTTTACCTGTGAAGGGTCTCCTTTTCCGTTTCCCTACTGCTACCTGGTTCGAGTTCAGTACTTTTTAGATCTTAATCATAGTTAACGCATTGTTATGAGCTATATCAAGAAGATCGTCAAAAGAATTACGAAATTTCTTTTTTTTTGCTTTCTGCAATTCACTTTGGCGTTTATGAGACCGTTGCAATGTACGTCAAGTTTCATGCAATGCTACTAGTTTTTAAGCTTTGATCATGATCGCGGCACTTGTCTTGAGATCCAATATTATTTTCCGTACTTTGTAAAATAACACACACAATACTTGTCTATTACTAGGAAGCTTTGTTCCACTAATTTGACTTTCGTTATGCCCCAACAAATATATTTCGTCAGAAATTCTGGTCTCCATTTTTGTACACATTCACTGTCGTGTACGAATTTTCCACCGACGTTGTTCGGAAAGTTAAACCCGTACGTCGCACGCCGACTTAACTTTGTGCGAATATTTTATGTTTGAAAGTGGACTGTATTTAAATTTATGATGGATATGCAATGCGGTGACTCGAAAAAATGAATACTTGTCGGTTTGTTGATGCTCCGCAAAATTCTTGTTGAATCCCTTATTTCTGAGCGAGCGTCGCTCTTTATACAGTTCTTAATTGGGCGGTTACTAATATGCGAAAAACACTGATTGGTTACAAGATTTTGTAAGGCGTGAACGGCCAGCCCCTGCAAGAAGGGGTGGTGTGGGTGTCACCAAAATTGTCTGTTTTTGGCTGTGTCGGTGGTCGCGCGAAAGTGCTATTGTATCTTTGAAGGTTGACCGTGGCGTGCAATAAAACTAGACTCCTAATTGCTGGAAAAAACGTTTGTAACGAGCTTGACGCACAACTGCTAAACATCTGGTGCGCAGGTATGGAAAGAACAAATTTTGTTATATGACGGTATTTACAAGGCTCTTTCTGAGTTGGGCTCGTTTGTTGTTTGACGGTCATACGGAGGGCTCGCGACGCGACATTCACTTTCTCTATGAATAATACTTTGCGAACTGTACACGTCGAACTCTTAACGATGATTAAATAAGAGACGTTTCTTGTTCCTATAGTCTTACTGTTGAAAGTAATATACAAATATTATTAATATATATCTGAGAAATTGTACTTCTATTTAAAAATATTTATTAATACTTTTAAAATAGCACAACACAATTATGTCCGAAATTGACGTGAAATCACCTATAATTTAACAATTTTAATTCAAATGCGGCATAGGTTCCCATTTTACAATCACTCTCAAATTTTGCACATGTTATTTTCTCTCTAACTGTCATAATTTAAAAGGATAAGACCGAACAAAATCGGAAGTCGAATAATAAGGGCCACCCTAATATGTACTATACTTTTCTGCTCCAGGCGCTGCATTGTATAGGATTCTAAATATAACATTGAAAATCACACTCACATTATTGTTTTAGACATACGGAATTATAATTTGACTAAGAAATATCAGTCGACAACTTTGGTATAAGATGGTACAAGTGCATCCGACTCTAACGCGAAATCATAAAAATTTCAAAACTCTAATTTAAATGCAGCACGTGTGTTCCTGTTGTCTAATCTCGCTGAAATTTTGCACAGAACTTTTTTTCACCAAGTGTCACAATCCGGGGGGTGTCCTAATCCGGAGTTCCGTTAGTTCCTCGGTCAATTAACCCTTTGCACTCCACTGGCGCTGCAATGGCGACAAACATAGTATGTACCATAGCTCGATTGAAGTTTCATTTATGATGACACAAATTGAATTTAGAAAATACAATATAAATAAAATTTAAACTATGGGCATATATCATATACATGTTTGTGGAAAGAAGAATATTTGTTTATTTTTAAAAATCGGATCAAAAAATTTTATTTGGTATTGCTAATCGTTCATATTAGTAAATATTCTCGGGCGTGCAAAGGGTTAACGTGGCTTTCGACTTGGAGAGGAGGCCTCGGGAACCCTCGTCCAGGAGGTAGAAGTTTTCCGCCCTAACGGGGTATGAAAATGGGTCCTCCTTCTCCAAGTCGATGGCCAATCGATCGAGCCAAAAGTCAACGCGAAAATAGGTTAACATCCCCGAAATCGCGTATGAGAGATCGTCCTATTAATACTTAGAATCGTTTGGAAAAGCGACATTCATTTCGGTCGCGACTTATAAAATCGAGTTATTGGTGACCTGAAACAGTCACATTTCTAAAAGACACGCGTACCATAATGGTTGACTGAGCCTGTGAATCCCAAGAGAGCTAAAAAGATCAAAGGAGGGTCTTAAGAAATGCCCATTTTTGGCATCGACTGGAAATGAAAAATTCATGCAGGATCTTTTAGAGTGTTTCTCAAGGAACAAAAAATGTCTGTATCACTTTCCCGAGAAACGATGGGAAAGTTGTCAAAAATACGTTCAAAGTATGAATGTGATGATAATGGAACTAACGTATATTTTACATTTCGTCGTCTTCTTCTTCGGATATCGAACTGCCCTCGAAATATTTAACGACTTTTTATACGTCCTGCGATTACTTCAACAGTATATTGATATTTTGTAATGAATTTCGATTCATTAACTTGTTCAACTGTTAGTGGTTTCCGAGTTTCCACTACAGAGTATCGAAAGCCACGATCCGCAAGGAAATTATCACCCGGTTCAAAGTATCTTAATCGACAGTATCGAAGCGGCTTAAAAATGATTAATAAGAATCATTAATTGAAACTAATAAATCTTACTGACTATTAAATTAACGGACAAATGAATTAAGGGTAGTAACCAATTAACGCCATTTTACTTAAAACGAAACTGCATTCACGACACTCAAATAGTTTAAAATACTTTGTATATGTACTAATTGATAAAAGTAAAACCGCACTGGAAGCCATACTTGCACATTCATGTGGATGCAAAGTCGGAGCACGCGTTGTTGGGTGCTGTTCCCATGTAGCCATGATTATACAGGGTGTTCGGCTACCTCTAGCAAAAATTTTAATGAGCGATAGTAGAGGCCAAAATAAGACGAAAATCAAGAATACTAATTTGTTGATGGAGGCTTCGTTGCAAAGTTATTAACATTTAAAGTTCCGCCTGTAGAATGACAATCCGGTAAACAGCTGCGTTCGCGCGGACGGTTGCGACAGGCGAGTGCTAGTGGTTCTCACGCAGCATGAAAAATTCTGCTTACCGACATTATCGACAGCCTTAGATTTTTGTCCACTTATGGGAATGCGAACACCTTACGTTGAATAAGATTCAACCTGTCTTATGAAAATCCAGAAGGGCATATCAAAACTCGCCCGACGAGATTTTCACAGAGAAAGGGTGAATGCCAGTTCCAATACACAATGTTGTGAACAAAAATCACCCACATGCGATTATACACGCCCCACGATTGTCCACAGTGTCCACAAGTATCCACAAATAATCCTTTCAGGCACTAACCACTATGCAATTAAATAAACACGTACCGCGATTATGTTATTCGTGAATGTCTACGTGTACGTGTATCACGATTCTTCCGAGTTACTTACGAATAAAACTGTTATTAATTTTTCAAATACACTTCAATTTAAAAATGTAAAAAGGAATCGCAGGATAAATGAAATTTTCGCATCGATTTACGTTCACGGCGAAGAATGTAACAATACTAGCAGCTGACTGTGCCATCGATCGACGAGGTTCAGAGAAACATATGCCGAACAGGCCCCGATTCTACGTCACTCGCCTCGCTTATCTCTCTCACACACAGCGGAGACAAAGGGCAGCATCGGCACGTGTTCGGCCAGCTAGTCAGTCGTAAAACAGAATCAGTCAAGCTAGTTCATGCGACACATTTTAGACATATTTGATTCAGTTATGTATTAAGTAGCATGTAAGAAATACAGTGATATAAACAATCAGCGAATACTTATTAAATTCCTGTTTACATTTTTAAATTGAAGTGTATTTGAAAAATTAATAACAGTTTTATTCGTAAGTAACTCGGAAGAATCGTGATACACGTACACGTAGACATTCACGAATAACATAATCGCGGTACGTGTTTATTTAATTGCATAGTGGTTAGTGCCTGAAAGGATTATTTGTGGATACTTGTGGACACTGTGGACAATCGTGGGGCGTGTATAATCGCATGTGGGTGATTTTTGTTCACAACATTGTGTATTGGAACTGGCATTCACCCTTTCTCTGTGAAAATCTCGTCGGGCGAGTTTTGATATGCCCTTCTGGATTTTCATAAGACAGGTTGAATCTTATTCAACGTAAGGTGTTCGCATTCCCATAAGTGGACAAAAATCTAAGGCTGTCGATAATGTCGGTAAGCAGAATTTTTCATGCTGCGTGAGAACCACTAGCACTCGCCTGCCGCAACCGTCCGCGCGAACGCAGCTGTTTACCGGATTGTCATTCTACAGGCGGAACTTTAAATGTTAATAACTTTGCAACGAAGCCTCCATCAACAAATTAGTATTCTTGATTTTCGTCTTATTTTGGCCTCTACTATCGCTCATTAAAATTTTTGCTAGAGGTAGCCGAACACCCTGTATGGTACTTTGGATTTGCTCGATTTCATGCTTCTATTCATCTGCCTGCTGAGTTCCTTACTACGTATTTCGAAGACGGTTCGATATCCGAAGAAGACGACGGAATGTAGAATATACGTAAGTTACGTTATCATAACATTCATACTTTGAACGTATTTTTGTCAACTTTCCCATCGTTTCTCGGGAAAGTGATAAGGACATTTTTTGTTCCTTGGGAGACACTCTAAAAGATCCTGCATGAATTTTTCATTTCCGGGCGATGCCAAAAATGGGCATTTCTTAACACCCTCCTTTAGCCAGTACCTTGACGCGACAGTATGTTTCATAACACATTTTCGCTGAGATGTCTTTTTGTTAATACCGATCAGTATAAGATTAATCATGGCATTTATGAATAATGAAAAAGTAGATATGTTCATTTTGTTTATTACCTGCATTCAGAATGGTTATATAGCTGTTAGAGTCTTATATTTAAGTGGAAATGATTGTATTGATCTGTTTTATACTATTGACTTCACTACGCACATTTATATTTAATACTCGAAATATATGATACAAACACACCTTTCTTTTATATCGTAAAATTAAAAAGTAACGAACGAACATGTATAACTCATTCATTAATTATACTTATTTTCTATTTAGACTGGAATGGAAGATTCTTCAAATACTTGTTATAGCGTAAGTATCCCATGACAATTGCAGATGCAGTATATGTATATTAAATATTCAATAAATTCAATGAAACAAATCCTCTTTTCTTTTATTCTGACCATGCGCAACACACTGTAATAACTGTTGAGTAGTATCTTGGAACTTTTTTGTAGAGATAGAAAATGCACTAATTAGGCTAATTAAAACTATTTAATTCTGTTTATAAAAAAGGTGCAATTGTATTTTAAAAAATGCATATAATTATTTTCAGCTTATGCACCATTCGATATCATTTAATTTAGTGTAATAGCTCTTTTATTTATTTACAACTGTTTTTAAGGTACAGCTTGTCTCTGTTAAGAATAACTGAAAATCAATAAGGTAGTACGCGATCTAAGTTAATATGTACGAAATAAACAGACGCGTGACATCTATTGTCCCGAGACAAATGTATCTACCATGTATGTTTGTATGTATGTATATAAATATGGATCGCGCCGTGAGGAATGTTCTCGAAATAAAGTGTGAGCCGTTGTCGCAGTAATAAAGTAATCTGTTAGTCGACTAAAACAATAAAAATCCAAAATTATATTATAAACAATATAAAATTAACAGTTCCAGTTACATGGAACAACCTGAATATTCTTGCTTATTTTTACATTAAACTCGTGGTATTGATATTATATCAATCTTAGCTAGGTCCTCTTTAGATATTTAACTTTATTTATTTTCAATAAAATCTAAGTATACGATTTTATTTTATTTAATCATTTCGCGCGGAACACTGCGAGAACAAGTAATCGTTAAAACATCTCAGAGAAACAAAACCATCTTGAACTTGATAATAACTGGTAATAAAATTATTTTTTATATCAAAAGATGATTCCGGAATCAGAGCTACGAAAATAGTTTCGTTCATTATTCGATCACTCTTGACGTTGTGTCGACGGGGAAGTGACACATTTCAAATAAAAAGGGGATTTACATCGATACGGCTGTTGCTTCGTTTTTTATATCGCCAGTCCGGTTATTTATCAGACGGGCTGCATATGCGTTCACGGAGTCTAACTCCGTTTTGATTCCTAATCCATGTAGTATTTTAGAGTTTCCATCTCGATCACCAAGAATATCCGGCCGTTTCCGATAATTTATCGGCATCCCGTAGTCGCGAAGCAGTATCGTCGGATGTAATCTTCTCGCAAAAATCACCCCATATTTCAATTTCTCATGCAAATAACCGGCATTAATCGCGAGCATTCTTCGATCGTCTACCGGGATGCTCGTCGAGCGTGTTTCCGTTTTCTATTTACAATCGAAAACTGCACCCACCAAATCCAACTACCGTTCTTATCTCGTGGGCATTTATTCCTCGAACAATCCCTCGGACTTATATCGCGGTGAGCTGTTTCTAGACGTCGACATAAATATTATTCCTGCATGCGGCTTGGCGTCGTAGGAATGATAACTCATCGCGGAACGCTCCGCTTTCTGATAAATTCTCAAACTTTCTCGCGATGCTTTCCCCATCGAAAAGTTCTTCGCGGCTGCTCTCGATCCTCCGTGATCCCTTCGTATCAGGTGGCTCAATGATATCCGTAGCGAGAAACGATAAGGGTGGGATAAATTGCCACCGAAACTGACAAGGAATTTGTTGCACGCGATGGTTTCGGTGATACGCAATGATCATGCATTCGGGTTATAGTCAATCCCGACAACTAGAGATTTATTGCACAGCGTAGGAAAGTAACGTGGGTAGTTTTTTACTTGTGCAGATAGCCGTGTTTAAGAACTGCGGGTAAAAGGTTAGCGGTTAATAGAATTCACAGAAACATAACGAAATTGTCTAATATATATTTAACTCCTTCCTTAATTAAGTTCCTTCCACTAGTCGTAGAAATGAATAAATAGATATTTTCTTTCCATAATTTGTATTATACAATTAACAAACTATTTTAGTGTTCGCATAGAAGTTGAGTACATAATTTGTATGAGAAAAATTTCTCTTTCATTTATACTATTTATTCTATTTTTATCTTATAATGTAATTTCAGTTGTTATTTTTTTAAATTATTTCTTTTGTTGCAATTATGACAAGACTACAAATGATACTTATATAGATTAAAAATCTATATTTGATTTTTATTACAAATGTTTATGGCGGCTTTGAAGTTACTAACCATGTTTATGAGACGTTTTTATGTTCAAAGTACTTCACAATATGTAGACATAACTTCAGAATCGAATTCAGCACATTAAAGGAAGAAAATAAGTTCATATAAACACATGCCCGATATGATCTTGTTTCCCAGTTATAGCTGTCTTTGTTTTACAGTGATTCTTGCGGTAAACTTTTCCTTGAACTGTTTATAAGTACGGTTTCTTGTCTTATATATATGTACATATAGTGTCCCCATAATAAGCGTTTCTTTTATTTGTCTATATCTTAATTTCGTTTTGACTTCAGAACCATTAGAAGGTCTAATTTGGTTGCGTTTTGTAGAGTTGTAAATTGTTCAGAGACGTCGGTATACAGGGTGTTCACGATAATTTGTACCAGTATTTTGTTCGTAAACGGTAAACATTAGAAAATAAAAACGGAAGAGGAGGAAATTGTAGTATATTTTACTGGCAATATGATAGCGTATCTTAATTTTCTGTATTTTTAAAATTGTTTGATAAATAAAGGTGACCTTCATTTTTTAAAATGGAACGTTACATATGTTTTTATGTCATGCGAAAGCATACATTAAGACAAGTTTAGCCATGTAGTATACTATGGTCTCCGGATCATACAAGGACAGAAATAAAAGATAAACATTTAACATTTCGTAGTATTGTATTTACATACTAGTATGTTGTAGTGATAAGGTTACATATCGCGTTCATTGTGACTTCCATTAGCAAGAATGCATTCCTGAGTTCTGCTGATGACCACACTCCTGGTAGTTTCTGCCAATGTTGCACTAGATATGGATGCACACGCCTCTTTTATCTTAATTTGCAAGTCGTCTAAATTTTTCGGTGGTATAGTGTAAACAATACCTTTAATATGTCCCCCCCCCCAAAAAAAAAAATCTAGTGTTGACAAATCGGGGCATTTTAACATATTATGCAAAAAATTTTGTACTGATCTACAATTATGAGGAGGAGTCCCATCTTGTTGGAAATACATGTCTTTTATAATACAAGAAACAACAGCAGTGATTCCCAATTATTTTGAAATTCACAATTTAAAAATTGTACATACTTATTACCATTTAGAATTCCAATATAAAAATATGGACCTAGTAAAATGTTATCAATAATTTCACACCAAACATTTGTTCTGAATTGTACTTGGAAAGTCTTTTCGTTCAATTTCGGATTCACAGTCGTTAAAAAATGAGTATTATCAAAACTGGATCAGTCTATAATACGTTTCTATGAAAATGAAGCTAAAGGAATGACTTTGTCTTATGAAAACATAAACACTTACACAATCAACGGAAGTCATATTGAAAATGATATGTAGTCTTATCACTACAACATACTAGTAATATTTTAAATGTATTTCTTTTATTTCTATCCTTGTATGATCCTGAAAACCATAGTATACCACATGGCCAAAACTCGTCTTAATGTATGCTTTCACATGATATCAAAACATATGTAACGTTCCATTTTAAAAAATAGTCACCTTTATTTCTCAAAAAATATTAAAATACAAGAAATTAAGATATACTGTCATATTGCCAGTACAATATATTACAATTTCCTCCTCGTCCGTTTTTTTCTAATGTTTATCGTTTACGAAAATAACGCTGGTACAAATTGTCACGATCCCTGTTTAATGGTGAATTCTCTATGTTTGAAAATTAATCTTCGAGCAGCTCTCGTTGGGTTAAGTATGGAATTTGAAGTAATTGAGAAGGGTTCGACGTTCTTGTTAGAATCCTTTCCAACGACCCTCATGTTCTCGTATAAGTTAAAATTTATGCATATTACCACCGTCCCTGAATCTCTGCGATTGTCAATGTATACAGAATGCAGGCTCAAGATCGAAAAAGGATATTCTATAAACAACGTCTACGGAGAGTAGAAGGTCTTCATAAACGGGCCTATCAAGTATAGTTAATCCTCTTAATTTTCCGTTCCAAAATAGTGGTAGGTCTGATAATAACAAAATGTGTAAAACTTCAAACAGAAGTGTAGTAAATGTTATGAACGCGCTGATGCCTATGACAGAACAATCTCCATTGACCAGTCAGCTGTATATTTCGATCTCGTCAAAAAGTTGTTTAAAAAATACATAAATTTAGTCCCTTTGTATAAAAACAGTTAGTAACAGATAGAGACAGTTCGGATAACGATTCCGATACAGTAAACGGAGATATTTTGAAGGAATTGATAAACAAATAGAGAATAAAAATTGATAAACAAACTAGAGAATAATACGAATGAAAAATTTTGGATTTTAACATGCACGTCTAAATCATAGAGTATTAAAAGAATAGCTAAAGAATTTGATACATCGTATTATATAGCTAAATAAACGCAACACTTGCAAACGGAAACCATTTTTCCGTGATGACAAGGATTATACTTCTTTTGTGAAAGACCAAAAATGTACTATCTTTCAAAATATTCAGTTTTAGGAAATTTAAAACAACTTTTTCAATACTTTAAACAAAAAAGGCACCTAATTAGATTTTCGGTAAGGAATTTTTTTCTCAAAAGTGGGTAGGATTTCGGAGGTATGTGTATTCACCAAAAATGATTACAATTGACCCCCGCAACCGAAAATAATTTTTCCAGAACGATTTGAAATTTTTGGATTTAATTGTTAATAACTTTTTAACGAAGCTTCCATCAACAAATTGGTATTCTTGATTTTCGTCTTATTTTGGTCTCTAGAATCCCCCATTAAAATTTTTCCAAGGGGTGGCCGAACACCCTGTATATATTAGAAGCATTTGTTGATCTTCGATTATTTTGAATATGATATTTTTCAATTAAATTTTTGTTTATCCTTTATCATATGCGATAGTTCATAGTTTGTTATACACTATTTCTTATAAGTTTCATAGCACCATATTCAAAAGTAACACTTTAGGATTTAGAGAAAAGCTTATTCAAATTTAATTTTGCTCTTAGATTCTGCTAACTACAACAACTTCTTATAACATACAATACTTTTCGAATAAACTTAATCTATCAGATTTTAATAGATTTCTTTTTCGAATCCTGAAATGCTAGACGTTAGCGTTCGAATTTCAATTTCTTATTATAATTCTTAAACATCTACGTACAGTAAGTCAAGGGCAAATTCCAATTACACATGGTCATTTCAAAATAAATTTTCAGAGTCAATAATTTAAAGTTAATATTTTTTCTTTAACTCCGCACAAGAATTATTAGTCTATCTAATTTATATCAAGAATTCCATAATTTTGACACTTTTATCATTTTTACCTAAATATGCTGTTCTGTAAATATTACAATCAAAGGTGAACAAGTTACCAAACAAGCGTTGTGACGTTAAATATCTACTGAATAGTTTATTTACAATACTCAACTTTGTTGTCCACTTTATTCTATATGTCAGTCTAATTTAAGGATCAGGAACTTCCAGCCCTTTCACATTTAAAGTAAATGTTTTTTCATTTTTCGCAAGATAACAAATCATAACGACGACGTTCCGCAGTCAAAACCTTTCTGAAAGACTTTCGTAAAATTTTTCAAGATGGAAAATACGAATCGCTTCAAACATGATTTAAAATCTGAAATTGTATTATGTTTCTTCACATCTAAACATTCGTAATATGCGCTGTAAAATTTAAAAACGAAGAACGCAAAAATAAATGTGTTTGTGACAATTCGAATTTTTCAAAGTTTCCTTAACACTTTATGTCGGCAGTACTACTTACAAGGAACCATCGCGAACGGTCCAGCTTCGATTTTGATGAAACTTTGTACACTTATAAAGCAGCCAAAAATAATCGACACATATTTTTTTTTTAGCTGCGGTAACTCGAGTTTAAGGGGTGAAACCACCCCTTGAAGTTTTGGCTCGAAACGGCTATCTCGAAAACGGAAAGAGATACAAAAAAATTGTTAATGGGCGAGGTTAATGGTTTCTTATGTACAATAACATGGTGTTAAAAAATTTTAAAAATTACAATTTGTTTATAACAAAAAAAAATTTATTAACTTAATTTTTCATTTTATTGAAATTTTCATAATGACAAAAAATGACGAGCATTTTATTCCAAATCCATTGGTATGCGATTTTTTAAAATTGCCTCTTACAGTTTTGCAGATTTTGATGATTTACATCTTGCGCGCACATTCATTATGGTAGTAGCCGTTCTAACTTTGATTTTAATAAAGCACTGTAGGCTTGCACTAAATTATACAGTAATAAGTAGCGAGTAATAATAACAGTAACAAGTTTCTTAACAGCAACGAAAGGATTAATTATTTTTATTGCCCACCTATGACATCGTGGCAAAGGTGGAGCGATTTATAAATTATAAATATATGCAGTGTGTATAACAATTATTCTATATAGTTCCGACAATAGTGGTACTCGTCGAAAAAATGTTTGAAACATAAAGATTTCTTACACCATGCGCATTTAATTATTGCCACGTCACTGCAAATATGACATGTTGGCTCATTTTCAACAGAATAGCAGTACTCAACAGGATTCTGGAATGCATTTGGCTTTTCATCTATATATCCGGATTTATACCAGGAGTATTTAATAAAATTTTGGAACCTTGGCGATGAAAATTGATTGTGGACCAGAGATTGAAGTTTAATTATATTATTCCTAGCGTGGAGATTAATGTCGTGATTTAAAACGAGAACTATATCGGAAAATCGGCGGACGAAATTTTTCCAAGTGCGGAAACCGTAAACATCCAGTGGTTGAACATACTTTGTTCCACCTTTTGGTATTATAAAAAGTTTTACATTTTTACCCTCGGGAGTAACTTCGTTCGCCGTCTTCTTACAGTGACCACTCCAGGAATCAAGAATTAGAACTGTTGCGGCCCCAGTATTTGCGAAGTAAATCTCTCTTAACCAGGTCTTGAAATGGTCCGTAGTTAATTTGCCTGACTTTGAAGCTACAAGATATACATTGTCAGGGCGAAATAAATGTTGTTCCACAATCGGCCCGAAATGTCCTGTACTCTCTTTCAGTACAATAAATAATGGTGACAGTAATTGTCCATCAGCTGAAATGGTTGGCTGGATGGTATAACTATGAGTGGTGGATGACACTGATTGAACACCTCCTTCTACGATTTTTATACCTTCTTCAGCCAAAGTGCGCCCTGAATGTAATTCCAAATTAAAACCACTTTGATCGGAATTGTAAACATTGTGTGGTTCATTTCGGGCTATATATGATTTTACTTCATTCACGAATGCGCTGCATTGCAAATGAATATCGTCTTCTCGATTTACCATATTTGTGGTTACAAATCTGGTAATTTTTCTGAACACTAATCTAAACATCTTTTTAAAAGTATATAGCCAAGTATATCCGGCTTTAAATGTTTGTAAATTTTTTATGTCCCTCGCTTGTAAAGCCCATCGCCGTAGATCTACTTCATGCACAATTACTCTTAACTGCCGAGCTTCCATAAAGGGCCTAGCAGGATAAGCATGGGTGAGCGGCCCCCACCACCAATACCAATAACTGTTGAATATTATTTACAGGCACGTACCAGTTTTCGCAAGCAATGTGTTATCTTGCAGAACTGTTAAATGCTGAAAATTCTCTAAACGTTGAGTATTTGATGGAAAACGAAACCATTATTAGAATTAAGGTGCGCTCACGGCACATTAATAGAAAAACGTACAAATGCTACATACAATACGTGCGAAATTCCATTAGTTACACGGCAATAACACGCTATACATGCGATTGTGCGAATGGCAACAGAACAGTAGGTTGCTGTTCCCACGTAGCCGCAATTATTTATTACTTATCGCATGCGCGGTTTAAGTCAAAAATTATTAAACCATCTGAAATATTAACCAACATATTCGAATCGACACAAACAATACCAGTTATTGAAGAAAATAGCGACGAAGATTGAATAAAGACTTCTCCTCATAACATTAAAATGCTTTTTAAATTATTTAACCATGTTCCACCCACTTGACAGTACTGAAAATTTAATATAAGCTAATTCGATAATAGAGCATTATTCTGAATTTTGTTGGTGATTGTCACTCAAGGGGTTGTTCGTAAATACCACCCCCAAAAATTAAATTAATTTTTTTCCACCCTTTGTAATTAACTTACAATTTTCAAAAAAATATATGTAGGAGAGCTAATAAATATCTATTATTTCCTTTCGGATTTGTTCAAATATTATAACCCGTTTTCGAGAAAAAAAATGTCAATGCTCAGGGTTGTTATCCCCATATCTCCCTTAGGAGGAGGGTTTGAGATCTGAAACTTCACACTGTTGACTTGTAGGTAAACAGTAATATCTGGAATACATAAATAGTAGTATTGGTGGTGGGGGCCGCTCCCCCATGCTTATCCTGCTAGGCCCTTTATTAAATGTATACTCTGCAATACGTTTTATCTTTTCCTTTTTTGTGCCACCCTGTTCAACTTGTAAAGCCCATTTACGAAGCATTCTTTCGGATTTCACGTGAAGGAATTTGGAACGTACGGTGTCTAATTTTAATCGCTTCGACTTCCCGCTGTTCCAGTACGCCACAGCTTTCCTTTTATATTCGAATGGGATGTATTCCTTATTCGAATAACATACAACGTCTTGTTCGTATATGTTTGGAATATTCGGTGTCCTATTTTCCTCCTCTTCATCTACCCACAACCAGTTCAAATCAGCATCCTGATTTTCTTGGTCGATAGGCGTCCCGTCCATTTCAACACACGTTTCATGTTCAACCAGGAATGCCGTGTCTTCGACACTTCTTACAATTAAATCGAATAATACATCCCTTAAATTTTCTTCTGCGCTATTAATTGGCGTGGGTCCCTGGTTCCACTCAACAAACGCAGCAGACAGTAAAGTTATTACATTAATAGGATTAATATTTACCATCTTTCCGAATACAGTAAAAGCTGGATATATGCAACAAAAGATTGGCTGGATAAGTGCAACGTTTAAATGTCCAGAATCGGCACCTCGGCTGTATGGATAACCAACAATGTTCTACACGCTTATAAAGAGCTAATTGCAATATATATATCCAAGTTCTCCCACTTATCTACCAACAAATATTATTTTCACATGACAAGGGCAATCAATTTAATTAACTTTACGATATGTCACGTTATCAAAAAGTATAATACAAACTCCATTTCAATATACCCATTTTATCATGTTTATTACAAAAACCGTCTCGATTTTAAAGAATGTTAATAACAACAGAGATACAGATGCACATACTAATCTCATTTGACACGTATTTTTATTATACAAATTACACAGAATGCTTTCACAACAGTGAAGATTTAGATAACGTGCGTAAACTGCATGATAGGCGAGCCGCAGAAATGACAATATTTATTTATTCAATTTGTATTTTAAAGCAAGTACATCATGAGAATAATAAGTGTATCTTTATCTCCTGGTATACACACTGTATGTATTTATAATTTATAAATTGCTCCCCCTTTGCCACGATGTCATAGGTGGGCATAAAAAAAAATCTTTTCATTGCTGTTAAGAAACTTGTTACTGTTATTGTTACTTGTTACTTGTTACTGTATAATTTAGTGCAAGCCTACAGTGCTTCATTAAAATCAAAGTTAGAACGGCTACTACCATAATGGATGTGCGCGCAAGATGTAAATCATCAAAATCTGCAAAACTGTAGGAGGCAATTTTAAAAAATCGCATACCAATGGATTTGGAATAAAATGCTCGTCATTTTTTGTCATTATGAAAATTTCAATAAAATGAAAAATTAAGTTAATAAATTTTTTTTTGTTATAAACAAATTGTATTTTTTTAAATTTTTTAACACCATGTTATTGTACATAAGAAACCATCAACCTCGCCCATTAACAATTTTTTTGTATCTTTTTCCGTTTTCGAGATAGCCGTTTCGAGCCAAAACTTCAAGGGGTGGTTTCACCCCTTAAACTCGAGTTACCGCAGCTAAAAAAAATACGTGTCGATTATTTTTGGCTGCTTTATAAGTGTACAAAGTTTCATCAAAATCGAAGCCGGACCGTTTGCGATGGTTCCTTGTTAGACTAAAGTATCTATTGAAAATAACAAACTTGAAAAGTATTGAATTATTACCTACCTCTCAAGACTTATTGCATCTTTAAAACTTTTAAACCTATCGGACATCTTCACTTGAAGACATCTAAGACTTCCAAGACTTTCACGACTTTTCAACTGCAAGCTATGTAGATTCGAAGCGATTCAGAAGCGGTCTTGTTGGAATTACTAAGTACCAGTCGAGTTCGTACGGCAATTTCACCGTTGTACCTTTTGATTCGTGGAACAGTACAATCATAAAATGTGACTTGGTCCAGTGAGTACAGTCAAAACGACAATTGGCGTAGACTTGAAGGAAATATCGGTCTTCTTTCTCCAGAAATTGAAAGAGCCAATCACGTTGGAGAAACTTTCGGGTAATTGGTTCTCCGAACTACGCTGTATAATCAACACAGAGTATTCGAAAAGACTTTGAGCGAAACAGTCGATTTACAATCGTGAAGAGTACAGGAAGACATTTACGTAGTGAGAATCGGAAAACGTATCATATAAACGAACGTCGCAACAGTGTATCTACTCACGCATAATTACAGCGTATCCGCCATTGAGATTTAAAACAATCAACCAAGATTAATTTGGCATCTGATAGTCCCACTAATTCATATCCACGATGATTAATCTAAAGTTTTACGATTCCAAGAGAAAATCCACACGGTTAACACGCGACAGTATCACGTTTATTTCAGTTAAAACAAACGTGAAAAGTTGTAGATAAAGTTGAATGGTATAAAAAGATCTATCTTCCTACAACTGGTATACTGTTTTCGTAAATACAAAGTAGTATCTTTGTTTTGAATCGACCAACGAGTCATAAATAAAAACATATGTATTTATACATATGTATAAAAACGTGCAGTTTCAGTAATAAAAAAGTAATCAAATTAATACTTCGTGAAATGTTTTAAGTTTTTGTTAAGATCCATCCTTTATTGACTCTCAACTGTTATCGTAGAGTATTTTGACACACCAACGACTGCATTTGTTTTATTCATAATTAATATCATATTCTATTTTTGTTGTATAACCAATTTTGTAAATTGAAAACAATAGTACAAAGAAATCGCGCGCATCTTGTAAAAGTGAACGGGAGGAACAGTCTTCCTTATATTCACGCGCATAGAGTTTCACAGTAAACATAGTCCACTTATCATTGTTGTAAAATAAACGATTTCCAAAAAATCACAATCATACTTCACAGTTACAATATTCAACTATTCAACTACAGCTATTCAATAGTTACATTACTTCTCTATTCTTCGTAACAGGAATGACATGGTTGCTATGTTGCTATCTATGCATGAGTATACTTCATCCCTTGGATAACCCCATAAAAATTATACTGTCGTTGTATTTGTTTTGATCTAACGATAATATCTAAAGTAAAATTAAGAATTTTGAACTCTTGAAAAATATCACCTTAAAAAAATTTGTTTTTTGATTATAATACTTGCTTATTCCAAACAAATGTTTTGCAGTGACATTTTCTCCTATCTTCAATCCTAACACAGATATACCCAGATGTTCTGCTTCTCGTGACTCACCGTGTTAACACTCATTAAATTAAACATAACGCAATATGTATTAAAACAAAACTACTACTCGTATTTATTTTAATTAACATCAGAGCTGTATTAACGTTTTTGGGACCCAGGATTGGGGGAATGATAGTTGCCTCTTTTGATAAAAAAAACATTATGTTCAAAAATATCCATTTCAAAATTTTCTACAAACTTCTTATATGTATTGAATATCAATAATGAAAGAGATTTTGTTTTTTAACACCTTCTGGAATTTAGTCATTTTATAAAAAAAATAGTCACTTACAATTCTTAATATTAATATCGAAGCAAAATATAATTATTTATAAATGTTCTTTTTAAAAATTCTTTTAAAATTCGTATTTAACGAAACTCATCTATCCTTTTCGTTTTCTTTAACACGTTGAGCACCACGCGTATTTCTAAGACAATCCCGTTCAGGCCACGCGCGAAAAAATTAGCAGTCCATCTTACAAGTTGTGACAAAGAAAACATTCCACCGAGCAGAATTGCAAGAAGATCCAAAAAAGAACACAAACTCCAAAGAAAATCGGGAAAAGTCTCTGAAGTTCGAAAGTACTGTAAATTATGTTATGACAAAAATGTAAGAAAAGATGGTAGAGAGATGGCAAGGAGAAAGACCAAGCGTGTTGTAACATTTTGTAATACTTGTGAAGGAGAACCATTTTTATGTTTGCCATGTTACAATGAATCCCATTAATCCTGTAATGATACCAAATTAAGTAAATTTTAAATAAATTTTCTGTAATTCCGTAAAATAGTGTAAATTTTATAGTTCTCATGTTACACGCTGTCAGCCACCGATGGCTGACGTGGCCTAAACGGAAAGTCTAGTGTCAGCCACCGATGGCTGACGTGGCGCTCAACGTGTTAAATTTTGGGTAACTCAATATGTCCGAACTCAACTAAATTTTACAAAAAATATGGTTTCAATTGAATATATGTTTGATATTAATTTCATTGAACGTCAATTTTTTCTTTAATATTAATATTTCAAAGTTACTTGAAAAATGTGTGGCGTCGCCTCCCATGCTCGCCACCAGAGGGGTCGCGCTCTCACACACTCTCTCGACCCCTCGGTTGCTGTATACATTCCTCGAACGACTTCCCAATATCCCAGTCGTCTAAGGCAGGGCCTGCTAGAAAGCCTTACTGATGAGTCCACTGGCAGGCCCGGACGAAACGCGCCCCCTCCTTTCCTTTTCTGTCCTCCTACGAATTCTCACGAGATCCTCTACCCGCAGCGAAGCAGCACCACAAATGAATTCTTTAAAAGGAAATATAAAAAGTAGACAAAAGGTTCTTGAACTTTTTCCAACGCCATTTTTAAAGATTACATTTTCCTCTTGAATATTATTTTTCGAACACTATATTACAGCTACTTGTACTAGAATTATCGGAGTTTGTAGACAAGTCATTTTGTTTCAATTTCTTAAAATTTGTTCCCAATAGTGTTTACATGTACAGGTAATCCTCCTATAATACGGTAGATAGGTTCCTAGAAAATGCCGTGTTGTGTGAAACCGTGTTGTGTGAAACCGTGTTATATGAGACCCAGAGTCAGTACAAAAAGGGAGTTACGTTCTGAAAAGTTAAAAACAAATATTTTTTTTATTCTACATAAGCAACCTAATTTAGATGAAAAATATAAATGTATGTATAACACAAAATAAAAAAAAAACAAAAAATATTATTTTAATTTAACACAACCTTAATTTAATAAATTATAATTTGTTTATATATTTTCATGTAAAGCCTCTATAGTTCATTATTCCTTCGTGCCATTATTGTAAGGTAATTTAGTTTTTAAATATGTTAAGCAAAAATCATGTTATCCAGTGCTACAGAAGTACAGTGTTGTATAAAGGTTTTCGCAATTTTCTTATCGTGTTAGAGCGAAACCGTGTTATAGGATGCCGTGTTGTAGTAGGATTCTCGTAATTTATGAATCGTGTTATAGCGAAACCATGTTATAGGATGCTGTGTTGTATGAGGGCTACCTGTATTTTAATGTTCCATGAAATGCTTTTACTGTCTTAATTTGTCTTCTGAGAAAAAACATTTTAACGAGATTTATACATCAAATTACAATCTTTCAGCAAAGAAAAAAATCGTAGACGAGCTTTAGAATGCATGAAGACGTATGTTTCAAAACTGTTACATAGAAATCAATAAAAAGTTTTCACAGATGTATAGCTAATTAGGAGCACACTCTAAAAATGGTTTTCGACATGTGTGCCTGTTTTTTGAAAAGTTACAACAGAAAGGTTCATTTTTTCACTAAAACGACAGATAATATTTTAAACATGAAAATTAAAGTTTGGAATTTTTTTATTTCTTCATCTGTAGAAATGAAGAAGTTTCTATTTTTGTGTATAGTATGCATTTCTTTGGTTCACATACACCGATAGCGATCAACGCAATCGTGGTAAAGTTGACGTTCATGCTATTAAAACGTCGTCTCGGGACATTTAATCTTACACCAATACGATTTCAAATAGTTGTGGTAGAAGGGTTGGTTTGTAGTTTTAATGCATTGAAAAAATATTAGTAGGTAAATCGAAAATAATTTTTTCATAAGTATTTGTAAAAATGTAGTCTAGTATTTCAATAAATGAGGCCCCATTAAAATTGAGATCTGGGACTGTAACTTCTGTAACCTCCCCTCGAATGCAAGCCTAATTAAAATCGTCGTTAGTAATTAAACTGTTATTTTTTAGGATAAGTGCTTCTGTATTACGCTGGTAAAAATGTTTTAAACATAATGGTGTTTATTTTTAATAAAAATGATGAATTTTCGTAGTGTTACGTTCTTTTAAAGTGAACAGTTCGAAATCGCGAAACTTTTAAAATGGTTTTATACAATTACATTACATGTGAAATATAATTCAACGATTGCAAATTTCAGGAAAATACCACATATTCCCCAGTCGATTCGTCGTTTACCGTTTCGAACGTGGCCGAAGAAATAAACGAGAATCCGCTCCCAATGACTCGTGTCCTTCGCAATTACGCGTGTTAAGGATCTTGTAACCGGGACACGTATCACGCAACGAGATTGTCGCATTTAACGAGTTCGAGGGGGAATCACGTTGCTTGCAATTCCAAGAATGATCGATCCCTTCAATTCTCCCTTGTCTCTATCGACTGCTCGTTACGTTCCCTCGAGGCGTTCCTTCGGTGGAGGGCCCTTGCAAACTGCTTACAAACTTATTAAGAGGGAAAACAGTCTCGAGAAGTTGTTCCAAATTGTCGAGATTCGAGACAAGCTGCGGGAAAGCACGTCAAAAGCGTCGTTACAACGTTTGACCTGATGTCCGCCTGTTTAATGTTCCCTTCAAAACGTGGTTGCGTTTCTCGAGTGGTAAACAATAGGCAGATACGAGCAATATTTCATTTAAATAATAGGTATCTAATAAAATTAAATGTATAGCTATATATTGGTAATGTTTATTCGATTTAATAGTTACTCGAATACGTGTTTGATCATTCAATATGTATGAGGTGTACATAATGTAGGATATTTGTGTTGAATGTTTGTGTCACGCTGTAGTTTGGTTCGGAGATGTGTGTTGAATGTTTGTGTCACGCTGTAGTTTGGAGTAATGTTAAGTTATGTGCAAAAGGATTGAGTGTGTTTTGTTAAAAAAGAAGGGGTTACCAGGGACAGCGAAACAACGGGCAGAGAGTAACGAGTGATTGAAAGAGACAGACGTGATTTGAATTTGTGTGGATAATTAACGAGATTTTGATTTGTGTAAAAAGATTGTGTGTTTATTGTGTTTCAAATTCGTTCATTTAGTTATATTATTTGTACATTTGTTCCAAATACAATTCTTTTTCGTTAAATCCTACAAATTTGGGGGCTCGTCCGAGTCAATCGAGAAGAAGAATTTGTGAAGGAACATTTTACATATATATAATTCTAGAAGAATTCTGAAAAGTCACGTACTTTCAGTATGGAAACTTTAGCTCAAATCGGGAAAATTCAGTACAAAATTAATAACGCATCTGTAGCGAGTATAAGAGCGTTGCATAAATTAATTTTTGAAACTGAAGGTGATCGAAGAAATCGAAGACGCATACGTGATTTTGAAGGCTTTCAATTTCAGGCAGATTCAGTAGAACATAAAGCTAAATTAACATATGCTACTGGTTTAAGTTATGGCGATTTGGTATCTTGTTGTAACATCCTAGACCTGGATTATAGAGGATCTCGAGAAGATTTGATTCAGAAAATTTGTTCTGGTTTGATGGATTTACGTTCTCTGTGTTCCACTACAGAAGGTGATCCTGAAGACGATGAAGTTGATGAAATCATTGAAGATGTTCACGGTGAGAATGTTGAAACATCTATTATACTTGAAGATATAAATGATAACAATACTACGCATTTCTCTTCATTAAATAAACGAGATCACTTAAAATTTCCTATGAGTTATCGTGATGTAGAAGATTGTGTTCGCCAGTTTGATGGTACTGGTGTATATTCTGTAGAAAGATGGATTTCTGATTTTGAAGAAGTTGCAATATTGTTTCAATGGTCTGAGTTAGAGAAAGTAATTTTTGCAAAGAAGTCTTTGACAGGTATAGCAAAATTATTTATTCAGAGCGAAGGTGTTATCACAACGTGGAGAAAACTTAAATCTCTACTTCGTGATGAATTTTCAAATAAGATTAATAGTGCTCAATTACACGAAATGTTAGTTAAACGAAAAATGAAGAGAGACGAAACTGTTCAAGAATATTTTTTCAAAATGAAAGAATTAGCTTCTCGCGGCAATGTAGAAGATGATGCTCTAATTAAGTACGTTATAGACGGAATACAGGATGATATTAATAATAAACTTGTTTTGTTTGGAGCCAAAAAACTGCAGGATTTTAAGAATTGTCTTAAACTTTACGAGACGATTCGGAACGCAAAAAGATTAGAGCAAACAGACGGTTATGGACGGCGGAAAGAAGAAATCAAGACAAGAATGGGCCGAATGTAGGATATTTGTGTTGAATGTTTGTGTCACGCTGCAGTTCGGTTCGGAGATGTGTGTTGAATGTTTGTGTCACGCTGTAGTTTGGAGTAATGTTAAGTTATGTGCAAAAGGATTGTGTGTGTTTTGTTAAAAAAGAAGGGGTTACCAGGGACAGCGAAACAACGGGGAGAGAGTAACGAGTGATTGAAAGAGACAGACGTGGTTTGAATTTGTGTGGATAATTAACGAGATTTTGATTTGTGTAAAAAGATTGTGTGTTTATTGTGTTTCAAATTCGTTCATTTAGTTATATTATTTGTACATTTGTTCCAAATACAATTCTTTTTCGTTAAATCCTACAATAATAGATATCATTTTATTAGATTGAATAATAAAGTTTCTAAATTTTTCAATAACGTGATAATTTGTAGGGTATATGAATAAAATAATAATTTGTTGGGATTGTGTTTGATTCATTCTAAACAATTCTAAACAACTAATTATTATTTCAACACCTTTAATTCTATTTTAACAATGAACGTACATAGGTATTTTTACACGTGCTCCCGCACAACGCCATTACACACTACCGGGCACTCTATCACGGGATTTCCTCTCATATCTCTGTTCCAACGCTACCAACTACAAACAATAAAAATAACTATAACGTTAAAAATATCTTATTTAGTGTAATCTTTATTAGATTTAATCATATTTTTTCCTGCTATCTCTGTTTCAATTTAGTGCAGCTATGCAAGTAAATATGCTTTCGCATTTCTTTTTTTAGCTTTAACTATACACTCCTATACACATACATTCAATTATACCTATATATTTTATTACTTACATTGATTCTTCCTATCGTTTCATATACTATAAAAGTCATTGCGTTGAAAACGCAATATTTTACTAGATTCTTCGTATTTTATGTTAGGATATTGTTTTATCTCACAAGCATTTTATTACACGTATCCTTCATTTGTCATTACATTCCTAAGATGTGATGTTCAAAAGAAAAACCACAAGAAGCAATCGAATAAAAATCGAACAAACGTGATGGTTAAGTTTTGAACTTTGGGACTTCATTTTGGGAATCATTTTTCTCGATACATTTTGTGCTGATATTCCATCCTGGTGGAAGTATTTTAAATCGCATCATAGCACAAATGGGACGTCATCCAATAAAGAAGATATCTTAAAGAAGAAATTACAATATCACTGTGTTGAGAGTTGTAAGGCGAGGTTTATGACAAGGCTAAAACTCGTTATTTTACCAAATTGAAATTGCATAATTCTACCACAAACCTCCCGATCTCCAATGTGGATACTTAGACAAAAACATGAGGAACGTTCAGTCTCTGAATGACTTACTAATGAATTACTTTTTGATGAACTACTTATTACAATAGTGTCTTTTTTCAACTCTAATGAAGTTAGCAGCAATGCTTGGAATATAATGGAACATGTCATCTTGTCTTTTTTATCATAAACCCATACTTTCTATTTTGGAATCATATTCTACGTAAAAACTGCACAACTTCTGTTTCAAATATTTTTTGTAAGTTCAATATTTTTTAAAATACAGTAGTTCACAAAAGTAAGTAAGCAGCTAGCGTCGTTACGAAAAAGTGTGTGCATAAAGGTAAATATTTATTTTCATAAAGTGAAATTAATATTTATTCATACTATACAAAGATACTTAAGTAACTAATTGAAAAAACTTAAATTATTTAATGTTCTATTCTCTCATTAACCACGTATTGCACGACAAATACTAGATCGGGATTTTACTTTTCGAACAGAGTAACATTCCTTGCCTTATTTTAATCAAAAAGGATCGATATTCTTTAAAAAACTGTTTTCTAAACCTTATAAGTATATTTATGACATAAAAGTAATAAATATGTTATAAACTATTTATTGTTCACCAAGTATGACCACAGTCTCCCACATCTACCATTCAACGTTCACAGTCCAAAATCCCAACTACGCAGCCTCGCTGCCTCGGACACGTGCTTCACCGTTCTCTTCTCGAACCCAACTCTCTCCTCTCTATTCCCGCTCGCTCCCCTGTCCTTTCCGCCTATATCCCATTCCTCATACCTCCGACGAATATCCCTAGACTCACTCTTAACAAATACATTTTTATTGTACCAATTTTATATCGAAATAAAAACATCAATAAGAAAGTCACAATCAGTTTCTTCAAAGAATCATTAGTAACATAGAAGCTTAAAAATGCAGTATTCATGTTAAAACTGACGATTAATGAATTATTAATGATCGTAACGCGATCTATTTTACTCAAAACGAGCGGTATTTTCCCGAATTTTTTACACGAAATATGTGCGTCCAGTCAAAATGACCTGTTTACCGTGTATAAATTTTTTCTTGAACTTGTGAAAACAATTTTTTTTAAATATCTATGTTTGTTCACAACAAAAAATATGGTTATTCCGAACTACGTGCCGGTGTGCATTGTTCGAACCGTGCCAACACGCCCCAAACTATTCAACCGAATGTAATGGTACCTACACATATCCTTTATTACATTCTCCATCGGTTGACGTATTGATTTTTTTTTAATTACTTCCCGGGGTATGACAAAGAAAAAAACTGATATGTAATGAACGTGATTATCTTAGAAGCAATGTCATTGGACAAAAATGGGTAAATAAAAAGTAAAACTCTATACGTACTACGAATATTTTGCTTATTGGCTTATTAGTTAACTTATTTTGCAGTTGAAACATAACAAAATTCAAATATTGTTTTTAGTTTAAATACGCCTGAACTGCGAGGAGGTAAAATAAAAATTTATTATTATATTAAAAATATTGTAAAATTATACTTTGAAATTATAATTATACTTTTATCCATTTGTCAAATGAAAATAAAGCATTCCTTTGAAAATTAATGTGTAAAACTTTCTTCGCAGCGGTTAATGTACCATAGAGAGATGACTTGTTGGCTAGGCACCCACAAACTAAGTGGGGCAAGGGCAAGGGGAGAGAAGGTCTTCGCGCCGCCTTATTCCCACTAGAGAGGCCCGCTCTGACGTCACGCTGCATAGTAGTAGGGTTTTTATAACCATGAGAGATACATTTTTGTTCTATTCATGGCTAGTATTTTGTGCGTACGGTTACGCCAATGTCCCTCCGTCTTGTCCTACTCTACTCTATCGCTAGACATTTCGTTTGCGTCTTTCCTCACACGATGGAATTGTAGTTGTGATCGACTCAGCCAATAATGACAATGCGTGTGAAAGCAGGCGTCTCTATTACGCTATGGCTAATCGGCGTACCTGACCATCAAACTCATCTCTCTATGGTATGTAGCAACGTCATATACCGCCATTTTTTCTACGATAGGCGTGCTACCGTAATATCGGTAACTTCCAATAAGATTCGTCGCCAGGTAGTTGATCCGTCCTTGCAATAGCGTTGATGGTCGTTTTTACGCCTTACAAAAGAATAGCAACGTAGTAGGACAGAGTGGAACATAACTTGAGTCAGTGCTCGAATAGGATTGGCTAAGAGGTAGCCGAAAAATCGGCAATATTGCCGTAACAATGGCCTACCTACCTCTCACAGTTCAACCTAAAGTAATCCTAGTTTACAAGCGTAAAGGTCGATTTATACTATCCGTTTACGACACGAACGTAAACGGAACGGTTCAGGCAAATGCATCTTGTATTTATATATATTATCCGTTTCGGTTCCGGACACGGGAATTCATTTCTCGGAACTTTACTCCGGACCAGTCACAAACAAGTTCCTATAAAATACTTATTGAAATATAGTACACTTGAGCTGAAAATCTTAAAATATAATAAATTTAACAACAAATTAATCTGGAGTAAAAAAAGTAGCAACATTATTTCGTAACCATTTTTTATGTTTTCTCAAAATCGGAACTTTTAGCCTCAATCTCCCCTAGCTGTAGATAATATAGATGATTCAAGTGAAGAAGCAACAGAAATAGATGACACAGACGAATCTTAAAAACTTTGATTTATTACATATATTGACAATAAAAAAACAATGTATAATAAATAAACTATTTCTAATATTTTCTTGTTGTTGCTGTTCTTGGTACTTTACATTATTTAATTATTAACTCCATGGCTTCTCGATCTAATTCTTTTATTTTTTTTATGCGTGATTTTGTGCGTATATTTGAAATGTATGTGTCAGATGTCAAAAGAAGCATGCATTTCAAATATACACATAAAATCACGCAATAAAAAAATAAAAGAATTAGATCGAGAGGCCATGGAGTTAATAATGTAAAATGTAAATTAACAAAAACAACAACAATAATAATAACGATACAGTTATTTGCAAGTGGTATAGTCCGGGCCACGATATAGCGAGCTCGTAAAATCAGATAGGCGTCAAAGTAAACATGTTTCAGCTATCGGGACAAGCGAATTGACAGAAATACGAGCAGATAAGAACCTTAGACCATAGTTAGGTCCTTTTTCAGTCGGAACCACTGTGGGTCGTGGGGCCCAGATGCACGCCTGAACATAAACATTCTTTTAAAGAATATGTACTGATCTTTGCCTGCCCGCAACGTAACGTGTCTCTTTTTTTATTTTGTACGTGGGGAAATCCTTATGGACACCCCGATACCCCAAGTAGGGGGGGGGGCCTCGAGGTAATGCCGGACTCTTACCGGCTAAAACCCCACGGTGATAGTCCTCCGGCGCTGCGGCGGGGGACCGGGAACTCTAATGAGACATCACAGAGTCCCCCGCCTTGCCTTGTCTGTCGAGGCTCATCCCGCAGGGGAAGGACGACATGTCCCTCCCCCCCTGATTTTTCCGCCGCGGACGCCAGGTCACTCGATACCCGCGGCACCGGGCTGCCATCGGTGCTCGGGCCCCTAGCACCGCTCACCTGCAGCCCCCAGGGGCGGCCCGCCAATCTCCTGGCCACCGACGTGATGGTCGGAGGAGAGTGCAGACGGGCCACCCCACTTCTGGAGGTCCCACCGGACCACAAGGCTGATGGAGGGGGCCAGGAGGCGAAGGACGCTTCGCCCTGGCCTCCCTCCGAGCGAGCTGCGCGGCCCGCTCGCGCTCCCTTTCGGCGGCCTCCTTCTGCGAGATAGTTATGTCGCAGAAGGAGGCGACCAACGCAACGTGTCTGAACGTGTCGTAACGCTAGATATAAATATGTATAGTTCAAGCCACGATATAGCGAGGTCGTAAACTCGAATAGGTGTCAAAGCATACGCATTTCAGTTCCTGAAACAAGTAAATTGGCAGAAATACGAACAGCTAAAGGCCTTAGATCATAGTCAAGGCCATACGAAGAAATGTTTTATCGAGTGCCGCCATTTTTAGAAAGCCATTTTTAGAGGTATCGTAACAGGTAAAGGTCATACTCAAGTCTTTAATATCTTAATATCTTACCTGTTTATAATATATGCATGTAGAAAATGAAAAAAGATAGTGCAGTTACGAACACAGAAAGACATTTAGGAAGGCATCCTCAAGCAAGATGTTATGTACGGCCCTAAGTGCCGCAGCAGTAGTCGGTCCCAACCCTCAAGAGTTTAGTTTACGACCTCGCTATATCGTGGCCCGAACTATACTTGCATTTCAATACTTGCAATAATGCCTGCTTGAACGGATAACATAAATGAACGTAACCGTTCGTTATACGTTCGAAACGTAACGTGCCAAAACTGATCCGCGATGTTACATAGACAGTGGCGGACATATACTTACGAACACTTGTTAAGGTTAGATTCTGTTGTTAGTAATAAAACATAGGAAAGGTATAAATTAATTAGTACTACGTTTTCTTAACGACGTACATATATATTTAAAAAATACATGATAACTATTAATTAACTTAAATTTTAAACAAGATAACAATAATTAGAGTCTTTCTTGCGTTTTTGTCTTACGGTCATATACTTACGAACAATATATTATCGATGTCATAACATTGTTTTTAATACTAAAACTAGATTAAATATTGCGTTAACTCGTATTAATTCTAGTATTTTGTTGTTTTGCCATTTGCTTTAATGGCTGCTGCACAACGTCTTTACAGAGATTGCATTAAACGAATTCATCGATCAATGGTAATCGAATTCCATGGAGCTTCCATTACTTTGTATAATTTGTTAACATTTTTTGGCTTTTTATGTCTTATTTTCCTATCAATGTCGACCCAAAGCATCTTAATCAAGTTCTCCGTCGATTGTCGTCAAGTGCGGACTTGTTTCTATCGTGCGAGAGTAAATACTTCTGACTTCGAATAGCCTGTCGCGTCCTCTTGGTCGGACATAAAATTTTTCCGTTCATAAAGTGTTTCAAATTGTAGAAATTAGATCAGTGAATACATGAATAGTTGCTGCTCTCGCAACAACGACATTAGAATGACCTCTGACTACAGGAGTCATTCCACCAAACCAGCAGCCCAACGTTCCAGTACTGAAAGTTCTAACCCAGCTAGTTACATATCAACCACGCAGAGTAATATGGTTCCTAAAAAGGAACAAGCGATCATTATGGAAGCTAAAAACGGAATTGAACTCAAAGATTATATCAAAGCTGTTGGAAATCTAACAAGTCCGACAAATATTCGGTTCGTATCTAGAATTTCAAACAACAGAATTTGCATCTTTCTGGCCACCAAGGACATAACCGACGAACTGACTAGCAAGTATACAAAGGTTACTATAGCAAATCAACACATAGAACTTCGACCTCTATTAGTCAAACATAGAAGAATAGTATTCTCAAACGTTTATCCTACGATACCACATACCCTCATTGAAAAAGTGCTCGACAAACTCAACGTTAGAGGAGAATCCTCTGTATCTTTCTTAAGGCCTGGTTTGTCTGATCAAGGTTGCAGCGGCCCTTATATTGCCACTACGCCCTTGCCATGGTTCTGTCCTGTCTCTTTTTCTTTCCCTTTATTATTAGGGTAAGGAAATGTATACAGGGTGTTCGGCCACTCCTGGGAAAAATTTTAATGGGGAATTCTAGAGGCCAAAATAAGACGAAAATCAAGAATACTAATTTGATAATGGAGGCTTCGTTACAAAGTTATTAACGATTAAATTTGCGCTCGTACTGAATTTTTTTCCAGAAAATGCACAAGATTTCGGGGGTATGTCTATTCACCAAAAATTATTGTAATTGACATCCGCAACCGAATATAATTTTTCCAGAACACTTTGAAATTTTTAAATTTAAAAAATTCAGTACGGGCGGAACTTTAAACGTTAACAACTTTTTAACGAAGTCTCCATCAACAAATTGGTATTCTTGATTTTCGTCTTATTTTGGCCTCTAGAATCCTCCATTAAAATTTTTCCCAGGGGTGGCCGAACACCCTGTAGGTATATTAACACGTTGAGCGCCACGTCAGCCATCGCACAGTGGGGTATTTGCCCGATCTAGCTGGCCAAAAGTCAGTTTAGTCAAACTCGTTGCAGGCAAAAATAACTTTTTACCTGAAAAAGATAAGTACCTGGGATGTCATAAACTGCAATTTTGTCGCCTTCACGCTAGCAGTCGTAACATTTGATCAGTTTGAACTTGAGCGTTTCGAACAGCGAACGTGTGTTTCCTTGTTACTTTCTACGGCATTAGAGTTTCAAAGTTATTATTCTTTTTTTTAAAAAATATTTATAAGCAATATGGATTCCTCTGAAGCAGGTAAGTATGTATAAATATCAAGCATTTTAATTAAAACTTCGTTTATTTTCATATACTTAAAGAGTGTTGAATAAAAGGAATTTTTTACTCAATTTTAGAGACACTATTATCATAACTCGAAGGGTTTTGTCATACTTCAGGGTGCGTCCCGACTTTCATTTTTCTTTAACATTCAAGGGAAAGGCTTTAACATTATATTCGAAAAAGAAATTTCCTCGGAATCGCGTGAATCTTCTTGTAATCATTAGAAATATAATAAACAGTCATACGTGATATATTTTCACTATGGATTACTTTTACTTTAAAAATTATAATTTTGTGTTTAGGTTCATCTGGAGTTAGAGTAATGACCCGGAGAGATATTTTTAATATAATGCAAAAACAAAAAGTCTGCAATATCAATGATAAATTGAAATTCATTGAAAATTACATTCTGAGCCGCGAAGAATATTCAGAAAATGAAAGAAAGGTAATTAAACATAAATTTTCGTACGTGAAATCGGAAATAAATCACAGATGGGCAGTGGCACATAAAAAAGAAGAAATTTTTCTTCAAAAGAATCAAGAATGGCTTGAAGGAATATTTGAAGTAACTAAAATAAAAACACGATCGGGACGGCCACTAAAAACTTTCGAAGAATCAAACGAGCGAAGCAAAAGAAGGAAGACAGAAGAATTACGGAACATAGTGGAAAAGGACCAACTAATTTTTGCTGCTCGCATGAAATTACAAACCAGTGGAATGAGAGATGCTTCCCAAATGCTGAAAGAGATAACCACTTCCCCAAGGCGTGCAAATAAATATAAGAAAGCATATTCTAAAAGTACGCAACAACAAAATTCGCAATTGTTACCATTCCAGGCTTTGGCAATGTATGTAGAAGCCGATCTTTCTAGAAGACAATACGAAATTATCAGGCAAACTAACAAAAAATTCTACCCATGTTACTCAGTATTAAAAACAGTAAAAATGGATTGCTATCCAAATAAAAATTCATTTACAGTGACTGCTACCTCTGCGGATATAAGTGTACAGGAATTAATGAATCACACCACTACCAGATTATTAATATATTTAGAAAATGTTATAGGAACTTTAAACCAACAAGATGCCAATACTATAAATCTAATTTCCAAGTGGGGGTGTGACGGATCGCAACAGTCCCAATACAAACAAAAATTTAACAACGATGCAGATTCGGACGCAAACATATTTCAAAGTTCGTTTGTGCCACTACGATTAACTTGTGGCATAAATAATACAAGAATTATTTGGCAGAATCCAATACCATCTTCACCACGTTATTGTCGGCCTATAAGGATTAGATTCATTAAAGAATCTGTTGATATAATTAATGAAGAAATTTGTTATATACAAACACAAATAGATGCTCTGCAAGAATCAAAAGTAACAGTGGTAGATCGAAATTTATCTGTTAGGCATACAATGCTATTAACTATGATTGATGCCAAGGTGTGCAACGCAGTCACCCAGAACTCTTCAACAATGAGGTGCTACATTTGCGGTGCATCTTCTAAAGAATTTAATAATTTAGCGGAGCAAAAAGAAATTAATGAAGATACGTTAAAATTTGGCTTATCAATCTTGCACGCAAGAATAAGATTATTTGAAAACTTATTACATTTATCTTATAAGCTACCCATAAAAAAATGGCAAGTACGATCGGAAAGTGAGAAAAGCATCGTACACGACAGAAAATTATTAATTCAAGAAGAATTTAGGAAGAAGATGGGTTTAATTGTTGATGTACCGAAACCAGGTTTCGGCAATACTAATGACGGAAATAGTAGTCGAAGAGTTTTTATGAACTCTGAGGTAACAGCGGAAATAACGAGCTTAAATCAAGAACTTCTAACTCGTTTTAAAGTTATTTTAGAAGTAATATCTAGTGGCTACGAAATAAATATTCAAGAATTCGCTATATATACTACTGACACGGCAAAGCTATACGTTAAATTATACCCATGGTATCCGATGACACCTACCGTACACAAAATTTTAATTCATGGTCCTATTATAATAAAAAATGCCCTGCTGCCCATTGGACAATTATCGGAAGAGGCAGCTGAGGCAAGAAATAAACATTTCCGTTTGTATCGTCAAAACTATGCAAGAAAATTTTCAAGGGAGGCATGCAATATGGACGTCCTCAATAGATTACTTATTAATTCTGATCCACTTTTAACTGGTATGAGACCCAGAATGAAGAAAAGAACAAAACAATTTTTAAAAGAAACTATGCAAATGCTCCTACCACCTGATGAACCTACAAACGATAGTGAGCCTGAAGAAAATGTTCCTTCGGAGGAATATGAAATGTCTTCAGACGAAGAACTATGACCATTATAATTTGATTAATGTTATATATATTTTTATTTATATAGGTAGTATGTATTTTTAGTTATATTAGTTGTATGTTTTCTTAGTTATATTTAGTTATATATTTTCATTCATTTTTAATTTTACATATTACTATTTGAATAAAAACATTTAAATCGTTAAAAAACGCATAATAATGATTTTTCATCCTTAAATTCTTTAAATCTTATCATAAAGAAGTAGCTAATTACGTTTTGAACCAATTAAATAAAAGGAGTAATTTTGGCCAGCTAGATCGAGCAAATACCCCACTGTGCATCGGTGGCTGACACTAGACTTTCCGTTTAGGCCGCGTCACCCATCGGTGGCTGACAGCGTGTAACATGAGAACTATAAAATTTACACTATTTTACGGAATTACAGAAAATTTATTTAAAATTTACTTAATTTGGTATCATTACAGGATTAATGGGATTCATTGTAACATAGCAAACATAAAAATGGTTCTCCTTCACAAGTATTACAAAATGTTACAACACGCTTGGTCTTTCTCCTTGCCATCTCTCTACCATCTTTTCTTACATTTTTGTCATAACATAATTTACAGTACTTTCGAACTTCAGAGACTTTTCCCGATTTTCTTTGGAGTTTGTGTTCTTTTTTGGATCTTCTTGCAATTCTGCTCGGTGGAATGTTTTCTTTGTCACAACTTGTAAGATGGACTGCTAATTTTTTCCGAAATTCGGTAATGCTAATTTTCTGCTTCGTAATATTTTTATATAGAATGTAACTATTTACAACCGTAGTATTTAATAACAATTCGAAAGCTAGTTTTCTATACCATTTTATGGACCTGCGTAATGGATTGTTGTAGGCATTCATTTGGTCGGATAAGTCGACAGCTGACTTTTGTCTGTTATAGTCTACTATAATTTGTGGCTTGATCTTGCTTCCTGATCGGCATTCAACATTCACCATTTCTGACGAGTGCTTTGTCGATAGAACTAGGATATCTTTCTTATCTTTCCACTTCAAAATGGTTATCCCGTGGTTATTTTCCTTTGCTATGATTTCTCCTCGTTTTAATTTTGTTGAAAGCACTTGGTGCGAATTTCCTCTTCGATTTGTACGTAACGTTCCCACTAAATGGGTGTTTTTACTAATTAATTTTTCAGCTAATTCTAAGCTCGTATACCAGTTGTCCGTATAGAGCGTGTGCCCCTTATCAAACAAATCTTTGCAAAGAGACATTACAATATTAGTGGGAGTAGTTTTTGCTTTTTCTAAGGTTTTCCCTGTGTATACGCGGAAAGCATAGGTGTATCCCGATCCACAGCACAACTTAAATATTTTAATTCCATATTTGTGGCGCTTTTGTTTTAAATATTGCCTAAATACAATGCGGCCACGAAATGGAATCAAGGATTCGTCAATACATATGTCCTCGGTCGGATTATAATATTTTTTGTAATTGGTCTCCAAAATGTCTATAATTGGTTGTATTTTATATAAACGATTGGAACCATTATCTTTTTCGTTGTCTACAAAATGTAGCATTCTTAGTAATAATTCAAATCGGTTCCTTGACATGACCGTTTTTGGGAACGTTTGCAAATAGGCAAGATCATTAGACCAATAATGGTGTATGGCCGGCAATTTTACTAATCCCATCCATAGGACGAGTCCAAAAAATCTCTTTATTTCAGACTTACTTGTTTCTGTCCACTTTGCCAAGCGCTGCGTGTATCCAGCTTCTATTTTTTGTGATGCATATAAGTTTGTTTGTTCGGCAATTTCCTCGATCAATTCATCCGGCACAAATAATTGATAGCTGGTTTCTACGGCTATGTCTGATCCTATATGCAAATTTTCCCTTACAAACCCCGAAAGATGTGTAAATGGCACAATCTTTGGCTGATTGCCCCTCGGGTTATGCCATTCTTCAACAATCTCCTCCTCTTCGTCAGAGGATAAAAATACATCCACTCTAGGGGAATATGCAAATATGCTCAAACATGGTAGTCTAGAATTAGGCGCACTATTAATGACTTCTGATCCCCTGTATCTCGGAAACTGTTCAATTTACGAGCTTGGGCCCATTGGATCTTTTCATCAAAACATAAAGAACTAAATCATATCAAAAGTTCAGCTAATTTAACCGGGGTCCATTTTCCATAAGATCTGTGCGGGGTCCTTTTTGTGTGTAAGTAGGCAACATTCTATTCAGATGTTACGCTACATTTGATCGCAATATGACAACCAGTGTGTTCACGGCAGTTATTTACACCAGTCGATCGCGAGTGTGCTCTGCGATTTTTGCGATGGAAAGAACTGTTGAGCAAAGAATTTGCCTTAAATTTTGTATTTCTAACGAAATTTTTTGTGCCGAAGCGTTAAAAATGTTACACAAAGCCTATGGTAAGTGGTGCCTATCAAAAACGCAAACATACGAATGGTACAAGGCATTTAAAGAGGGTCGAGAAGAAGTGCAAGATTTGCCGCATGAGACGCTTGCGTGAAAATTGTTCAGCGCGCACACTTGTCTTTTTCGATTTTGTGTTGCGCTTCAAGCGGTAACTTAATAGCGCTTGAATATTTGGTGGTTGGTGTAATGATTGAGATACAATTAATTATTTTAATATTTAATAATCTATCTTAGTCTACTACAGTGCGGTCTTCACTTTTTTTGTTTTACTTTGCTAGCTGGTTTTAAAAAATGTTTTAAAAACTTTTTGTTGTTATATCTGTTAAATACAAATCGGCCTTGGATTCTGACGGGGATGAGGCACGCGGATTGGCTGCTGTGGTATTTTGAATTTTGTCAGGGAAGGCGGTCGTTTTCCCTGATTGGAGAAGTATTTGTCGAAAATATTACAGGTGACCGCCTCCAAGCCATCGGTCACCGTTAGGTACCGAGGGCACCATCGAATGACGTCCGGGAAATTCCGCGTGCCTCGACCGTAGCAGGTAATAATTTTTATGAAGCGCCTTGACCTTACTAAGCCATGCAAGACGAAATAAAACTGAAAAATGTTTAAGCCTAAAATAGAGAACCAAATTGCGGATTATAAAACGGCGTGGAAGACAACCGATGGTCGATGGCTTCATAAACTTATTCTTGCTACGGGTCAGGGGGGTTTCTTTAGACCTTTTGGCGGGCGTACATGGGTCCCGCTGTAATTAATGTTGTTACCTGGTAACAAAAATATTCGTCGGAAACGGCCAGATGCGTGGAAAAACAATTCTTGGATCCTGCACTACGATAATGCTCCGTCGCACACATCGATCTTGGTACGCGAATATTTGGCCAAGAACTCAACAAATGTGATCGAACAAGCACCGTATTCACCAGATATGGCCCCCTGTGACTTTTTCATATTTCCGAAACTCAAATTATCCTTTCAGGGAAGGCATTTTGAGTCGATAGAGGCCATAAAAGAAAATTCGAAGAAGGAGCTGAAGGCGTTACCTTTTTCAGCGTTTAAAAAGTGTTTTGAAGACTGGGAGAAGCGTTGGCGTATGTGCATTGCTTCTGACGGAGCCTACTTTGAAGGCGACAAAATAAATTTGGATGGTTAAGTAAGCAATTTCAGTTTTATTTACAAATTCCGGGTACTTATTTTGCATAATATAAAAAAAATTAGTTACGAAATCAAAATTTTAATTAGTTCTCAATTGGGCAATGAAAATTAATTTTAATATTAGTTTACGATTAACTACAATAAAATTATTTTTTTTTTTCTTTCTTTTTTTTTTATTTAATTTTTACTGTTGCATCAACCCATTAGGGGCATTAGCAACCACAATACCTTACAAACGTTTGATATAGCATCAGGTTATATAAAATGAATAAATTTTATACGTTTAACATAGAAATATAAGGTACGCTAGACACAGAGATTAAGTTAAATTAAATGAACTATGTTTATATGTTTAAGAAATTGTAGTACTCTTAAGCAAGAATCTGCAGTCCTGGTTACTTCTCTGGAGTTTCCATTAATTTGGTAGAATGTTCTCTCCCATTGGCATTTCGGGCAAGAGGTAGTGATATGCTCAATCGAATTAACAGTCTGGCAGGTGTTGCACATTGGTGGGTTTTTCTTCTCCAATAGGTGGGCGTGTGTTAGGCTTGTGTGGCCAATCCTTATCCTTGTTAAAACGACTTGGTGCCTCCTGTCGAACGATAATGCAGGACTAATCTCGTAGATATTATTCCTGGTACGATGAATGTGTGACTTATGGCCACGTTTCCAGGACAGATTCCAGTGTTTTTTGAGAATCTTGAAAAATGATTTGAAGACTTCTTTATGATAGATAGGTGTATTGAGGGGATGACGGGGTGAATTAGCGGCCTCTTTTGCGACTTTGTCAGCCCTTTCGTTTCCCGCAATCCCAATGTGTGATGGATCCCACCCAAACAAAATTTCAGTAGCTTGTTTGTTTGACAGAATTTCGTTGTACTTCTCAATAATTTGTCTAATAATAGGGTTTCTGGGTTCAGTAACATGAAGGGCAGTAAGTGCACTCATAGAGTCTGAGTAGATAATAAATTTGTCATTGTTATTAGCTTTTCCGATGTACTTCAGCCCCTCCAATATAGCATATGCCTCGCATGAGAGAACTGAAAAGTAATCTGGCAATTTAAAGCCAATATTCCCTTCAGGAGTCACTAGACCACATCCAGTACTCAATTGTGCTTTAGATCCATCACAGTACAGTATAGGTGAATAGTCTGAAAATTTGCTGGAACTTTCTAGGACGGATGCTTTCAAGAGATCGTGGTTTTCAAATTTCTTCGATGGAATGTTGAGGTCAATCAGTATTGGTATCTTCAATGTCCAGGGTGGAGTGTTAATCACTTTAATTTGGAAGATGTTAGGGAGCGGTATGTGCAACTGTTTGAATAAATTAGCAATGCGAATGTTAATTGGCTTCGGTGATTTGATCCTGTTATTAAATAGGTGGGTAAATTTCTTTGAGAAAATTATTTCCTTCGTCGGATTACATGGAGATGATGCAGTGGTTAGAGTATATGAAAGAGTTAATTGCATTCTTCTGTAGTCAAGTGGTGGCAGGTTTGCTTCACTTAGCAAGCCTACTACAGGGCTAGTGCAGAAAGCTCCCGTTGCAATTCGCGCTGCACTGTTGTTAATTGTTTCCAATTTTTTTAGTGTCGTTAATTTAGCCGAATTGTACACTACCAATTCACGTAAGTTTGCTGTCAAACATGAGTCCAAGAATTTTGACTTGGTTGACTACAGAAAGAATACGATTTCCAAGGAACAGCCTTGGCTTATCTTGTACAGTAGAACTTCTATTGAAAACTATAGCTGTTGATTTTGATTCAGAGAACTTGAAGCCAGTATTTAGGGAAAAGGTGCTGAGTTGATTTAAGGTTCTCTGTAGAATAAGTTGTGTAGTTCCAATGTTTTTCCCGGAAGCGAAGAGTGTAAAATCGTCTACAAATAGACTGCACTTAACAGGAGCCTTAATGATGTTCGTGATTTCATTAATAGCAAGTAAGAAAAACGTAACACTCAGGACGGAACCCTGAGGGACACCATTTTGTTGGATAAGGAGCCATTTACACGTACTTGAATAGATCGGTTCTTGAGGAAGTTTGGTGAAAAATTTAAAATATTTCCGTTAAGCATATGACTTTTAAGAATTTTTATGATTCTCTCCCTCCAATCCATATCATATGCCTTTTCTATATCGAGACAAATGGCGACGAGGTGATTTTTGTTGGCAAAGGCTTCGCAGATGTTAGACTCCAAGGCCACAAGACTATCCAATGTACTACGATGTTGGCTGAAACCACTTTGATGTATAGATAGTATTTTATTCCTTTCGAGAAACCATCGGAGGCGCTTGTTAATAATCTTCTCCATTATTTTACATAAACAGCACGTTAAGGCGATGGGTCTGTAGCTACCTACAAGATTCCTATTTTTATCTGGTTTGGGAACTGGCACAACTATTGCATCACTCCATTTTTGCGGGAACACATTATTAATCCAAATGCAATTATATAGGTTTAGCAGGTATTTAAGTGCTTTGGTGGAAAGCTTTTTAATGAATATATTTGGGATCATGTCAGGCCCAGGACTGGAGTTTTTGCATCTATTCAAAGTAGAGATCTTGATTTCACGTGTATCTAATATATACGTGTACACGTGTACACGTGTAGTTAATATATGCGTATCTTAATCCGTGTACTTTTCAATACACGGGTACACGGGTATTGAAATACACGGATACACGTGTATTGAAATATATGGGTACACGGATCATAATATCTATACATGTATCCGTTTATTGAGGTTCGCGGATACACGTGTCGAAATGTACTGTTCCACATGTATTACCCGTACCGCAAGTTTTATTTTATAATTAAATATCTGAATATTTAGATGTGTAAATTGTTTATGAGACTTAATTTACTGGGTAGTAGGTGAAAATAAGAAACATTATGGTTTTGGTTAATAAAGTTCAATTTATTAAATTTTTGTTTTGAGATAAGAAAAGTAAGGTGTTAACATTCTCTGGAAGCAAACGGTTTCTTTTTTTTGTTACAATATTTCCAGCGCATGAAAAGCATCGTTCCGACATCGCCGAGGTTGCTGGAATTGTTAAATATTTTTTGGCAACTTCGGAAATTGCTGGATATTTGTTTGTCCTAGCTTTCCACCATTCAAATGGATTTAAGTCAAAGCGTAATTGTGGCTCGGTCATATATGTTTCAATTTGAATATAAACATCATTTTTATCGGTGATTTCGTTGTATAAAAATTCAAGAGCAGATTTGTCATGTGCCTTTGCTGTATTTACTGTATTTACTGTATGTACTGCATTTACTACATCCGAGTTTTGAAGCAATCGTTTTGCTTCTGTACGAATTATTTCTTTTACGTCAGACGTTTCGTGTTCCAGATTTTTATATCTTGGATCAAAAAAACAGGATATATGGTTTAACGAAAGAGTATCACCTTCGATCCATTCAAGTTTGAAACGTCTCGTAAGTTCTGAAATTATAGTTTTTTTGAATATACACAAAAGCGTGTCGTCATCGTTGTTTAAATTTAAGTGTTTTTCGATCAATTTTTTGATTAATGGTCTCACCATTGAGATAGGAGAGTGGCTTTCTCCACAAAAAAGTGTTGTTATAATTTGCAGCGGTTTTAAAATATTTAAGAGAGACTCTATTATTGTCCATTGTTTTTCATTTATTTCTAGAGATTGTGCTACCCTTGCATTAGTAATGGCTCTATCTGCAATAACATTTGATATTGCACATCTATTTGTATATAAACTGTCTAACATAAAATACGTGGAGTTCCAACGTGTAGAGCAGCTTTGTATTAATGTATTTTTTGGCAAAGAAAGCTGTACTTGTTTTTCCTGTAATGCATGTTTCGCAACATTTGAATGTTTAAAATGTCCTACCATTTTACTACATGTATCGATTATTTGTTGTACGGTTTTTTCTTTTAATGCATGATTTACAGCTAATTGCTCACTGTGTGCTGCACATGTTACGCTATAAATGTTGGTGTTGTCCGATACTTCCGATAACAATGAGATAGCATTTACCATATTTTTGGCATTGTCTGTTACAATGGCTACTACTTTCGAATTAATTTCCCATTCTTCGAGAGTTCTCTGTAGTTCATCTGCGAGGTTTTGGGCAGTATGGCGTTCTTCCATCTCATATACACTCAAAACAAAACTGTCTGTGTCCCAATTGGAATTAATAATATGTACAGTTATCGCAATGTACGAATCCTGTGCTAACGATGACCAACAATCGGATGTACACACTACATTTTTAACAGCGTTTAATTGTTCCCTTATCTTTCTCACGACCGTACTCTTCAGACCCATTAATCTTTTTTTCAATGCTTCTGTTCCGTCCGGTCAGCTCGGGTTTTTCCGCTCGTTTATGGTGCCAGATGCGAAACCTTGACTTTGTCGAAAAAGTCTTCGAACATTCCGCATCTGGCAAATTTCATCGTAAAGCATTCAAGCACTTTAGCTTTTCGAAAGTGCAAGGCCCGAGTTGACCGACGAAGGGCTGCATTGTTCCGCGGGTGGCACGGTCCTCTACAACGACCGTCGCCAACTCATGGAACAATGCAGCCATAAAACGTCTGCAACGCACGTGTAGCTAGGCGTAATTCGGAGTCCCGTTTTTTCCTCGGCAAAATTAACGGGGCCTTCGACTTGGGGAGGAAACCTCGGTCACCCTCGTCCAGGGTGAGATGGGACTCTTCCTCCTCCACGATCGCGCGAGGGAGGAGTTTCCTGGCCAACGGGGCAGGAAAATCGATCCTCCTCCCCCAAGTCGATGGCCAATCGATAAACGGAAAAAGTCAACGCGAATCGGTTGACGAACCCCCAAAATCGCGTCTCGGAGGGGGTTCAAGCCGAGGAGGAAACGGGCTCCGGACACTTCGACACTCGTCGCTGAAACCTCAGACAACAACGATCGAAATCTTTAATTCGTCGCTAAAAGTTCGAAGACAACGGTCTAAATCCACTTTAACTCGTCGCTGAAATCTCAGAGTAAACGTTCCAAAATCGGCAGTTCAATCGTCTCGTGAACCATTCGTTATTCGAACATCATTTCGCGAAACCTCAGCTCAAGCGGTTCGTGAGCAACAACTCGTGATTCGACATTAAAGAGAACAGCCGGATTTCGATTCGAAACAATCCGGCAATTAACTAGTCGCTCAAGATTAATTTGGCGAGCGACGGCTAGGAACCCGCGTACCACGAGGGTTAAGAGGGCCTTACAACCCCTCAGAGTTTAAAAGAAAACTCACGCGACTACCTGGCCAGTACCGCCGCGACGGTACGATTCATGGTCCTTCGAGCCGGATAGTGACGTGTGGAAACAGTGCGACCAAACCTGCAATCCACAAGCTATCCACCCACCGTATGAGAGGAGGCCTTTTCGTATAAGGCCATCCCGAGGCAAGCCAACCGACCAAACGAGGACGACTCCAGGGAAGGACAGCGACGGTCTACTACAGGACAACGCTGACCACAGGTTCAAGACGACCCCTGGACGGACTGCGAAAGGTAGGCTCGTTCGTTACAATTGCCAATTAACACGGTTTGAATTTCCTCTCTTTCCGATCCTTCACTTCGATTAAGACATGTCTCTGACCAAAGACACGAGCGCGAGCATGTCCGACAATCACGAGGTCCGAATTCGCGAATTGAAAAATAAACGGCGCACGTGCAAGAGCCAAGTAACAATGTTCGGGCATTACTTGGACTCCTTCAAGGACAGCGAGACAGAACGCATAAAATTGTCCGAACAGCTTCTGCGCATTCGCGGGCAATTCGACACGTTTAATCGCGTCCAAGACGAGCTAGGCAACATAGACAATTATGACGAAGCCGAGGTCGAAAGAAACGCCGCGACCGATATTTACGACAACGTGATTGCAAGAGCAACGGTGATGCTCAATCGTCTCGCGAGCGCCGCTGCTCCTTCAAAATCGGGAGAGCATTCGAGTCCCGCGAATTGCAGCAACGGAAGCTGCAACCCGACAGCCACGTCGTCATGCTCGCTGCCGGTAAACTTGCCGAAGATGAGCCTTCCGAAATTCGACGGACGAATCGAGTCATGGCTCACATTCAAGGACGCGTTTAACAACCTTATTCATTTGCAACCGGGCTTAAGCAAAATTCAAAAATTGCAGTACCTGCAATTGTCTCTATCGGGAAAGGCTGAAGCGGCGATCAGCGCTTTCACGATCTCGAATGAGAATTACGAAGCGGCGTGGACTCACTTAAGCGAGATGTACGACAACCGACGCGCACTCGTACTCTGTCATGCGGCCCTGCTCCGCGACTCGCCATCGATGCCCGATCACAGGTCCGAATCGGTACGCGACCTCGTGAACCACGTGCAACTGCACATTCGATCCCTGCAAGCCCTCGGTCGTTCTTGGGAGAACATAGCGCAGGATTTAATTACCAGCATCATCGTCTCGAAGATGGACGAAGAAACGAAACGGAACTGGGAACGTACGCTCTCCGACACCGAAGTTCCCAAACTCGAGGAGGTCATCAAATTCATGCATAACGCATCACATCAGACGGAAGAATTTGAACCGACAAATCGCGCAACACAAAACCCATATCGAGACGCGATTCCGCCTCCGACTCAATCGCGACCGTACCATCTTCGCCCGCGTTCTCCGAAGACGCAATACCAAAAAATAAAGACGTACGCTACGAAAACGTCGACAAGGGAACCGCCGCGCGCGAATTTCGACCAGCGCGAAAATTACTCAAAACGGCAGCCACCGTCACCGCGTCCGCAACGAAAGACGCCGAGAGCAACCGCCGGGTCATCGTGCAGCATCTGCAATTCGGAGGGACACGCAGAATATTCGTGTAAACGGTTCATCGAGATGCCGGTCATTCATCGTATCGACGCCGCGCGCAAGGCCGATCTGTGCATGAACTGCTTACGTCCGGGACACCGAAGCGAGGATTGCCGCGGTGGTACATGCCAAGTGTGCAATCAGCGGCATAATACAAAATTGCACCAAGACGCGAAATACACGGGATTGACGGAATCGAAACCGTGACAGACACGGAACGCCGCGAAACCAAACGGGAAGGGGTCACCGGTCGCCGCATCATCCACTGATCTCCCATCGCACGGCCTCTTAGCAACGGCTATGGTCGAAGTATATGACAGGGAGCGCAGAGCGATCGAGTGTCGCACGCTCATAGACACGTGCTCGAGCGCCAATTTCATGACCGAAGCCCTCGCCGCGAAATTAAACCTTCCCCTGGAAACATGCGCAGTCAAGATCGAAGTCTTAAATCAAGAAGACACGACGACGAACAATCTTCTGACGGCCACGGTAAAATCGCGGACATCGAATTTCAAACGGACGCTGAAATTCTTCACGGTACCGCGAATAGCCAATAGAATCCCGGATCAACAAATCGACCGCGCCAGAATTCCGATACCGAAAAACGTGAAATTGGCCGATCCGCAATTTCACCGCCCGGCTCCAGTTGACATGCTTATAAGCGCCGGACCGACGATGGCAAGCTTAAGCATAGGTCAACTGAACCTCTCCTCCAATGAGCAGTCGGATCTGATTCTGCAGAAAACCCAATTTGGATGGGTCATCGGGGGGAGCGGCCCCACGGCAACGGCGCGCGCGAAACACCGGACATTCTTCGCTACCCCGGATTTCGATTTACAAAAATTCTGGGAGTTAGAGGAGGGTCCCCACATCCGACATTTATCGGCAGAAGAGCAGGATTGCGAAGATCATTTCAAGGATCATATTAAACGCGATAAATCGGGACGGTATGTCGTCGCGTTACCCTTCAACGGAAGGGAGTCCGAGCTTGGAGAGTCACGATCGCGCGCTCTCACTCGTTATTTGTCGCTCGAACGGAAATTTAATCGCGACGCGGAATTAAAACGCGAATACGTGGCCGTAATCAAAGATTACTTAGAGCTCGGGCACATGAGCGAGGTAAACGAGGCCAGCAATACGGACGGATTCTACCTGCCGCATCATGCCGTCGTAAAATCATCGAGCACCACCACTAAGGTCCGAGTCGTATTCGACGGTTCGGCAAAATCGAGTAGCGGACTTTCGCTTAACGACGGCCTCATGACCGGGCCCACCATCCAAGACGATTTGTTCGCCCTCCTTATGCGTTTCCGTACGCACAACTATGTTCTCACCGGAGACATAGAAAAAATGTATCGGCAGTTCCTCGTCCGTCCGGAGGATCGTCGATATCAGCAAATCTTGTGGCGCGACGACGACGGACGCATTAAGGCATATGAACTGAATACAGTCACATTCGGATTATCATCAGCTCCATATCTCGCGGTCAGATGCCTACAACAGCTGGCCGAAGACGAAAGTTCGCGAGCCCCGATCGCGGCGAAGGTGGTAACGCAAGATTTGTACGTAGATGACTTGCTAACCGGAGCCAATACTTACGCGCAAGCCTTACATTTACGAGACTCTGTCATCGACCTCCTAAAACGCGGAGGATTGAATATTCGACAGTGGGTATCGAACGACCCGCGATTGTTAACCGGATTACCGACGGAACAAATCCACCCAAAATTTTTCGGCGACTCATCCATCAAAACCTTGGGACTTTCATGGGACGCTCGCAACGATGAAATAGTCTATACGGTGGACCTCCAAACCGACGCGAAAATAACCAAATGAACAATCCTATCTACTATTTCGAAAATCTTTGATCCGTTAGGGCTACTATCGCCGGTAATCATCAAGGCAAAAATTTTGATCCAAGGACTCTGGCGGCTGCAATTAAATTGGGACGAATCGATACCCCATGAATTGCACACCGAATGGACAGCTTTCGTGCAAGAGTTCAGCACCTTGGACAAAATTGCCTTCCCGCGCCACGTAACGCAGCGCGCAACCATGAGAACCGAGCTGCACGGATACTGCGATGCGAGTGAACGCGCGTACGGCGCGTGTCTCTACCTACGAACCATAGACGAAGCCGGAAAAATCAAGGTCGAGTTGCTATGTGCAAAATCGCGCGTTGCACCGTTAAAAACCGTTAGCCTCGCCCGTCTCGAATTGTGCGGAGCACTGTTGCTGGCCAATCTCCATACGACCGCTCTCCAAAATTTCGCGCGATCATTCGACAAGATCACGTTTTGGACCGACTCGACCATCGTTCTCAACTGGATCAACAAGGAACCCTGCACCTTGAAAACGTTTGTGGCAAATCGCGTTTCCAAAATCCAGGAGAAGACAAGCGTGACCGCGTGGCGACACGTTAAATCAGCCGACAACCCAGCCGACATGATATCGCGAGGACAATCGGCGCGGCAATTTCGAACCAATTCAACTTGGCGCAACGGACCCACGTGGCTTCTCGAATCGGAATTGAATTGGCCGCCCTCGCAATATACGATCACGTCAAACGTACCTGAAGCGAGACCCTTTACGTGCTTCGTAACTAAAACTTGTCATTCCGAAGAAATTTTGCACCGGTACTCGTCAATAAAGCGTTTGCGCAGAATCGTCGCGTACTGCCTGCGCTTCAAAAGGAATAACAGTAACAGGGGTCCACTAACGATCGAAGAGCTGCACCACGCGAACGAACGAATTCTGCAGCTCACCCAAGCGTCCGTCTTCGCCAGAGAAATCCAACAGCTCAAAACGGGAAAAGAGTTACAATCGGCCAGCAGACTCTTAGCGCTACGACCCTTCCTGGCCGATAAGGGACTCTTACGTGTCGGCGGCCGGCTGCAGAACTCGGCTTTGTCATATGAGCAAAAACACCCAGTGTTGTTGCCAAAAAATAACACGATAACGGAATTAATAATTCGAAACGCACATGTCGAGAATCATCACGCCGGGATTAACACGACATTATGCCTCGTCCGCCAGCAATATTGGCCTATGGATGGGAGAAACACCGTACGCAAAATCGTACGCCGGTGCGTCAGGTGCTTTCGGGTCGACCCCCCAATAACCAAGTACGTCATGGGCAACTTACCTGCGGCACGCGTTTCCGAAAGCCGACCCTTCGATAATTGCGGCATCGATTATTGCGGTCCGTTTTACGTAAAGGAAAAAAAATTCCGGAATCGAAATCGAGTCAAAATTTACGTTGCGGTATTTGTTTGTTTTGCAACCAAGGCGGTGCACCTTGAGGTAGTGGGAGACATGACCACCGAAACCTTCATCGCTGCCTTAAAACGATTCGTAGCTAGAAGAGGACTCTGCCGCAATATTTACTCCGACAACGGAACGAATTTCGTCGGCGCGGACAATGAGTTATCGAAACTCCACCAGGTACTTAACGCCGACGAAGGGGTACAACGATGGCTTATCGACAAACAAATATCGTGGCACTTCATCCCAGCCCTCTCACCGAACTTCGGAGGGCTATGGGAAGCCGCGGTTCGGTCCTTTAAACACCACATAAAACGCGTGGTCGGTGAAGAACTCTTTACGTTCGAAGAGTTCAACACCTTGGTTGTCGAAATCGAAGGAATCCTAAATTCACGTCCGCTAACTCCACTTTCCGCCGACCCTACCGATCCTTCCGCATTGACTCCAGCCCACCTGTTAATTGGTAATTCTTTGACGAGCCTACCTGAGGCCGATTTCAGCAATACACCTGTCAACCGGCTGTCGAAGTGGCAGCATATCCAGAAGGTAAAACGCGACTTCTGGAACAGGTGGTACAAAGAGTACCTGAACCAGCTCAACGTACGACAAAAGTGGGTCAAGGGATACCACGATCTACGAGAGGGATCCTTGGTGGTCTTGAAGGACGACCACCTACCTCCGCTCCAGTGGCACCTCGGCCGAATCGAAAGGATGCACACTGGGCCAGACGGGGTAACACGAGCGGCGACCGTGCGGACCAGCCACGGCAGCTACAGGCGCAGCGTCAAGCAGCTGGCCCAGCTTCCAGTAACGGACGACATCGAAACTGCTCAAAACGTTGAGCAGTCGCCTAGCGGTCGTAATCCGCAATCACCGCATCCCGCACCGCTGTAGGACAACGGTCCAACCTGCTCCAGGAGCACCTCGCCCGTTTCGAGAGGAGGCACACCGGACCAGAAGGGGTAATCAGAGCGGTCATCGTGCGGACCAGCCAAGCAGCCCCCGGCACAGCAGCGTGCAGCCGGCCCAGCGTTCGATGGGCAAAAAATCGAAACTGCTCAAAGCGTTGAGCAGTCGTTTAGCGGTCGTAATCCGCAATTATCGTAATCGTATAATCGAATCAATCGCATCATCTTAGCTCCGTGACACGAATCGGTCACCATTCAACCTCTTGAACGCCTTCCGCGTTCAACGGGGGGAGCATGTTCCGTCCGGTCAGCTCGGGTTTTTCCGTTCGTTTATGGTGCCAGATGCGGAACCTTGACTTTGTCGAAAAAGTCTTCGAACATTCCGCATCTGGCAAATTTCATCGTAAAGCATTCAAGCACTTTAGCTTTTCGAAAGTGCAAGGCCCGAGTTGACCGACGAAGGGCTGCATTGTTCCGCGGGTGGCACGGTCCTCTACAACGACCGTCGCCAACTCATGGAACAATGCAGCCATAAAACGTCTGCAACGCACGTGTAGCTAGGCGTAATTCGGAGTCCCGTTTTTTCCTCGGCAAAATTAACGGGGCCTTCGACTTGGGGAGGAAACCTCGGTCACCCTCGTCCAGGGTGAGATGGGACTCTTCCTCCTCCACGATCGCCCGAGGGAGGAGTTTCCTGGCCAACGGGGCAGGAAAATCGATCCTCCTCCCCCAAGTCGATGGCCAATCGATAAACGGAAAAAGTCAACGCGAATCGGTTGACGAACCCCCAAAATCGCGTCTCGGAGGGGGTTCAAGCCGAGGAGGAAACGGGCTCCGGACACTTCGACACTCGTCGCTGAAACCTCAGACAACAACGATCGAAATCTTTAATTCGTCGCTAAAAGTTCGAAGACAACGGTCTAAATCCACTTTAACTCGTCGCTGAAATCTCAGAGTAAACGTTCCAAAATCGGCAGTTCAATCGTCTCGTGAACCATTCGTTATTCGAACATCATTTCGCGAAACCTCAGCTCAAGCGGTTCGTGAGCAACAACTCGTGATTCGACATTAAAGAGAACAGCCGGATTTCGATTCGAAACAATCCGGCAATTAACTAGTCGCTCAAGATTAATTTGGCGAGCGACGGCTAGGAACCCGCGTACCACGAGGGTTAAGAGGGCCTTACAACCCCTCAGAGTTTAAAAGAAAACTCACGCGACTACCTGGCCAGTACCGCCGCGACGGTACGATTCAGCTTCGTCTTTGCATATTTTATAATTTGGCTGCACTACAGACATAAACTCTTGAAAACCATCGGATGAACAGAAAGAAATAGGTAACTGATTTTTGGCAATTAATTTTGCTACTGCCTGGTGTATTTTTTCCGTTTTCGCAGGATCGCATAAACGAATGTTTGAAGTCTGACAGTTTAAAATAGACAGTCTTCGACGTTTTTTTGGTGGTTGCGAATTTTCAAGAATTGTATTTTCTTCCACATGTTCTGTATATATGAATTACTTATTTATTGTTACCATTCGTTTCATCTTTTATGATGTTTTAATGTTGGTACTTACCGTTAACAGTTGAATAGGTACTTTCTGTTTCAGTATTAGTGGTGTTAATATTATTAGTAGGTTCCAAATTATGAATGAACTTCAAATGCCTACTGATAGACCCTGTTGTCCCACCCGCACACGAAAATTCATTAACAGTTTCTTCATCACACAGATTACAGACAGCTTTATCGCCATCACGGCTTGCATAATTCCATACCCAACTTCTGCGTTTCGCCATTTGAAAAGCGTATTTCAAATTACCGATAAATATATAATATACAATATTACAAACACGTGCTCGAAATAATTATAGGTAGAAAAGTTTTAACTATAATCTCCACTAAATATTCTACTTATTTCTACTAGAAATAGGTATCGGAATTAATATAATAACTTATAATATTATCATTAGAAACTGCGAATTGCACTGTATAACATTACATATATTACTGAAATACGTCTAATGCTTATGGACTGTGCGAAGCTACTGATAGACTTTTGTTTGCCGGTTCTCTATTTCTAAATATTCTCGCATTTCGGATACCGTTTTGATTCTAGAAATCAGCTCGAGCACAGCTCGAATAGCTGAAAATCAAGCGGAACAACAATAGGAGTCGAACAGTCAACGCCAAAAGATAGGACCTAGCGCTTCAAATAAATGTCGCCAGAAAATTGATACAATAATAAAAATGCTAGTAGATCATCACAAATTATTTATATTACAAATTATTTACCTATTTGCATATCTAAACATTTTGATATCTAATTAAAAATTTGTAATGTTAATTAATATTGTATATTATATATTTATCGGTAATTTGAAATACGCTTTTCAAATGGCGAAACGCAAAAGAGAGATCGATGGAACTTGATTTGCCATTTGCTGTGTTAAAGTGTGTAGGATCTTGTTTGTTTAAGAGAGAGAGATCGCAGTCGGCCATTAGCTTTTCGATAAGTCGGCCTCTTTGGTCTATTTTATATGATCCCCAAAGTGTGTTATGGCTGTTTAAGTCACCTAAGATAATGAACGGTCTGGGTAGTTGGTTTAATAATTCTAATAATTCACTGAGATTAAATTGATAGCTATTTGGAATGTATATGTATATTGCAGATAGTGATCATTCTGTTTGCCAAATATAGACTCACTGCCACTGCTTCTAAATTAGTATTTAAGAACACTTCAGTTCTGTATAGATAGTTTTTTGCATAAACAGCAACTCCACCACTTGCAGATGAGCAGTTATTCCTATTTTTATGAACAACTTCAAAATTTTTAATATTTATGTGATTTGCGCTTTTGAAATTAGTTTCCTGAATACAAACTATGTCAGCATCTTGTTCATTAATGAGCTTTTGAAGATATTCATAGTGCGACCATAACCCATTAATATTCCACTGAATTATTTTTGTGCTCATTAGGTGGATTTATCAAGTTCAATAGTATCCTGATGAAGGCTATCGTCCTCTTCGGACGAAGTAGGATATGGAGATGATATTTCCATTGGCTGTGATTTTTTAAGCTTGTTCATAATTCGGGAGAATCTATTTTTAATACACCTGTCTTCCAGAAGAGGATATAACTTTTCCATTAGGGTTATTAATTCGTCTGTATTTCTTGTATACTCTTCTGCTATTTCTCTTGTGGCTTGTGAGCCATGAGCTTTCTCCATAAAACTTTTAAATTGAAGAAAATTTAGATGGGACTCCGGATTATTTAGTGCATCCTTTAGAGGAGACAACATTTCCTCTAATGGTTTCATTACAACCTCAGTGTTCTTGGATTTCCTTTGTTTTTTTGGTAGCTTTGGCGATTCTTTAAGTTTCTTAACTTCTTGTATCTTTATATTAGGGTCTGTTGTTGCTTGTGAGTTTGTTGTGCTTATCTCCGATCTAGCTCGTTTAAGTGGAGTACTTATGGGCTCTTCAAAGATGAATTCCTTAAGTTGAGCAGTTCGAGGTACTTTACTGATAGAATCATTACGTGTACAGTTTTCCTTGGGGTTATGGATTTCACTGAGGTTCGGGTTGACAACTGGATCGAGTGTTTTATTTTTATTATTGTCTGCAGTTGGGCAGTTTTTAGCAAGATGGCCGTCATGTTTACATATAAAACATTTTAAATTGTCAGAAGAAGGGTAGATCCAGTATGATGTATCATCGTGGTTGACTTGAATGGAATCTGGAACTTTTTGGACGTCGTCGGGATGAATGTACACTTGCCGTCTAAAACTAAGGATATGGGAATAGCCTTGTTCCGACAAACCAGCTCTTAAAAATGACACTGGTGATTCTCTCCTAATATTAAGTTTGTCATGTAGATCTTCGATTACTGCATTGGGAATCGTAGGATAAACGTTTGAAAAAATGAGTCGTTTGTGTTTGACTAGCAAGGGGCGAATTTCAATTGATTGGTTTGCGACATTAATTCTTGTATGTTTGCTAGTTAGTTCTTCGGTGATGTCCTTGGTAGCCAAGAAAATACAAATTCTATTATTAGATATTCTAGAGGCAAATCGAATGTTGGTCAGATTAGTTAGGCTTCCAATTGCTCTAATGTATTCTTTAAGTTCGATCCCATCTTTAGCTTCCAAGATGATAGCCTGTTCTTTCTTTGGAAACATTATTTTGTGTAACTGAAGCGTAACTATGTTTGTTGGTATTTTCAGCACTGGAACTTTGGAGTACTGGCGTTAAAGAATGACTCCTGTAGTCAGAAGTCATTCTGGTATTGTTGCTGTGAAGCAACACTTCGTATGTTTAACTGTATTAATATGCACGAAATATTGCACACGACTTGTATAGTGAAGGAATTTTCGTACAGAACGTAGAAAGAAAAACACTCGCGGTCGGAGATGTTTACATCCTCGCGACTGAAACACGTCCGCACTTGACAACAGCCGATACAAGCCTCTCGTTATTTATTCTCTTAATAAATTCACGAATATTGAGGTTAAACGAGTTTCACGCGTCATCGAATGTCAACGTCCAGATCGATACTAATAAAATTATTATTATACAGTTGAAGAACGTAAAACCATCGCAGTCAAGCGAACCAGATCTGAGGTAAGCACGACTGTTTCAGAGATATCGATTGAACCGATCACAGACCAACCAAAAATGAAGGAACCGATGGAAATGCCATCCAAAAAACCAAAGAAACTGAAGAAAGCCAAAGTTACAGATGTCCCAGTAAAATCACTTGAAGAAATACTATTTCCTCTCAAAGATGTTCTCGATAATTCCGATTCTTCAATAAATTACATAGAATTTAAAATTTTTATGGGAAAACTCATGGATTGCCCGCTGCAAGAGAAATTGCTGATGAGTACACTAATCACATACATGAATTGATATCTCTTATAGAGAAATTATATCCTCTTCTTAAAGAGAGCTGCATCAAACATAGATTCTTCCGCATCATGAATAGATTAAGGAAGCCGTTGTCGATTGAACCCTTGTCACCATATCCCACCTCGTCTGAAGAAGATGACAATTTTCAACCATCAAATATTGATTTAGATAAAATTAACGAATGAGTACTAAAATTATTCAGTGGAACATAAATGGCTTAAGGTCACACTACGAATATCTCCAAAAACTCATAGCTGATAATGATGCTGTAATCGTTTGTATTCAAGAAACTAATTTCAAGGAGTCTAGCTGCACCAAAACAAAAAACTTCGATATTTTGTACAAAAGTAGAAGACATTGTCTCTCTGCAAGTGGTGGAGTGGCCATTTACATCAAAGACTACTTATTCAAAACCAGTATCTCTTTCGATACCAATTTAGAAGCAGTGGCAGTCACCCTTTTTTTAGCAAACAGATTAATTACAATTTGCAACGTCTACATTCCAGTCAGTCATCACTTACAATCTAAAGAACTATCTGAACTACTAAATCAGCTTCTCAAACCTTTTATTATCATAGGTGATTTTAATTGTCACAATACCCTCTGGGGGTCAGATAAAACTGACCGAAGAGGTAAACTTATTGAAAAGTTTCTTGATGATAATGATCTGCTCTTTCTTAATAAAAAGGACCTCACACATTTGAACGTGGCATCGGGCAAGTTGAGCTGCATAGATCTTTTTATTTCCTCTCCTGACATTGCGGATCTATGTACTTGACTGGAAAGTCTCCTCTGAGCTTCTGGATAGTGACCACTTTCCGATTTTCTTAAATATAGAATGCAATACTATAGTTACAAATATCAACTCCCCCAGATGGAAATTACGCAAAGCTGACTGGACTATGTTTCAATCATTAATTGATAACAGTATCGATGGGCTTGAAATACCAAACGAATCTAATGCTTCTGGATCTAATGCTTCTCACTAATGCATGCTACTCCAAAATTTTACCGACGCAATCTTACAAGCAGCTTCTCGATTTACACCCCAAACAAGAAGTAATAAACAGAAGAAAAACGTTCCTTGGTGGAATAATGATTGCGAAGCAACTTTCAAGGAATATAAACACTCTCTTAATGTCTACAGACGTCATAATACTGAATTAAATAAAATTAACTACCGGAGACATCGGGCCATCGCAAGAAAAATCATTAGGCAGAGCAAAAAACAATCGTGGATTAATTATGTTTCCAAACTGGATCACAATGCCCCTTCTTCTGAAGTTTGGAAAAAGCTATAACACATCAACGGGAATTTGAAGTACCTTGATGTCAGGACTATAATCACATCGGATAACTTACTAATTTATAATCCGGTTGACATAGCAAACTGCTTCGCCAGAATCTTTGCTAATAATTCAAGTGACAGCAATTTTAATCTAGATTTTCGTAGTTTTAAACAGGCTTTCCTGGAAGAGGTATGTAATGATACACGATACGAAATGTCTGATTCTGTACCTGAGATAAATGTAAAAATTAGCATCGAAGAACTACAGGAATCTCTGCACAAGTGCAAAAACTCCAGTCCCGGGCTTGACAAGTTACCGAAAATTTTCATTAAGAAACTCTCCACAAAAGCACTAAATTACCTATTATATCTGTATATGGTGTAATAACGTCTTTCCAAAGCAATGGATTGAAGCGATTGTAGTGCCAATTCCCAAGCCGGACAAAAATAGAAACCACATTGGAAGCTATAGTCCTATCGCTTTAACGTGTTGTTCATGCAAATTAATGGAAAGATTTATAAATAAGAGACTCAGATGGTTCCTGGAAAGCAACAGACTTCTGTCTATCCACCAAAGTGGGTTTAGGCATCGTCGTAGTACATTGGACAGTCTTGTCACCTGGAATAGACATCATCTTATTGCAGTCTGCCTCGACATTGAAAAGGCGTATGACATGGTCTGGAGAGATAGAATCGTCAGTATAATGACAAACTTCAAGCTAAACGGAAATATTTTAAAATTTACGATCAACTTTCTTAAATCTCGGACCATTCAAGTTCGTATCAATAGTACTTTGTCTGAAAAAACATTAATTAATAATGGAGTTCCTCAAGAATCTGTACTGAGTGTTACGTTCTTTCTTCTGGCAATAGACGAAATTTCTAGTATCATTAAGGCTCCAGTTAAATGTACCTTGTTTGCTAATGATTTTAATCTATTCGTTTCCAGTAAAAATATCAAAACATCAGAAGATATCATGCAAAAAACCTTAAATCAAATGAGTTTATTCGCAGCTAAAACGGGCTTTAAATTTTCCGAATCTAAATCGAAAGTTATTGTTTTTAATAGAAATTTTTTAGACCAGGACAATCCAACCTTACGACTAAGAAATCATATTCTTTCAATAACCAACCAAATTAGAATTCTTGGCCTAATTTTTGACAGCAGGCTTACGTGGGTACCACATGTTAAGAAGCTAAAAGATAGCTGCGCTAGGAGCCTTAATATTTCGAAAGCAATAGCTTCAAAAAACTGGGGAGCAGACTTTCAAGTTTTAATTACAACGTATAAAGCATTAATCAGACCCAAAATTGACTACGGCTCAATGGTGTATAGCTCGGCGAGCCCGATTACACTTAAGAAGCTGTACACAATTAACAACACTGCTTACTAAGTAAGGCAAACTTTGTTCCGTTGAACTACAGAAGAATGCAACTTACACTTTCGTACGCCTTAACTAATGCTGCGTCCCCGTTTAACCCAACGAAAAAGATCCTCTTTTCAAAGAAATTTATTGATCTCTTGATCCGAAAATCCAAATTACCGAAACCAATTAATATTCGTATTCTTCACATATTAAAAGAGTTAAATATGTCATTAGTTGACTCCCTTCCATGTGAAGAGTTCAAAACACCTCCCTGGCTTTCGAAGACTCCTAGACAAATAACCCTCGATCATTCTTCAAAGAAAAATGAAAACCATGATCTTCTTAAATCTTTATTTCTAGAAAGCGCCAGCCGATATCCTAACTACATAAAAATCTATACTGATAGGTCTAAAACCAAGCATGGTACTGGTTGTGGAATTGTAACACCTGATGGTGATAGACGATGGAAACTTCCAGACGTTTTCTCAATTCTCTCCTGTGAGGCATATGCAGCATCGGAAGCATTGAAATACATAGATGAAGTTAACAACAAAGATAACAAATACGTTATTTATACAGATTCCATGAGCACTCTTGCAGCTTTAAGAACTTTCAACACAGGAAATCCAATTATAAAACAAATTATTGATACATATAATGCAATTTTATTTAATAATAAAGCTGCAGAGATCCTTTTTGGATGGGTCCCGCCCCACCTAGGAATAAGAGGGAACGAGAGAGCGGACCAAATCTCTAAAGAGGCTGCCAATCAGCAGTGTCAAAATCTAAGTATACCTGCTTTTCATAAGGAAATTCTATTATCTCTCCTGAAAGCTATCAAGAACAATTGGAACATTGCCTGGAACAATTCGCATGCTACTTACATGCACTGTATTAGGAATGATATTTTTGAAAGAAGCCTCGCTTTTTTGTTCAATAGGAAGCAGCAAAACCATATTAACAAGAATACGAATTGGCCATACCAATTTTCCTCATGTACATCTGATCAAAAAAGAGGACCGTCCAATGTGTAACAATTGCAATTTAAGGAACTCGATCCACCACATCATCTCGTCGTGCCCGGTGTATGAGAGTGATAGAAGACTTTTTCAAGTGAATGAAGACATCAAAGAACTTATTAGAACTTTCAACTCATGTAAAAAACTACTAAACTTTTTGAAATATGTAAACTTTTTTCATCTAATTTAATTTTGGTTCAATGTGGTATAATTTAGTTTGACGGTTTCCATACGTTACCTTCTGTCTGTACTTGTGTACTTTGCGTGGTTGCTAATGACCCATTCGGGTTGATGCAACTTTAAAAATTAAATATATATATAAAGCATCTTAATTGGATTTAAATCCGGACTTTGTGCCGGCCATTTCAAAATATTAATTTTTTTCTCATCCAAAAATTGTTTTACAATCTTTGCCGTATGCTTTGGATCATGTCAATTTGATAAATCTAATCTGCTGGTAATTTATGATCAGCAAATGGCAATAAAATGTTCTTAACAATATTTAAATAAACGTCATTAATGGTCATATAACCCCAAACAAATACGGATCTACCACCTCCTTTAACAGTTGATTTGGTACACTTTGTATTAAATTCCTCGCCAATACGACGTCTTACATAAATTTTACCGTCAGATCCTAGACGATTGAATTTACTTTCGTCGGTAAATACAACTTTGGACCATTATTCTCCTGTCTAGTTGAGTGGTCTCTCGCAAATTATAGCCTCATACATCGATTCTTTTCAGATACCAATGGTTTGTGCTGTGCCACTCTACCCATTAGATTACATTCACATAAACGGTGTTGCACAGTTCGAACATTGATTTGATTAACCAGATGTAACGATATTTCATTATGAATAACAACAGCGGTCTTAAAACGGTCGGCTTCAAAAAGTCGATGTATCAAACGGTCTGTTCGTCTGTCGGTTTTACGGGATTTCGATTTACAAGGAATATTTTCTGCAGTTTTTCGAAGATTAATATATTGCGTGGCTTTATGACAACCTCCAAGAAATATGCCTGATTGTTGAAAAATATTTCGATACGATAGTCTTTGTTTTTTAAGAAGCTGTACTTGGCGTCGTTGTTCTGGCATTATATTTTACAGATTTAGTATACGCTCCGTCTAATCACACGGACAAACTAGCAAAAACTGCTTCCGAGATCAACAAAATTCAAAACAAATGATGTAAGCATACATTGTAATAGCGTTCGTAAGTATGTGTCCGCAACACTGTCGAAGAGTTAAGACAAAGTGTTATTCACTGTCTATAATAACAAAGTTATGTAAGAGATACAACAGTGAATAATAAAGTGCCGTTGCATTACTCATCAAAGTATTCATTACCGTGGCACGATCAATCAATATCACATTCGAAGAACTGGTCACGTGCTTAATGGAAGTAAAGGCTATCCTAAATTCACGCCCACTAATTCCATTGTCTCCCGACCCTAATGATCTCACTCTCTCGATGCCAGGTCACTTTTTGATAGGTGACTCACTAACAAGCACACCTGAGTGCGATTTTGCTGAGTCGAAAGCAGGTCAGCTGTCCTCGTCGCAGCACATCCAACACATTAGGTAGCACTTCTGAAACAGTTAGTACAAGGAACACCCAAACGAAATCACGTCCAAGAAAAAATTGCACCGTGCGTACAACATCGAAATAAAGGAGAGGTAAGGTTGGTCTGAAAGAAAATAATACTTCCCCGCTTCAAACTTAAATACGCGAGCGCCGACAAAAATTTAACGGGTTAGGACATTTTGAAATTTTTATAAATACGAATTTTTCATGTTGTCTGAAGTTTGAAGTTTTAAAAATGAAGTGCAAAAAGTTTCAGTCTTTGAAATAAATTATTTTTGGAAGTATGAAGCCTAGGGCTGATTCCATATCTGCATGCCGTGGCGTTACGACCCATATAGGTAGATATGTAGATAGATAGGTACGGGAGACCGGGGCTAAATGTTCCGATTTTGAGAAAACATAAAAACTGACTAGGAAATGATGTAGTTACTTTTTTCACTTTTGACTAATTTATTGTTTAATTTATTATATTTTTTAGGATTCAATATATTTTATTTTGATGAACAATATGATAATCTTTACACACACGCTTTGCATTTCAGTCTGGGCTCGATCGATTGCGCGTCGCTCGCGAATCGTCACGAGGCCCACCCCACTCTCTTATCTCATTACCGATCTTACTTTAAATCTCTAATTTACCGGCTCTAGATGACGCTACGGATTTTTATTTTTACAATTTTAAGATTTTCAGCTCAAATTTAATATACTGCAATAAGTTTTTCATAAAAACTCGTTTTTTTGTGATTAGTCGAAGCGAAACTTCTTACCCTGGTCTCCCCTACCTACATTTGCGGACAAAAATAAGTGGACAGATAATAAAATATATAAAAATATAAAATCATTATTTAATATGACCACCCTTTGCTGCAATAATTGCTTTTAAAAATCGTGGAATGCTATTTATCAGATTTTCAATGTAATTTTTATGAATATTTTCAAGTGCCAACCGTAAATATTTAAAGCAATTGTTCTTGTTCTACTGTTTTTGCAATCGCATGTTTGAATTCAGTACGCTCCATAAATTTTCGATTAGATTAAAATCCGGACTTTCTGTCGGCCATTCCACTAATTTAATGTTGGAATCCTCAAAAATGTTTTTGCTTTTTTTTTAGCTGCGTGCCTCGGGTCATTGTCCTTTTTTAAAATAAATTCTTCTTCGAGACCCATTTTCGCAACTGTCTCTTCTTTATTATTTCAATACACTTATTTGTATCCGTTATTCCGTCAATCTATACTAAATTGCCAACTCTATTTCACGAGAAAAGCCTCCACAACATTAATTACCCTCCACCAAATTTAACTGTTAATAATACAAAATAGCTTTTTGTTTGCATCATTCTCTTTTCTCCATTCTCGATGCTTCTTTTTTAATTGCTGCAGTTTCAATTTGTTTTCATCGCTTCATACTATTTTTTTCCAGAATGATACTGGTATATTTATATATTTTTTAGTAAAAGCTAAACGTTTTCTCCATCTCGTTTCGTGCAAACCTCGTCGTATTATTTTCAATGACAGACTTAATTTTAATATTTCAACAATATTTCGTGCTGAGATTCTTGGGTTTCGTCGACATTTACGAGTAATGTGACGATCTTCTCTTGCGGTAGTACAACATTTACCTACATACGTCCGCGGCCTCTTAAACTTTCAACGGTACTATATAGTAAATATTTTTTATAAACTTTGTCGACCGTACTTTTAGAAAAAACTATACTTTTTTGCTACTATACATATAGTAACTTAATTTATTTTGACAGTTCGCTATATGGATTTCATTAAGATATATGTGCCTCTCAGCTTCTTATCGTTCACACTTGTTGTACAACCGTTCCTTGTACCGCATTCTCACACATGCGCACATACCATAAACATGGTTCACCTAGGCCCGCTCCTATTGCTCGTCTTGGTGTCGCTATCGTTGACTTATTGTTCGCGAGCCTAATTCGTACGTGCTGTACACGGTACAATATCACAGGTATTAATGATCGATTGTTTTTAAATTTTCAATCGTTTTGGAAAATATAAGCCAAAACCATACAAATTTGTTGTATAAATTTGATAAGTCAAATGTAAATAGCAGCCATTTTGATAATTAACAAAAAATTGAAAATTTTCGATCGTCAATGCCTAGAGAATATATTCTAGTTCCAAGCATTATTTACATTTTTATTCCAGGTAATCATATTTGGTAGAAATTCGCTTTGATTTTGCACGTCTTGAATTATTAAATAATAACAATCATTAATTAACAAGTACGAGTTTATATTGCACTTTCAGTTTACATCAATCGAAATAGTTATGTCGGTGAAACTGTTGCGTCGCAAACCCTCGAGCGTTCCGACGCGACACAATATGTATCGTTCTTCCACGAGAAGAAGGCACAGCGTGTTTACATTCCCACTCTTGCTGCAGTTCGCTGATTTGCTGTCAACGATCTCCGTCATCGTTTTCGACCAATACCCGTGAGTCAGCGGACTGCAACAGGAGTGGGGATGTATACACTCTGTGCCTTTTTCTCGTGGAAGAATAATACGAGATTTGGGGTAGGCTACATGCTCGGACCTAAGAGAACTTCGGTCTTTGCGAGGCGAGTCGTTGTAAACAAAACAACTTCTGAGCTCCTTTATTCCCATTTTTGTCCCTAGGCAAGTGGTATTTTCTAAACTAGGTTATCATACCATGGTATTTTCCAAATCTTTACATACTTATTTTAAATGCTTGCAACCACTCCGGTTTCCTCTTACTTGACTTTCCCTACCTTAAACTGTCTTGTGCGTATGTACCTCCACTCTTCTTCTTAGGTCCCTGCCTACATTTTTCCCAACTAACGAGTAACTAATCAAACCACACCCAATTTTCCTTTCCGATTCTGACGCCTCCACCCACTAAGGGTAGCTATAAATATATGCAACAAGCAACAAAAATCATCGTTACTGTAGAATCCTTGCCGTGAAAAAATATACCGCGTTGCGTGCAATCACAGCAGGGTTAATAAACAATTTTACTGTAACCAAGAACCAGTATTTTTATACTTTTTTCTGGCGTGACCCAATCATTTCAATATTGACGCGACGTATAATATAGGACAGAAACTTTTGCCACTATATATATTTTGATATCTCCATTTAAAAGAAATTGTAGTTTGTCTTATTGTTAGTTTCTATACCGGGTTCAACAAGAATTGACTGGAAATATAAACAGCTACTCGCGAGCGACGCGTGATCAGACTAGGGCTGAACATATGTTTAGATCCATACATAGTAACAAAGAAGCTAATTTTCTAAAGAAAAAGTTCTGATTCTCAATATCAGTATGATATTATTATATAATAGTGTAGAATTGAAAAAAGAGAATTGTATTTGGAACAAATGTACAAAAGATATAATTATATGAACGAATTTGAAATACACCAAGCACACAATCTTTTTACACAAATTAAAATCACATTAATTGACAACACAAATTCAAATCCCGTCCGTCTTTTCCAATCACTCGTTACTCTCTGCCCGTTGTCTCGCTGTCCCTAGTAACCCCTTCTTTTTTTAACAAAACCCTTTCAACCCTTTTGCACATAAGTTAACATTGAACCAAACTACAGCGTGACACAAATATTCAACACAAATCTCCTACAATAGTATAAATAAGGAGGCAAATGAAAGTACAAATTAAGGTATAGGAAACTATGTATATTTCTACATTTAATTTATATATGTATTTATTACTATATACAATTTATGTTGATTCTGTGTTTGAATTGTCAGAATTTAAATTAATTATAAATGACTCAATTAATGTATGAATATTATAATCCAATTGCAAAAATTTGTGTTCAATAACTTGAACAACATCTTCAACGCATTTTTCCAGTTTTTAACCGTAACATGCTCTAATGACTCGTGAAATAAATTTTTTACATTCGCAAATCTGAACATTGTATTATTTGCTGCAATATAATTTGTATGTTGCAACCAAATCATCTTTAATGCGTAATGCGAGGGCCCTTATCAGGGGCTGCTAAAAAGCGTCTCTGAGCAGCGACGATCAGGCAGCCATTTATCATGTAAACTTTTTGTTTATATTTCCTACCTGTTCTCGTTGAATCAGGTATAGAATCATCTTGTAAGAGAGACTTTCCTATATTCGACCACTTTTTTATTTCTTTCCTGTACACAAATATAAAACATTGTATAAAGAAAAACAAAACGGGGAAAAGAAAGAGGTTTTCTGAAAGAAAACTAAACTAGTGAATTCGGCCCATTCCAGGCAACCGGTTTCCTAATTTGGGTCACCGGATTCCTAAGTATGTACTTACGTTGGACCGATCCTAAAAACCAATGAAAGTAAAACTAAAATTTACTACACTAACAAAAAATAAAAAACAAATGACATTAAAAAAGTAAGAAGATATAAGTATGTTATGGTCTACGTTATACAGTAGTATTTTTTTAGGATTTCACATTTGCACACCGTGTGTGAATCCAAGTGTGGTATCAAAGATGAATTGAATCATGTTTTCTTCACGATTTAGGCTGCGTAAGCCCACTTTTCATCTGCAATATTTCGTTTGTTTGTGGCGTGGCCAATTTACACAACCAATATTAGACAACTTACATGTTATAACCAAAAAATATGTTTTTATTACTATATTTATACGAAAACAGGAAAATAAAAATATGAAATTGTAACTGAAAAAATACAATTATGCTATTTCCAAAGTGTATGAAGAAATTCACTTGAAATAACACGAAAAATAATGTACACACAGTATGGTTTTCTATATCATGATGACGTGTGGCGACAAACGAATAAAGATTAATTTTTTTTGTTCTTGCATGTTTTATGCTCACTTCTCAAATCGGACAATTCAACGAAAATGGTGCAAAAATGCATTTATATAGAAATATACTAAGGGTCCAATTTAGGAACCGGTCCAATTAGGCAACTCTACCCTATATGTTAGGTTGTTCGTTACTTGTTCCTATTACTGGCGTATAGGAATATATGTACATATATGTATACTGTACCTAGGTATTGCTATTTATATGCATGTCGTAAAGTTATTAGAAAATTTTCATTACTGACATTCATTTCACTTCCCTCTGTATTAATAAAATTATGTTAAATATAATCGATGTGAAAAATGTAATTGAAAATGCAAACGTGCGACTCGTTGGCGATGATGTATGGATTTGGCCTTTGAAAGTAGTTGAGATGCTTGTCTGGGTACTAGAACGTTTAAAAAAAGAGAATACGAGAAGAAAAGAATAAAATAAAAAAGGATTTCCGGACGATAAAAGCGTGTCATATAAAAGATAAATAATTCCTACAAAGGATTCATCAGTTTTCGTTGATAATTCTTTCTTTTAAATAAAGTTTATTTGAGTTATCAGCAGGCTGCGGATGTTTACGTCAATAAAATATGTCAAAATATGTAAGTGACATATATCCACTATGTATCAATAATATACCAAAATATACAGGAAAAGATATTCGAAATATGTTCAAATAATTTCATTACTTAAACATAATAATAATTATTTTGTCAATATTGTCAAGAGTTAGTTGATGACGTTTATCGCTTAAAGTAAATTTATAAGCTGAGAACGAATGCTCCACATTACAAGATGTAATTGGAGCATATTTGAACTTGCTGATATAGCATGATTTAATTGTTTTAGGTTCTTTAACAATCTGGCCTCATAAAATTCGTTTACCTATCTGCCAAAAATACTTCATAATTACTGATTAATACTATTTGTAGTGTTACTGTTGTCACAGGAAACCGTTCGTGGTATATCACGAGACGGAATCCGTTAACGGTTCAGCGTTGCACACGTTCGAAGAAGCAACAATTTGCACTTTCATGAAAAAATATTCACGGTGAATCTTAAAAATTCTATTAGAAGAGTCGACCGTACGGTCCAGCAGCAAACATTTGCGGCAAACATGGTCTGCACGTTCGTCGATCGCAGGTAACTCCGAATCGCGCGACAATGGGTTGCCTTACCTGGAACTTTTTCGGGGAGGGAAATGCAATTTGTCAGTCAAAATTTTTCACAGAACCTACGCGTTTCTGAACAGAAGCGGACGCACGCGATGGAACGCGTAAACGCAGAGGATTATCGTTCGTTCTTCGTTTTTTCGCGGACACCAAGGGGAACGCGAAGAAAGCCGCCCGCACGTATCGCGCCCATTATCCCAGCGAAAAGGAACAACAATCCTGAAGGGAGCAAGGTTCGAAGAAGCAACAATCCAGGAAGGAGCAACAATTCAGGGAGCAACTACCATTCAGGAAGGAGTAACAATTCAGGAGGGAGCAACATCCAGGCACCGTTATCAACCCAGGAAGGAGCAACAATCGAAGTAGGATGCAACGGAACACATTGGTATGTGAAAGTGAAAAGTGTTAGTGACCGTGCATGAAGTTTTTTCGGGGTGAGAAGCAGGTACAGCGATCGGGCCGTCCCATCAGCTGATTTTCGTTGGGGTTTTTGACCTTGCTGTGACCGACAGCGGTGCATTGGCCGGGCTCTATTGTCAGCGCAGTAGGTCAATTTGCAGATAAATGGGTAAGTCGAATTTCAATTATTTCTCTATTAACCCTTTGCATTCGAGGAATGTTTCGGTACGCAGAAATCCAGTCTGCTTTTTCAGTACAGTTTTTAATAACAAACGGTTACAAATGGTTCTTACCGTATTTATTTTAATTTTCTGATAATAATTTTTATTTTAATTTTAAAACACTCTGCCGAGAAGCGTCACTCGGTTGCGAAGGGTCAATTTCCTAAAAATACCGAGATTTTGTTCCTTCTTTCTCGGAAACAGCAAATACAAATAATTAATAAATTCCATTTAGTAATTTACGTACTAATTACGTAGTAATTAACGAATTAAGTAACAGTTGTAGTGGTAGTATTTTTAATTATTTGTATTCGTTCCTCGATGTATCTTCAACGCGCATCTTGCTACCTACCCAGCGCGGTGGCTCTCCGAGGTCGGACGGCCTTGAGCGCGCGGAAGGCTAGCGCCGTGATTGGTCAGTGTTTTTCGTTAATAATTCAAAAACGAAGCTCCATCCGACATTTTTGCAAAGGAAATTGTTGTTCAGAATCGTCTCACCTACCCCCCATTTCCGGTTCTTACCCTATTTGCGGGACACCCTGTATAAAGCGATTATTATTAGTTAAACATTCCCACAATAATATAACCTTACCGCTCGGGTTATATTATATTTAATAATTGAAAGTTACGAGGTCAATTAACATATCCCGAATCCAAATACAAATTCTTACAACCTAGTGGCTCCTCGATTACGCATCGAGTTCGTCCACGCAATCTAATACCTTCCTAGCGGCTCCCCAATTACACATTGGGTTCGACCGCATCCTACAGCTCCCTGATTACGCATCAGGTTCGTTTGTGATTTATCCAACCTCCCAGCAGCTCCTCGATTACGTATCGAGTTCGTCTGCGTTTGTTCCAACCTCCTAGCAGCTCCCCGATTTCGCATTGGGTTCGTCTGCGTCGTTATCAACAATCCTAGCGACTCCCCGATTACGCATCGGGTTCGTTCACGACGTTTCACGCTCCTACGGCTCCCTGATTTCGCATCAGGTTCGTCCTCGTTATCAATTATCCTAGCGGCTCCCCGATCTTGTATCGGGTTCGTCCGTGCACCTCACTAACAAATTGATACCATATTCCATACTCTCTCTTGCTCTCGCAGGCTACGCGCGCTGCACGGCCCTGGCCCGTAACAGTAGCATCTATGAACTGTTACCATTACTGATTCACGAGATGTATAAATAGTTATATGTCTGTCACGACTATCGTATACACACATTGAATTAGTAGACTGAAATAGATGTTCGGAAGCCCATATAAGCATTAATTTTATGAAAATAAATGCAATAAACATATATGACATATGCAGTATGTTTCGACATATGTTTTTATACAAAATATGCAAAACATATGCCATATGCAAAATAAAAATATATTTTTAAGGACCTATAGTGATGAAATAAACTTCTATATACATATGTAGGTTTCACTCCTTTATCTATTTTCTAGAAATGTATGCATTTGCATAAACATCCGCCGTCTAGTTATTAGTTACATTACTAATTAGTTGAAAATATTAAATAATATGAAACGAGTTACAAGACAAAGAATTGGTCGCCTGAGAGGACCCGAAAGAAATTTTACGCTTAATAGCCCACGAATAATTTCCTATGAAAATATTTCTCCGACGTATATATTTCAATTATAAAATCGTTCAAATGTTATAGGCACTGATCCCGGGTAGATCAGGTGCCAAAAAACCGCTGTTTGCCATAAAATATTGGCAGTAAAGCGTACAATCGGACGAGAGGATCGATCTGCGTCCGAATCGAAATCCCAGTCCGGGCCAGATTGGTCTGGAACTGTGCAAAAGTCCGCTTTTACGACCAACTCGCGGGCTGCGGTTGCAAACTCGGTTCATTTGCGAATGGAAATAGGCCGACGAAAGTGGCTTGAATAGGCACATTGCGCGCGAACTCGTAACTACCGAGAATTTTTTAGAAAATTTGTTCCAGACCTTGGCATTATTTAAATGAAGTATTCTAAAGATGTATTACACTTTTAAAGGAGAATTTACCATTATCTAACAGCCGTACAAGAAATAGCTTTAAATTAATTGATCTTATTCAAAATACGAAAATTACTTCGAATCACGTCGTGATAAAATTGCCAAAATTATTTTATATTTTACATTTAGAAGCAAATTAATTTGTCATAAGTCTTTTCATAACATACTGTAAAAAAAAGATTTGATCAATGAGTTCTTTAAATTTTACGTCCTCTGAAGAAAGTATTTTTGTAAATAAAAATAAATTTATGAATAAGTAAACAGAATGAAAGTATGCAATATATAGTAATAAAAATTAAATAACATATTTATGTACGTTTTATATCATAATCACAATACAGACAATAATAGATTTTGTGTTTTCATACTCCTTTCTTTTGAGAAAAATCTTCTATAAAAAATTCAATCGATACAATCAATATAAGCTAAAATCTTAAAATATTATAAATGCAATTGACGTTACGTTAAAGACCATGAAGGAATTTAATTCTATTCCTAAGTCATTAACATTTTCAATAGATTCCTACCCAGACTAAACTGTGTTAATAAATTACTGAAATTAATATATTAACGTCACTGAAATGTACTGTCGCGGCGGTAAGTACTGGCCAGGCAGTCGCGTGGTTTTTCTTTTAAAACCTGAGGGGTTGTAAGGCCCTCTTATCCGTCGTGGTACGCAGCTACTAGACCGTCGCTCGTCAAAGTAATCTTGAGCGACTAGTTTGTTTGACCTTTCGGCGATGAGATTTTACTGAAGATCGAATGACTAGTGTTCCCGAAACGATGAAACTGCTGATTTTTAAACGTTGACTTCGAACTTTCAGCGACGAGTGTCGAAGTGTCCGGAGCCCGTTTCCTCCTCGACTCGAACCCCCCTCCGAAACGCGATTGCAGGGGTTTGTCAACCGATTCGCGTTGACTTTTTGCGTTTATCGATTGGCCATCGACTTCGAGGAGAAGGCCCCGTTGGCCAGGAAACTCCTCCCTCACCCGCTCGTGGTGGAGGAAGAGTCCCAGGTCACCCTGGACGAGGGCGACCGAGGTTTCCTCCCCAAGTCTTCTCCCGTAGCCTTCTTTGAAAATCAATTCAAATAAAACGAATTAAAGTCTAAACATTTCTTTTTAAATGATGTTTATTTATACTTTGAAGATTGAGAACATTTTTTATAGTCATACATACTGGATGAGACATTTGAGTTGACACAATCCAATATCTTAAAAATAAAGCGTTTTATGAAATAGTATGTAGCGGCCATTGTATAGCCACTACGCCCTTGCCAGAGTATGAATGGGAATGGAATGTAAGGATAGTTTTAAGCTTTCTATTTTTCCATTTTACCAGGGTCTCGTACGAGCCTGGTCGTCCTGTTAAACACTTGGCGACCAGAGCCGTGCGAGGCGTCTGTTTTCCTTCAAGGTTTCGCCTGGGCCTCGGACCACCCTGATCCGGGCCCGGCGAGCCTCTTGACTTTTATGACTCTCTTTCGCTAAACTTTTCCTACACTGAATATTTTCCAGTTTCGTTTTTCCGTCTTTCTGTCCTGTCTCTTTTTCTCTACCTTTGCTATTAGGGTAAGAAATTGTATATATTCAGGGGACGTTACAAAGAAAGACCCCCAGTCTATTTTAGACCCGAGTCTGGCTAATTGTAAGACGTCGCGCGTTTGCGAAGCCAGTTTTAATAACTTTGACCTACGTGTGGCTACACCCCCGACACCCGCGAAATAAACTATTTAATAATTGTTGGGGTAGATTGAGGGTTGTCACTTGAACCTCCAGCCCCCTCAAGTATTTCAGACAAAAATTATTCTATTCCAAGGGGAAAACGAATTGCGTTACTGGATTTTAATTTTGTGAATGACATTAAGGTTATTTGGAGGTCAACTTCATTTTTTTAAACAGGCCCTCAATTTCCGTGAAAAAGTGAATAAACGTCATCTGGAACATTTTTTTATGTGATACGTATTTTTTGTAATACATGATAATTGCAATTGATAAATGAAAATGATTAAACAAATAAGTAAACTTTTGTAAGTTGTAAATAATTTACAATAAGTAAACATGAGAATAAACACATCATAGATTATTACATATGTGTATTAAGAAATGTTTGATATGATGTCCTTTAACTTTGATGCATTTCTGAATTCGTTCGACAAATAATTGGATGAATATAAAAAAAAGAACATATATTTATAGAAAAAGAAGAACATAATAAGAAAGAATATAAATCTAAGAGTTGATGATTAATTGAGAATTCTTACAAGTATGATATGCAATACATAGATATATCAATGTAAATATATATTGTAAATAGATATATGTATACTATAAAATACCTATGGTTATGAAATTACAATTTTTTTTAAACAAAATGATTTATTTGATATTTACACAACATAAAGTTACTTATTCTAAATTTTTCAATTAAAATAATTCATTACTATCCGACAAGAATTTTGTTTTTTAATTACGACTCGATGATTTTTGTAAAGTCTCGTTCTCGAAACAAAAATTCGGAAGTTGAATTACTATATTACTCTCAGTTTGTGAAAAACACGAGTTTTTGTAAAAATCCAGGATCTTCAACAAAAATGAGGTATTAAATGAAAAATAAAAACATTAAATGATTCTAATTGTTCCTAAAAGATAGAGGAGAGTTTTCCAAATATAGTGGTATATAATTTATAAATTATTTTTCGTCCTAAATAGCTACAAATTAATGTAAAAGTTGAAAAAAGTGCTAATTTATTCACTTTTTCATGGAAATTGAGGACCTATTTAAAAAAATGAAGTTGACCTTCAAATAACCTTGAAGTCATTCACAAAATTAAAATCCAGTAATCCAATTCTTTTTGAAATATTTCTTCATAAAACGCTTTATCTTTAAGATATTGGATTGCCTCAACTCAAATGTCTCACCTAGTATGTATGACTATAAAAAATGTTCTTACTTTTCAAAGTATAAATAAACATAGTGTAAAAGAAAAGTGTAGACTTTAATTCATTTTATTAGAATTGATTTTCAAAGAAGGCCATTTTGATGAAAGATTGTTTAGTACCTTTCGAGCAATTTGAAAGTTTGAAATTCAAAGACTTTCTCAAAAATCAGTTATAAAACTATTATATTGTAATTATATGAAATATTAAAATATATATCTTTCTAAATTGTAAATCACATTTCTTAAAATTAGATTTTATTACGTAACAATTCAACTGTTGCACTTCTGAACTTGAACGTCTTAGGAACTTAGGAATAGAATTAAAATCCTTCATGATCTTTAAAGTACCGTCAATTGCATTTATAATATTTTAAGATTTTAGCTTATATTGATTATATCAATCAAAATTTTTATAGAAGATTTTTCTCGAAAAAAAAGGAATATGAAAACCCAAAATCTATTATTGTTTGTGTTATGATTATAATATAAAACGTACATAAATATGTTATTTAATTGTTATTAATATTGTATATTGCATACTTTCATTCTATTTACTTATTCATAAATTTATTTTTATTAACAAAAGTATTTTCTTCAAAAGACGTAACATTTAAAGAACTCATTGATCAAATCCTCTTTTTTTACAGTATGTTATGAAAAGACATGCCAAATTAATTTTCTATGGACTACGTACGTACGTAGTTGTCTTGTATCATTTTTGTATCTTCACGAAAAGTTTTTTATCTAGCACGAAGACCTCACTCAAAATCGGATTCTATAGAAATTTCTAAAGAAGAAACCTTGCACACTAAGTGTCGAAACTGCTTTCGAGTCGAACAAATCGAAAAAATATAAGTCAGCGACGCGTGTGCGGCACTTCGTCGCCAAGCGAACATTACTCGCTTGGCTTGGTACGGCAGTGCCGTAGCTAATAAGACATCCACTATCTAGATATGTATATGTATGTATATTCTGGAAACTTTCACAACAAAATTAAATCCAGCAGAAGAAGCATTAATACGTATGCATACTTTTATTAATATATTCTATTAATATATCTGAAAAGTCTATTGAAAATTGTTGTTCAAATAGTTTCACTCTTTTTCAGTAAAATATACATAGATAGAAATTCTATCATCCAAGTAGTGAACGTCGCTTATAAGCGCATCATGCTGATATTAGGTCTTAAAATTTGCATATAGATTTAGTGAAAGAAATTCAGCAGGATATTAATTTTAACGTAAAGGCAATTAAAAAAAAATAACACTACAGAATTTAGTGTATTTTAATTGTTTTTCTCATTTCGAATTATCGAAGTATGTGTGTTTTGAAATTAACATTGATTGTAATATTACGTATAAGTTATATACATAGATAGGTATGCTTTTAGTTCAATGCAGGATTTATAGACAAGAACATTTTCTGAAGCAAACGTGGAATATAATAGAAAAGTAAAACTGTCCACCATAGTACTTTATTAGCACTAATAACACATGTCAGACAGTTTCCTGCAGTCAGCAGTAAAAACATGAAATAGGAAACTGGAAATTAAATAGTTTGATAATTTGGAAGACCTGACATTTTTTCACATTATTCATTACTTTTCATTCAGTTTTTGTTAAAAATAATATAAACAAGCTAATTTTATTGCATATTTTCTAAATGTAAACATGCAATTTAATGTGTACATGCAAAATACACAAAACCAAAGAAAACAAAATTTTGTAGAAGAACTTTTCAAAGAAAATCAAAGAAAATTTTATTTAATTTTAAGTAAATCAACATACTTCTCTATCGATTATTTATAATAAATTAAGAAGGATGAAAGGAAAAAATACCTTGGCTAACATTGTAAATCTGACTGATAAAATTGGTGAAATCATACAGGACATGGAAAAATTGCTACAAAACTAATTACAACTTTCGCTCCAAACTTGTACAACGAAGATTTCTCAGAGGAATTTCTAGAACACAAAAGCAACTTTGCAGGGTTCCAAGGTACATATGTACTGGTCTTTAAAAAATAACAATTCTGAGCTGAACCACATAAGCAATGTAATAACTGTCACAGAAATCTGATAGTAGATAAATGGAAAACCTGGTCCCACTAGAATTCAAAATACTCTATAAAAAATGTTACCTCAAAAAGAATCGTATACTTGTGGAAACTACTGAACATCATCTGATTAGAAGTGTTTCCTAAAAAATGGAGAGAGATATAATACAAAAATTATATAAAGAACTATCGACCAATAACCCTAAAATACACTGCATGTAAACATCGTGAAAAAATTAGTAACTAAAGACTAGTTAAATATTTTGAAATATACAAAATTTTATCACTCGGATAAAGTGGTTTCAGGTAATATAAATCAACCCTGGATCACTTAGTTACCTCAGAGTTAAATATCTACGACGCATATGCAAAAAATTTACATTTAATACTAAACAGCTTAAACATAGAAAAAGCATATGAAATGATATGGAAGGAAAGAGTAATTAACATATTAATTCAAAATAAATTCAGAGAAAATGTCCTTAAGTTTATCTATAATTTTCCTCACCAAAAGTTCACCCGTGTGAAACTAAACGGCGATTTTTCTTTCCTCACTGAAATTCAGAATGAAATAACGCAAGGCTCTGTATTGAGTGTAATTTTATTCCTTTTAGCAATTAACGATATCACCAAAACAAATCAAAAAACCAATCAAGTATAGGCTATTCAACGACAATTCGTACTACAGTGGAGAAAACTTATCAGTAAAGCAAAGGGTTCTAAACATTTGTTTGTTAATACTTTAACTACCACGTCACCCATATATAAATGAGAGGATTTACCATTATGAAACTAGAAAAATTAATTCTCAAGTTGAGATGTTGAAAGAAAGAAAGGATAGGATTTGTAAATTTTAGCGAGGTCACAAAAATCAGCACTGAAACAAATTTTCGATTATGTAGTTTACAATGGTCTAAAATCAAAATTCTAGTCTTGCAGAATATTATACGATTTGGTCTGGCAGTGAACGTGTTAAAGTATATGAATGGTCAATCACAATAGGTTTCAAATTTTCAAACAATAGATCTGAGTACATAAACTTGGGCGCCGTTTCTCGATTGCCGGATTGTAAAACCATGCACGACACACTTGTTTTAGCTGTATTAAATTTTACCTTTATCTAGAACTGTTTTGGTTTGATCTAGCTACGCTTCGTGGATTGACGGAGTGTTGGTGTGGTAGAACTATCTATTATACACTAGGATGACTGAGTGGTTACAATGTAGCTGGTGAAGCGTAATACTCAACTGGTCGATGCAGGCGCGCAACCCTTACCGAAACGTCGGTTTCAACGAACAGTGAATTATTGGTGGATGTAAAATGTCACGGTTTAGAGTCGCAATGATTGGTAGTGGGGTATGTGTTTACAAAATATTGGTAAATGATTAGGTTTCGAGGGTTTAAGGAGATGGAGAGTAGGAGACGTGTCTCCTTGCGAGGGTGCGACCACATTTCGGCGGTGATGTATTGGGAATTTCCCAATGTTCGAGGTTCGATGCTAACGTCTACCGAGTGTAGAGGATCGGTTTATGGAGTTGTATGCATTAAGGTTCTACGTACCGTTACCAGGTAGCCGATCAAATAGAGTATAAGTATATTTTTGGTTAAGCTTTTGGTTTAGCTTATAACTAAAAGACGAAAACAATTCAAAAAAGTTAATTTTCATATCAATGAGTGTCCTATTAAAGAAACTAACAAACTGAACATTCTAGGCTTAATACTTGATAAAAGCATGACATTGAAATTCCATATTACAAGGCTGAAAAGTGACTGTTCCAAAAGACTAAACCTCCTCAAGACACTGGCTGTCAACAACTGTGGGACCAACTTTACAACTACAAATTAATTATTCTAGCGAAACTCAACTACGCGTCAGTAGTACAGGGTGTTCATTATAACGGCCACGATATTTTAGGTATTTAAGTCAATCTGACAAAAAAATGTTTCCAATAAAAGTTATTCAATACTTTGATGGTAATAAAGTGCAGTAATAAAAATTTTTTGAAATTTTTTTATTCGACAAAAAACTAAGGCCACCTTCATATTGTTATAGCTGATGAAAAAACGAATTCACCGACATGCCATGTAATGGCCTTTGGATGTCTTTTAGCTCAGAAATTCACAGTAATTAAAAAAATAAGTTTCCTAAACGTAACTAATAGTCAATGATACTTTCGAACTGAATGTAAACAGTAAACACACATCTTTAATTCGATCTTTTTTTTATTATACCTAATAATTTACCCTTTATTAATTTATTATAACTAATGATGATAATGTTATAGGACAAATCCAGGATAGTTAGACTACCGGGACAGATCGACCAGTATTAATATATACTTTAAAATCAAAGCAAGATAGGACTCTGTGTGATGTAAACGAAACAAATATATATTCAGTTTGTTTGTGGTCCCATAATGACGACTTTTACGAAGAGAAGTGGAAAATGAAAATTGTATTTAACATAACAATGCTGCAATTTTTTAACAGAAAATGGTCAAAATTTCTTGTACTTCTAAACTACGTAAAATGGTACAAATTGTTTTTCTACAAGGATGGCATCCCTCCGGATATCGCTGCCTGTATAAATCCACTGCCTGACAAGTATTTCTTTTGCACTCACCATAAGTTAATAATATTTCAATATTTTCGGAATTCTAAAACGATTCATCATTAGAAAGATATTCTCGTATAACTTGTACTGCACTACTGAGTTTACAATGATTTTAGTAATATTATGTCAGCAAAAGATGAAATCAAAGTTAAGTGTTTACTTTGTAACTGTTTACATTCAGTTGAAAAGTATCATTGACTATGAGTTACTGTTGAGTTTTTACTGCACAATGTATTATTTTACTTATATATGTTTTATTTATAAGAAGTAATGAGAATACAAATTAACTGTACAAAGCGTGTTACATTACATTACAGACTGATCTATAATTAATAAGTGATTCAGTAGATGGCGATCGATTACCTGCTCTACTTTATCGACACAAGTGAGATTTACGATTATGTTTTGTCTTGTTACTTTTGACAGTTACGTTTACGTATCAATAACGTGTAAGAAATTTATTCTTATTGTAAATTTCTGAACTAAAGGTCATCCAAAGGCCACTGTATGGCAGGTCGCTGGATTCGTTTTTTTATCAACTATAACAACATGAAATCAAAAATGTGTTCCGTCCGGTCAGCTCGGGGTTTTCCGTTCGTTTATGGTGCCAGATGCGGAACCTTGACTTTGTCGAAAAAGTCTTCGAACATTCCGCATCTGGCAAATTTCATCATAAAGCATTCAAGCGCTTTAGCTTTTCGAAAGTGCAAGGCCCGAGTTGACCGACGAAGGGCTGCATTGTTCCGCGGGTGGCACGGCCCTCTACAACGACCGTCGCCAACTCATGGAACAATGCAGCCATAAAACGTCTGCAACGCACGTGTAGCCAGGCGTAATTCGGAGTCCCGTTTTTTCCTCGGCAAAATTAACGGGGCCTTCGACTTGGGGAGGAAACCTCGGTCACCCTCGTCCAGGGTGAGATGGGACTCTTCCTCCTCCACGATCGCGCGAGGGAGGAGTTTCCTGGCCAACGGGGCAGGAAAATCGATCCTCCTCCCCCAAGTCGATGGCCAATCGATAAACGGAAAAAGTCAACGCGAATCGGTTGACGAACCCCCAAAATCGCGTCTCGGAGGGGGTTCAAGCCGAGGAGGAAACGGGCTCCGGACACTTCGACACTCGTCGCTGAAACCTCAGACAACAACGATCGAAATCTTTAACTCGTCGCTAAAAGTTCGAAGACAACGGTCGAAATCTTCTTTAACTCGTCGCTGAAATCTCAGACAAAAACGTTCCAAAATCTGCAGTTCCATCGTTTCGGGAACAGTCGTCATTCGATCTTCGAAGAAATCGCAGCTTAGAAAGTTCAATCGTCTCGTGAACCATTCGTTATTCGAAGATCATTTCGCGAAACCTCAGCTCAAGCGGTTCGTGAGCAACAACTCGTGATTCGACATTAAAGAGAACAGCCGGATTTCGATTCGAAACAATCCGGCAATTCAACAGTCCCTCAAGATTAATTTGGAGAGCGACGGCTAGGAACCCGCGTACCACGATGGTTAAGAGGGCCTTACAACCCCTCAGAGTTTAAAAGAAAACTCACGCGACTACCTGGCCAGTACCGCCGCGACGGTACGATTCAAATGCATAGTGTTATTTTAAAAAGTCAAGGTGATCTCAGCTTTTATCGAATAGAAAAATTTTTCAAAATTGTTATTTTACAAATTTCTCCTCGATGTTCAGAAGTCTTTAAACTAAAAACAATATTTGAATTTTTTGATGTTCTCACTACAAAATCAGTTAACTAACAAGCCAATAATCGAAATATTGGTAGTACATACAGAGGAATGTTATAACCGATAGAGGATGTTATTGAGAATATGTGTACCAAATTCTATTACATTCGGTTGAACGGTTTTTGAATTATCAGTTTCACCAGCGTACCATGCACACCGTTACGTGGTTCGGAATGACACCATTTTCTCTATTATAAATAAATATATTATGTTATATTTGACAGTTTTCGATTGTCAGTTCTCAATTAACAAAAACTGATAAAAAACTAAACATGTATGGTCACCATTGCTCAAAACTAAAGAATGATCATTGTTTGAAAGTTTTTGTTTCTATTTAAGACAATAAAATACAGTAACAAGCGTATAAAAATACTAAAATACATATTATTAATTTCAAGAGTAGACACTCTGCTAATTTAACGCGACATCTGCAATGTAACCATTCAGTAGTCATCATGCGGAAGGAAAATCGGATGTAGAGAAGAGTTGAAGAATATTCTTCCACTTCTGCAGTACAAATGTCTTTGAAACATTTAGTAGATGCATGTGTTGAATTAGTGACTAAAAATGGTCGTCCATTGAGTATTCTTAGCGATTCCGGTTTTTAGAAAATTATATATCCGGTATTGGAAATTAGAACACCATCTATAATAATCAACAAAAATAATGGACGAACTTCCGAAAAGGACATACCTCCAGTTTGTTTTATACTGTGGATTCCTACGTATTTTGATGTGCTGATTAGTAGAATAGTGAAAATTGGTGCAAATTTTATTTTCATAGCGGAAACCATGAAAGAACCATAAAAATCATAGTTTTTTTATTTACTTCCGTAAATAATGAGAATTTTTAAAAATACTTCAAATAAAAATGGTAGACCTCGTTAAAATACACATTTTATATTCTATTAATTTTTGTCATAAAGATAATAGTTTTTGAGAAAAACGACATTAAATGTTCAAAACTTCATATAACTCATCCAACACAAATCAAATTTTATGGTTAATTTCATTTGTTAATACTAGAAAGGGATACAGCAAAGCTCCTCCCTCGTCGACGTGTTTTCTGTATCATTGGATTTTTAACTTTCCACGAGTAGTGAGATCCACCCTCTGCGGGAAGCTACATCCCCAAAAGGAATAACTCAGACCTAACCTAGACCTAAACCTAAACCTAAACCTAAACTTAAACATTAAATTAAACGACTGTTCGTTGTAGAAGAAATGAAACAACCTCGTATAAACTAAAAAATAAACCTGTTTGTTCTAAAAAACGAAAACAAAGCGGATAGAACAATATCATGAGAACTAAAAAAATAGTTCTGATAACATATGTAAAGGACATTGTAATCGAGGGTGGCTCCGTGTAAGTGAATAATTACTTATCATTTTTCTCAGAAAGTATTATCTTTATGATAAAAATCAATACGGCATAAAATGTGTATTTTGTTGAGATCTATAACTTTTATCAGAAGTATTTTTCAAAATTCCCATTATTTACGGAAGTAAATAAAAAAACTATGATTTTTATGGGTTTTTCATGGTTTCCGCCATGAAAAGAAACTTTGTGCCAATTTTCACTATCATACTCGTAATTAGCATGTCAAAATACGTAAGAATCCAGAGTATTAAAAAATCGAAGGTATGTCTTTTTCGGAAGTAAGTACACCCAAAATAATATTTGAAATAGTATTATGACGAAAGCGATAAAAGTACGAAATAAGATAAAAAATGAAGTGAAAAATAAATCAATTTCCATTCAAATTGATAGAGCTACACGCCAATTAAAATTTTTTATCGAAATTAATACACGGTATATTGTAAATTCAAAAACTGTAATTTAAACTTTGGCGTTAAAAGCGATAATTTGAAATTTAATTAATAATGTTAAAATTAATTCCACTTCATAAAGGACCCGAACACTGTTATAGTACTCAGCGACTCTATCGCAGGTATATCATAGCCTGGAAACCCCGTGGAAACACTAATGTCTGCTTTTCTATGCGGAAGTAAAGGGCTTCCAGATCCTTTTTGTCTCTTTGAGTGTTCAGAAGGCCCAGTCAGTCAATTTAGTTCCAATCAGCGAGCAAACCAGACGCGTTTAGCAGTAAAAGATTTCTATTTGTTTTTATATGAAAATGAAAAAAAAGTTGGCTTCGTCAAACAAGCTGACAGAAAAACAGTAATCGATATGCCGTTGAAGCTACAGTAGATTCTAATCAACCGAACACGAGTGCATCAAGCGAGAAATTACAAGGTAAAAATTTCGAGGGAATTATTATTTCCAGCATAAACGGATTCTGTATCTTGGATATTTTCTAAGTTTCTGCCACTATTTCTTCACTTGTGGCTTATAAACATTGCAAATGTGTTACAGAATTTTCGTAAGCATAAATAGACGAGGTTTAAAATGCAAAATTGTATGTGGTGTAAGTACAATGTTTATATGCCAACTCGAGTTTACTTGTGAAAAAAAAATGTGAAATAAATCAAAGAGTTGTCCTAGTGATGAGACTGTTGGGGATAGAACGTTATTTTGTAGTTTTATGGATTCACCATAAGCACGTACTATTATATCCTTTCAAATACAAAGCGATTAACAAAAGTTTTCGAACGATTAGATTTTTTATTTTTGTCACATAACATATGTAGAGTGAGTGACTTTAATATTCGGACACTATACAATTTTTACATTGTCGCATTGTAATTTTATTCACGACGAAGGAAAAGAATATTGAATCCAAAATTACATTACTACATAAGGTTTAGTTAATAAAAGTATACATTTTATTTATATAATTACTAACGTTAATTAAATATTCTATTTTAAACAAAACAATGTCTGGTTTTAACGTTACAATAATATTCGGACACTTTTAAAAACTGATACATAGTTATTGTAGTAATTTTTACAAACGAAAAGTAATTCAATATCTTGTAAGATATTTTTCTTGATGAATGACCTCTTGTAATCGTTAAGGCACATTGCAAATTATTTTTTTCAAATATTCTGTAATAATATTATTCCATTCCTCTTTCAGTCGTTCTCTTAACATTTCCTTAGATGTTATTGCAGTTGTTCTAATTCGTCGGTCTAGTTCATCCCATAAATTCTCTATAGGATTCAGATCTGGGGGCTGAGGTGTAATAACTTTAGACAATTATACAGCAAATATTCTTGTACAATATGTGTCTTATGCTTGGGGTCATTATCTTGATAATACTTAAATGTATTCTGAATCCCCATTTTTATTGCACTTTTACGTAAATTATTTTTTAAGATATTGAGATACATTTCTGTCCATTATGTTATCAATAAAAATTAATTCACCCGTTCCGAATGTTGAGATACATCTCCATACAAGTACATTTCCACCTCCATGCTTTATAGTCGGCTTCGTATTTTTAATTTTGAATTCTTCATTTTTCTTTCGCCACACCATTCTTCGCCCATCCGATCCAAAAATGTTGAACTTACTCTCATCACTAAAAATAACGTCACTCCACTACGTATCTTCTTTTAAAACAAATTTTCTCGCAAAGTTTAATCTTTTTTTTCTATTAGTTTCATTCACATACGGTTTTTCCGATCAACTCGTCCATTATAACCACATTCTTTTAATGCTCTGAGTATTGTTTGTGGGTGCATTTTCTTTCCAGTCTCTTCTAATAATTCGGCAGCTAATTTTGGTGCACTTAATGTAGGATCTTTCTTTATTTTTTGTATCATTTTTCGATTATCTTGCGTTGGCCTCTTTGCGGAATAGATTCTATTCGGTCTTCATACTTAAATTTTTTAATAATATCTTCCACTGTACTTTTACTAATTTTAAGCATTGCTGCAATTTTCCTTTACGATTCACCTTCTGCATTGTGAAAAATGACAAGTGAACTTAATGAATATCTAAACACAACTGATTTTTCTGAGACTTGAGACAGTTTACGCAGACTGTAATGTTTATAAACATACCTCACAATTGCATTAAATGTCACACTAGCTCATGCAAATTGTTACATGCCAAGGTGTCCGAATATTATTTTCACGTTAAAACCAGACATTGTTTTGTTTAAAATAGAATACTTAATAAATGTTAGTAATTATATAAATAAAAATTATGCTTTTATTAACTAATTTAATTAAATAATTTAGAATTCATTTTTTTTGTCTTTATCGTGAACAAAATTACAACACGACAAAGTAAAAATTGTTTAGTGTCCGAATATTAAAGTTATTCACTGTATGTACCATTCTTCCATGAGAAGAGGACACATTGTGTTTACATCCCCACTTCTTTTGCAGTCCGTTGACTCAGAGATATTAATCGAAAATGGTGACGAAGATCGGTGACAGCCAATCAGCGGACTGCAGCAAGAGTGGAGATGTAAACACGCTGTGCTTTCTTTTCGAAGAAGGACGATATGTCAATCCGAATTGTTTAAAACAATTTAGTGTCTATAGCAAGAGGGTAGTCTCAAGATTGTGTTAGTAAAATTAGAAAATAATCGAATTATATATGTATACAGTATTTACAACATATTTATTTGAAGTAGGCATCAGAAATCTATCTTCTATACATCTATACATATATGTATAATGAAAGAGATGTATAAAATGAAAGGCCTGACTCACTGACTCATCAACGCCCAGGCTAAGCCCTTCGATATAAAAAGCTGAAATTTTGCATAAAGGTTTCCTTTATGATGTATACAAAGAATAAGAAAGGATATTCCGAAATTCAATCCCTAAGGGGGTAGAAAGGTGTTACAACATTTGTATGAGGAATATTTTATTTGTGGTCGGATTTACTTGAAACTTGGTCTTAATGCTTTTTGACATAATTAATCAAACACCTGTTTCGGCATTTTAAAAAATTCTACCCCTAGAGAGGTGAAAGGGGGTTTCAACGTTTGTATGGGACATATTTTGTTCGTTGTCGGATTTGCTTCATACTTGGTCATAATACTTTTTGATATAATTAATTAAACACTTATTCCGGTTTTTTAAAAAATTCAACCTCTGAAAGGGTGAAAAAGATTTGCAACGTTTGTATGGGACATATTTTGTTCGTGGTCGGATTTACCTGATACTTAGTCTGAATGCACATTGATACACTTATTTCGCATTAAAGTTGCTTTATTTCTGTAAATGGATCTAGAAACTTCAAATTTAACATGTAAGTACGTAATTATTATCTTATCATTAAACCGTTGCAGTGGTGTAAATACGCCTAAATATCGGTAATCGTGTCGTTATGAAGGTTTTTTGCGACATTAATTACGAAAATGGTATCGATTTTGAAATGTAAGATGGCGACGTGACATAAAATTAAAATTCTATAGAGGTGAATGGGGGCTTAAAAGGTTTTATGGAGAAACAATATCTATTTCCGAAGGAACTAAACCATTTCTTGTGCGAGCGAAGCCGCGGGAAAAAGCTAGTGGATTGTAAAAGTATTCGAACGCTTCAAAGTTATTAGTGTTTTGACTTACATTGCAATTGTGAATGGAAACATTAACATTGAATGTAAACAAAAGAACATTTAATCGATTATAAAACATCGTTTGAATAAAAATAAAGTACAGTTGTGCAGTGTAACAATGAATATGAATAGAAAAAAGTCAGGAACACCAAATTGTGAATGAGAAATAATACTAAACCTACTTACAAATGGAAAATCTTATAACGAAATCGCGAAAATTCTAAACAGAATTAAATCTACAGTGCATTACGTAATAAAGAAGTTTGAAAATCAAAAGACTGTTGCTAATAAAGCTCATTCATATCGTCCGAAAAATTGACAAGAAGAGAAGAGAAAACTATAATTCGCGAAATAAAAAATGATCCTGACTTCTGTTCCCAAATTAGCAAATATGGTTGAAGAAATGTTTGATAAGCAGATTCATACCCAATTATACCGATGATTACTGTAGGATAATAGTTATGGCAGAATGCCAAGAACAAAGCCTTACATTAATAAAGTAAATCAAAGAGAGAGATTGCAGTTCGCAGAAAATTATATTACTAAAAATAATTGCTTCCGGGACAAAGTCATATACTCCGACTTTAAATTTAATGTCTTCAGTTCAGATGGTCGAAATTATTTATAGCGGAAACTAAATACAGAGTTGCAAGCAAAGTATTTAAAACGAACAATGAAACATGGAGGTGGCAACATTGCAGTATGGGGTTGCATGGCAGCTAATGGGTTCGGAAAATCAGTGATTATCGATGATACCTACACTTGATGAATATAAATATCTAAATATTTCACAAAATAATTTAAGTGATAGTGCCAGAAAACTGTGATTGCTGGAAGACATTTACATACTTCCAACAAGGTAATGATTCCAAACACATAGCTTGGATCACCAAAGAATGGATCATTTATAATATACCACACATTTTAAGCACTCCACCAAAAAGGCTGGACCTCAATCCGATTGAGCATCTGTGGGCAGAAATAGGAAAAATATTGAATAAATATCAAATTATGTTAAAAAAAATATTAATACATAAAATAACAGAAATCTAGAATTTTGTTGAAACTAGGCCTTACAAAATCACTAGTACATAGTATGGAACGTCGTCTATGAGGAGTAGGGTGGTCCTTAGCTACTCTTGGTGAAAATTTTTTTTACGCCGCCCCCTAAAATTGTTCCATTGGATAAGAAAATAATTCCCGTAAAAGATGAAGTTGATCGGATAAGAGGAAGACGTGGCACATCCGCGTTAAAGTTCCAATAAATGTGAGATTTCGTATGAACGGAAAGGTATGAAGAAAAATATTAGAATGATGGTTAAACGTTCTTTTTGTGCACAAATATTTAGGATAATAGTGCTACAGTATGATTTTTTCAACATAATAACTAATTAATATTTATATCGTTTTAATTAATTATATTAAATTTTATGTATTTTAATGAAAGTGACCATTCTTTTAATTTATTTCTTATATTATTTGCAAGTTAATAATAATATTAATTTTAAAAATGGAGGAATGTTCATCATTAATATTTTATATTTAATAAGAAGATAGTATTTTTAATATGAAATTGTGAATATTATATTATAATATTATATCATAAATAGGTGAAAAAAAGAAAGCACAGATATTGAATTTACACACTTTTTAATACTTGCATTTAAAAACAATTTACAAATTCTGTTTCGGCCGCGAAGCTACTATGCCCTCGTGCTCTGTAGTGCGCGGACCGTGCGTATTACACAGCTCCGTACTGTGTACCCTTTCCGTTCTCGAAGGACCACCCAAACTGGTGTTTGAGAAATTACCGGTAACCTTGAAGCCCGTTGCTTCAAGGAAGAGCCCGTTGCTCTTTTTAATTACACAAGAATGGTTTTGCTTGTGGAGAGTCGACTCGAGTGTGTAAGGCTCGATCAAACGAATCTAATGCTAAGTCCTAAAGCTACCCTTAACCTAAGCTCGGTTGCCCCTGCCAAGGTGACGAAAACGCGCAGCGCGAACCGGTGGGAGGATTGGTCAAGCCAATCCTCAAAGTTGTCACCTTGGCAGGGCGTTTCCTGCATTTTGCAACATTCCCGCCCACCCTGCTGTCCAGTGTCCAGGTAGACCATGCAGGAGTGAGCAAGAACGCTGCATTATTATTAACATTGGGAATACCCAATGACCGCGAGACCCCGGTGGTCCGCAGCTGTGTGCCAGCGCGGGTTTACGATACGTCAATCGCTATTGAGGCAAGGAAGCTCCAAGGATTCCATGTCCCGTGTGGAGTTTGGAGTTTCCTTAATGGCCGTAACGTAATTTAGCAAGTAATAATGTCTTGAAGGCCTAATCCTCAAAAATAGCGGAGAAGTCACGTCCGTATCATAAACCTCGCGATGTTAAGGTTTCTTTTGAATCCTTAACAAATTCTTCATTAACGTAGTTTTTTTGCGTCTGGATAGCGCTTTCGGTAATCTGAAACTATTTGCAGTATAATTTGTTTTTCCTCTTCATTTCGCGATAGTACATTATTAAACTCTTGCATAAGTTTCACTTCGTTCGGCCGAATCGTTAACAACTCTTAAATTATTAACTATATTTAATCCAATATTATAATTTGTATCATTTTCCCATTCTGAAGGATCCTTATTAATAAAATCTGTGGGTATCTCAAATCTTTTAAAAAACTGTAACGTTTTTTGGGAAACAAACCCTTCAATACCAGTGTTGATGTACTGAGGTACATTATTCGAACTAATTATTAATTTTTTGACGTCAGTATCATTCAGAGTATCTAAAGCTACTACCATCCGTTTTTTAGCGTCATACGTAATGTTGGAGTCAAAAAAGGCCAGCGCTGCCGCTTCTGGTGTTAAGTACCATAAAAGATTACAAAATTTATGCAATGCTCCGCAACTTACATTTTTATTAATTGCACTATATGCATATAAGTTTTTTAAAAACTCGAAATCTTGTCTAGGAGCTTTTGCAGCAACTGGAGCTTTAATCCATGCTTTCAAATACAGTTTAATCAGAAAAATACAAATGTCGCTGATTCCATTTTCTTCATCTTTTGTTAAAACAAATTCGTTCCGAAATCAAAATATTTTTAAAGAATATACAGGGTGTTCGGCCACCTCTAGCAAAAATTTTAATGAGCGATAGTAGAGGCCAAAATAAGACAAAAATCAAGAATACTAATTTGTTGGTGGAAGCTTCGTTAAAAAGTTATTAACGTTTAAAGTGCCGCTCTTACTGAATTTTTTTCTCGAAAATGCGCAAGATTTCGGGGGTATGTCTATTCACCAAAAATGACTGTAATTGAACCCTACAACCGAAAATAATTTTTCCACAACGATTTGCAATTTTTTAATTTTCTCGAATAATTTCACACCTTCTCTATTTTTTTTCTCGAAAGTGGGCAGGATTTCGTGGGTATGTCTAATGACAAAAACTGATTGTAATTGACCCCCGCAACCGAAAATAATTTTTCCACAACGATTTGCAATTTTTTTTCTCCGTTGAAAAATTTAGGCACCTAATTGGATTTTCAGTAAGGAATTTTTTTCTCGAAAGTGCGTACGATTTCGGAGGTATGTGTAATGATAAAAAATGATTGTAATTGATCCCCGCAACCGAAAATAATTTTTTTTAAACGATTTGAAAAATTTTTTTTCGCTGAAAAATTTCAGCACCTACTCGATTTTTTTTTTCGAAAGTAGATAGGATTTCGGAGGTATGTGTACTCACCAAAAATGATTGTAGTTGACCCCCGCAACCGAAAATAATTTTTCCAGAACGATTTGAAATTTTTGAATTTAATTGTTAATAACTTTTTAACGAAGCTTCCATCAACAAATTAGTATTCTTGATTTTCGTCTTATTTTGGCCTCTACTATCGCTCATTAAAATTTTTGCTAGAGGTGGCCGAACACCCTGTATAGCCTTGGCCATCCATCGAGCATGGTGAAATGCTCCTGGTATACGGAAGGAAAACTTTGGAACTGTTCCATTAAGAAAAATTATTGATAATTCTAGAAATTCGCGATAGTCTTCTCGTGGTTGCTTAAATTCCAAACTATATGAGGCAAAGTTTATTATTTCTGCTACATTGTCAACGGACTCTTGAACTATCTGATCGTCAACTCCCGATTTAAAATTTAATTTATTGATTTGAGACCAGGATCCTTGAAAACGTTTAAATAGGGGAATATTAGGTTCAGTAGATTTACACAATGTTTCCTCAAAAACGCCCCGTAAAACTATCTCATAAATATGGTGTCGGCAAGGCAAATATAAAAGATCCCTCCCGATCTTTTGCTCCAAAACTGTCAGATGAGTAACGCGACCATAGCCTAACTCACCCAGGCCCACGGGGAAAGACCCGAGAGTACCTACGCGTAACGGGTTCTGATTCAGGACTTACGAAGGATCCGAGTTCTATACCTGGGCACCTGTGACTAGATTTTCAAGACTAAGGGTCTTTCAACGTCTATTCAGTGTCCAACGTTGTATGTCATATTTCGGTGCTGCTACGGGTCAGTTAGGCTTAGTGTAAAATAGTCTTATATTGTACAAATGGAACTTGGGTTTTAATGCACGTACGAACAGAACAATACTAAATAAGTAAAAAATTATGTTATAGTCCTCAAAATATGAAATATTTCATTGAAATTTTCAGAAACACGCCACTCCTTACGCTTAGCGCGCGGTTACTTCTATTTCAAAACTTCGCATGCGATGTGCCACGTCTTCCCGACCTTCAATCGATCTCAAATTTTGCACAAATTATTTTTTCATGAAATGGAACAAATTTAGAGGGCGGCGTGCAAAAAATTTTATGGTCGAAAAATAAGGACCACCCTAATGAGGAGTGATCAGTACCAATGACAGTGCTACAAAATATTAACACATGAAAATTTCACAATATGTATTTTCCAATTTTACTATCATAACCTTAAGACTTCCTTCTGGCGTATAAAAACTAAATTATCGTTCGAATAATTTCGTTAACCACTATGTGTACATAAAGTTTCCAAAATTATGTATAATTTAGTTATTTCCAATGTAGTCGGGGAAGAAAAGAAAAACTCTTGACTATGTCACAAGACAGAACATGGAAGAAAAGAGTGTTCTCATCTTTGTTTGGAGTGTCCACGTTAATCGGTAAATATAGTAAAAAAATAATAGATACTATGGCGATACGATATGTTTATTATTCCTACAATTATGATGTATTTATTCATACCAAAGTAATTAAAACAATAGATACTTGAATGGGAATAAATGTTTATTTATTCTCTTATAGGAAACTACGGTAAATTTTCAAAAATCCAGTCGAGTAAATTTTGTACAATTTCTATTAAAAATTACGAATTTATAATTATTGGTAATTTTGACCACTTTGATAGTTCTAGTGTTAAGAATTGAAATAAATTAAGGCAAATGAACGCACAAAAAAATGTCATCACGCAATCCCATGTGTGACAATATATTCTTACTCAGGAAAAAGTTGAGACAATTAGGTGAAATGAATTTTCTTTGGTAAAGTTTTACCGATACTTTTCCCCAGTCGGTTGACACAATATTAAGTTAGCGAGACGAAAGTCACTTCCCAACTGTGAGAGAAATTGAAAACGGGGAGATCGATCGTCCTCCGAATGGTACGCGCGAATGAGTCGGTGGACACAGAGGGTGTGAGGTCGCAGCGATAAAGCCGCAAAAATACATTTGATTCGACCAACGGTAATCGACGTTTTGGAATCGTTGCCGAAGCAGCGAAGCCACAGCCCGACGCCGATTTACGAATTGAAAGACAAATCGGAACCAATATAACGGACGAACGTGTAAATCAGATAACGTTCATCTGTCAATGATACTATTTATAATAGTTAATTATAGAGATTGTGTCCGTAGTTGATAACGTGGATGACGATATATGGAAATAATTTCGAACTATTTAGCATTGTGTATTGAATAGGATTAAAAATTAAAAGGTGTTTTTAATCTTAGTGATTTCGGGTAATAATACATAAGCTATAAAAGGCTTTTGGAATTCATAACACTTGATAGTACCAATACCGTTGTAAGCGTCGAAAGAAAATTTTTGGAATATTATTACTAAGAGTTTGAAATACGGGGTGCGGCAGGAATCGTAATAAGTAAATTGAAAACTTGAAATCAAAATTTTTCATAACGGGATTCGCTATCGAAGAAATAAATTTTGAAAATTTCTCGAATGCACTTAATTACGAGATAATTTATTGAGTGACACTTTGATCAATTAATTTATTTGTTTACATCTGTACTGTGGCATTTAATCCGATAAGGGCTTTGTATAGAAGAATGTTATTTATATATTTTCTATTTAATGGGATATGAAAAATCTCACACTGTTCGATCATGGTACGAATTCAATTCCAGCTTCTGTTTTAAGCAACATTATCGCGTGTAATATTTTGGGTGCATTGTAACGTATTCATCTTACAAATGTTAGAACAAATACAAACTACGCGATATGCCTGTACTCGAAAGTAAATTTCATACAATAACAACAGCAATAAGTCTTCATGGTTCTAAGTTTGTATAGATATAAAGAAATTCACAATAGACTGAAAGGAAATGAAAACGAATAGGTACATAGAATTAAATCTACATACATATACATTAGGCGGGAATGTGTATATGACGATATATAGTGTTATTAATTTAACCTTTTGAGTGGTTAAGAGGGAGGTAATGAAAAGTATAAAATATAAGAATGAGAAAAAACTGATAATAATATATGTTGAAGGTAAAAAAAATAAAATAAACAGCACGATATGAAGTTCTGAGACAAAAATTGTAAAAAGAAATCAAACAAAATGAAATTAGTATTATAAGGGAAAGGAAAAATCAGTTTCAGATAAAGGGGAATATGGTGTCGTTAGTAGGCAGAATGTGATCTAAAGCCAGATTAACACGTCTGATCTAATACGACCCGTAATTTCTTCCAGAATTAATTCCAATGCCCACATTTTTGCTCCTGCAGATAATTCCGTTCAAGGATAATAAAGTGTTTAACTCCTTATCACAAATATACTTAGGCTTAAGTGATGATGTTAATCCAAAACATTTCGTCGATCAGTATATTATGTGCATGAAATTTTTTAAATTCATTTTTCTCCGTGTGCTCTGAATTTTATAAGATTTTATATAGTATTACATTGATGCTACGTGTATAAAATGAAATAATTTGAATAATTTTCTGCTACTTCAGTCATAAAAATTGACAAAATATATGTTTTTTAAATTTGAATAATTACAAATGGTTCTGAATTTTGTATACTATACAGTTATTATACTATAATATATACTAAGTATAAAATGTTCATCCTAACGGTCGCACCGATGAGTCATTTACACTAATCTGATAAAAGAATGTTTAGAATAAAAGTTAATGAGTACTTTGAGAAGAACAACGTGTAATAATAAAAATTTCGACAAATTTTGTTATTAGATAAAAAGATCATCTTGACGATTTTTTTTTAATAGCACTATGTATTTTTGATTTTATAGCGTTATAGCTGACAAAACAACAAATTCAACGACTTACTACACAATGATCTTTGAATGAATGTTAGCTTAAAAATTTGCAGTAACTGGGAAAATAATTCTCCTAAACGTTGATGAAACATATATGTAACTCAAAACCAAGGATATTTCCAAACTGAATGTGAACAGTAATCATAGATATTTATCTCTTATTTGTAGTACACATTATTTTCTTACTATAATGTTAGTACATATTATAAGATAAGTCCAAACTATCGAAAGAGATGGACGAGTGTTAGTACTTTAAAATAAAAAAACATAAGTCTTGGTTTGGTAGTTACATATTAGTATTGGCTGATTTTGAAGTTAATTCTGAAGTTAATTTTGAAATTAACTATTTATAATTCTTCTGTTCAACATCTCTGTAGGAGGTATCCATAAAATACTGGAAACAAATAAATACCACCACAAAGTTTATTTTCGGCTACACATAACAATTTAATGAGAAGATCAGAACTTTATATCGCAGAAACTGGCGTTCAGTTTGAATATTTATTAAAGTAAATTTAACCAGTATTCAATTTAATGGTTAATTTAACCACTACGAATTTGTTAAAAAATTGTAACATTGTTATTTTGCGTTCAACTTCCATTTTTATTTTTGCTTTGTGAAAATTATAATTGTGAGATTATCAACAAGCTAAATACAAATGTATTGTTACATTTATACCAAACAAAGCCCTAGCGTTTTAAACTCGTCCATCTCTTTCTAACTAGTGTGTACTGTAAATAACAGATAAAGTTGCATGTTCACTGTTTACATTCACTTCGAAAGTATCCTTGATTCTGAGATACGTGTACGTTTCATTAATGCGCAGGATAATTATTTTCTGAAGTACGAAATTCTAATCTAAAATTTATTCAAAGGTTATTGTGTAGTAGGTCGATGAATTCGATATTTCGTCAGCTATAACTCTATAAAGTCAAGAATACATAGTGCTATTCGAAAACCTCAAAGTGACCTGAGCATTTTATCAAATAAAAAAATTTTTCGAAATTTTTTATAACTTTTATTGCAAACATATTTTTGTTACATTAGCGTAAATTTCTGAAAAAATCAGTGCAACCGTAAGAACGAACATCTTGTATATTAGTTTCTGGTATAACAATATGCTCATTTCGCAAAATTCTAAGGTAAATTTCGTGCATTAAATAGGCATTAAGAAACTCTATTCAATTAGGTATACAGTATTGTCTCTATAGAAGCGACGCTCTCGGGGCTCAACGCTCGGCTATATCGTGGACGAGAAACGATTCTTGATACTTTGTTGACGCCTACTGGAGGCGGCGAGTATAGAAAAGAACAGCGAGCATATGACAAAGAGGGACTGAGCGGCCGAGCATCGCCGAATTTGCTATCGCTTCCTTCGCTTCGGGTCGGCTGTAACGAAACACAGGCGATGTTTATGCGAGCCTATACGAAATCGGTGTTCTAATTCTGACCTCTACCTCTCTTGGTAGAGGTCGCAGAATGAAATACTGATTCTGTATAGGCTCGCGTAAACATCGCCTGTGTTTCGATACAGCCGACGTGGAGCCACTTGAGCGATGCATGCCTTTGATTTCTTATTGCGTTAGTAAATAGGACCTAAATTGTATATCGTATTTGGTGACATTTTAATTAGAAAAGTGTCACGAATATGTTGATGAAGTTCGAAAAAAGGAAGAACAAAAATAAAGATAAATTTCGTTGTTGATTTAATATTGTATATGTACTAGTTAAATCGTGTCATAACTAAAGTACATATATGTATGTATCGCTCATTTACTGCAATAGTGATATGACTCAAAAAGATACAAACTTGCGAATTTGAACTGTTTAACCAACTTATTTTACTCTGAGTTCTCTCACGATTTCAGCAAATAAATGATAGGTCAATTAAATTACAATTCCTTTTTTCAGACGAGGATACACTTTAAAGAAAGGACAAATGTATATTATAATTTATGAAAAACAATAATAAAAATTATGTTGTACTTGATCTTAGTTAAATCAGAAAACTGTCACAGACATGTTAAAAGTTTTAAAACAAGAAAAGGAAAAATAAAAAATTTGACAATGCTCGACGACCGACCGTCAAACGGGCCGCTATCCTGGGGAACCGCCCATAGGAAGGCACACTCGCCGGTTGAGCGAGTGCTGGGTTCTAACGGTACGCAGTGGGGATAAGTAGAGGGGATACGATATTTGTCTATATCGTGGACGAGTTCTGAGCTTATATAGAGAAAATACTGTATGTATAATGGAATACAAACGATCGTACAGTGCCTTCAAAACCTACGTTACAATATTATTCGTTTTATCAATTTGAGAGTATCACGTATTTGGATATTAATCTTATTACACATGTTTGATCGTTATGTATTATTCTTATCCTTTAATATTTCCATTATCTTGCAAGTTAACCGATTACAGTATTTAATCGCATGATGATACTCAGTGTGTTACATTGGGAAACGTGTTCAATATGAACATAGTCATGTATTTATAATTGCATTTGTGATTAATGTATTAATATTATTATGTAATTAATTTGCACAGGTGCTGAAATACGAGACGTTGCGTGATTTAACAGCATTATCGAGGTGTACATTTCAAAATTACTATCTAATTATCGAAATTTATTTATCAAAGAATTACAATCATCATCGAAAGGTCTTTTACCTCATCAGAGACCAATTATCATGTTTGAAATGAAACAAATCCAAATTAATATCAACGCAGGACATCTTCCACTCTTGTGATGATAATGATACTTTATATATGTATATCAAGGGAAGTTTGATTATGATTATTTATTCAAAATTTTAGCGGTTGCTGTCATGTTATGATATCGAAAATAACTTCTAAATTAACTGTACATTGAAATCTTTGAAAAAGTTAAATTTTCATTTCGTATCCTAATTGCCGTATTTATCGCCTAAACGATGAGCATTCTTCTTCTAAAATTTAATTAAAAATATGTATGATTCCTATACAAATATGAAGTTATTTTTAAAAAGCATTGCATTAATAGTTCTGTTGACAGTATGAAAGATGACATTATTTGACGACAATATTGAATAGGTTTTTGATGAAAAATTAAATTCTGCAAATTTTGAAAGAGTAAATGGAAATAGATAGAGATCTCAAAATAAGATTAATAAAATGTTTTAAATTATACAAAATATTTCTTCCAAATATCTGACATAAAAAATGAGATGCATCCAATGCATAGAATGGTATCCTATAAGACAAAAGATATGATACATTATTCGTTTGCCACAGTTTTATTGAAGCTTTTGCTACTGATTTCATTACAAATTCAATTAAAACGTTATTTTAAAATAGTGTATCAAGCCATGATAAGATTACTTGGAACAAATGTTTACAATCCGATTTACAAATTAAACTTTTACGAACAGTCACATGTAATTAAGTGTGAGAAGCTTTGGAACTTTAAAAGAAATTTGTAAAGCTGTATTCTCGGTAAAAAAAGCTTTGTTGTAATTTGTTACTTTCGTTGATTTTACATTACAGAGCAGGAGAGCTGTATTAAATTCACGAATATGGAAGACTAACGCGCAATATGAGCCTCAAAAACATCGCGACTGACGCTTGTATGTAATTACCGTGAGAGCAATTAACTCACGAATTGGCACGCTATGGGCGCCAGACAAACGGAGAATTAATATTTGCGTAATTAGTATTGTCCTGCGCACAAATGTATACAGGAAACTGGCGATATTATGCTTCCGCGCCTTGGTTAAAATACAAAACTTTTATTAATTTGATTCTCTACGATATCGCAATTAATATATTTCGAAAATGTAGAACGGTGTGTTTATACTATTTTATTTATTTAGTCATAGTCGGTTAAACGTGGAAACATGGATTTTAAAAAATATTATTTTCACTCGGAGTTAATAAACTTTATTTACTTATTATAAAGAGGCATTAAAATGTTAATTTCCTTGAATTATTTCATATCTGTTGATGTATATTAAAAACATTAAAATGTAGAAAATATTAATTTTTCTGGTAGTTCTTTTGAATGTATACTAACGCGTTTGTTCTTTCGTATAGAAGTTTATAATGAAAAATACTAGTTTTATTTGAAAATAAAGGAATGTACTAATAACAAATTTTTGAAATACCACCACTTTTATTCCATCTGCAGCAGCGATTGTCGTAGTATTAATGCATGGGCATCTGGCCATATACAATATACATAATACGGTTATTAGAGTAGAATGAAAAAATAAAAATTGTGTGATTATTTTCTGACAGTCCATAAAATTTGTTTTTATTATTTTAGATTAGCTCTAAAAAAGTTAGATTTTATCAAAACAATTTTTGAAGTGACACAGGAATATTGAAGTTTTAATTTTTTACTCTTTTAAACAGATTTTTAAAATATTTGATGTGTCAATTTTTGTATACTATTAAGGTAAAAAATAATCCTTCATGGTTCCTTGTGAAACAGCCTTAATGTAAAGAGGTATGCCATCACCAAGAGCGAGAAAGGATCATAAAACTTCATCTGCTGTCTATGAAGTCATAGGTTCATAATGGTTAAAATTGAATTACAAAAACTAATGTCTACTTTTGAAACGAAGAAACAGTTCATAATAAAATATTTTATGTTTAATGTTTTAATTAGTTCTAAAACTTCAGAAGATAATGAAATTAGAAAAATTATAGAAATAATATTTGAATGACTTACTCAGTCTTACAAAATTTGTTGATCAAGTTCAGGTTATGGTATCTGAAACACCATTATAAAGGGAAACATATGCATACTATTAAAAGTCATGAATGGAAATTTGTCCCTATATGTATTTCGTTCCACCACAAAATTGATATTCTTGTAGCAAAATTTAAAAAAATGCCTTCTAACGATTTTATATTTATTAAAATATGCGACTATTGTATAACTATATTAAATTTGTTTCCTTTTTAATTATCATCACAAGTCATGTTGAGAGCTCGTGCAATGTGTTGCACGTCGAGAGCTCTCCTTGCACGTCCGTTGATATGCAAGGCGTTGGTGTAGTGGACTGTATTTCTGCTGGACTTGGACCCTCTCTCGTTCGTACGGCGTTGTGTGTCGTTTCGACGTTTTGGTAATTTGTGTCTCGTGTATGCTAAATATCGCGCCTTATATCCTAATGTAAGAAGCCAGCCGCATCCAATCAGAACCCTTTTCGTTCAGGATTGGTGCGCTGGTACTTCTTGCATTTCGTGTTCGCGAGAATGGATTGCGCGTCCCAGGTATCGGGAAAAACCCTGGCCCAACGGTCAGAACCAAGTCGCGAGGTAGCTGGAGCGGGCCCTTTATGGCGGTTATTATGTGATTTAGTTTACATTGACACTAAAACCACTTAGCTAACGGCTTGTAGCGTCAATGTAAACGCTGAATTGCCGGTATAAATGGACCGACATGTTTCGCGACGCAACAACTCATCAGAAGTAAAAAGAATAATAATATCGAGAATCAGTCTAAATGTTGAACAAAACATAGCAATGTTTTGAGGTTAAAATTTGATGATCAAATTTAAGAAGATCAAATAAATGTTATAAATACAATAATAATTATTTGCTTATCATAATATTTTTCCCTTTCAAACAAATGGTTTCTTCTAACATTTTTTCCCATCATCAAAAACAAGTGAAATATTTAAGGTGGTCAAGTTAATTACAACACTAAATATCCAAAACTAATCAATGTATCATAATATTTGGTTATAGGTTCTCCCTGTATGCGATTCAAATTATTAACACTAAATATTACACACGTATTTGAAAAATGCTCAAAACCGAAATTTAATGTGAAAATATTTTATTCTAAATATTCGATTAATTTTTGCATATGAAATTACACTTTTTCCGATTATACTACAATTTCTAACTCATACTGTGGAATGTATTCAATTCTGTGTTTCTTTAACAATTAAAATTATAATTATAAAATACTTAAAAAGTATATGTATGTATGTATCAGACGTTTATTTGATTAACATAATTAAGAATCAATAGTACTACGTATAAAACTTGCAGGTGTACTAAAGCATATACATATGTATAAATGAGTCAAAGTATGCTTCGATATAATGTAAAGTTTTTTTTCAATAAAACGTAAATTTTTATATTCATCGTTGGGTAATGGGGGTGGACGAGTCCCCACATCTTTTCAAGCTCTGGTCGAGACGAGCAGCCACCAGCTGTGGATTTAAAACACAGCTGGACGAACTACAAAATATGCCGCGTGTGTCGAATTACAGATATCAACGCTGACTAAAACCTTTTACATATATTTTTTATTCCATCGCCATGAGAATATTACCGATGGATTTGCGAGTTTTACCTAATGAAAATGAGATTAAACACGACAGTATTCGGATTACTTTTATTTCTTCGTTGTATGAATTGTGTATACGTAAAAATAGTCCGAATATACCTGTGTTTGCTTATTTTCAACAAGAATGCTTCACCGATTTAAAGCACTTTCATGAAGACACAATAAGGAATATAAAAGTTTTTAGTTTGTATTAATAATATCCGCCTCATAGTTTAACAATTGACAATAAAATTTAATGATTGAAAATTTCATTGTTCCTGTTCATGTATCTAGTATTGATCTTACACTTTTATTATTATTTGTTTTATTTTGAAGCGTTTGTTATTGGAAATATGATTGATTGCTTTGAGAATAACGAATCATATTTGTATTTTAGCATTTACATTTACCTTTAAACATGTATCAGAAAAATTCAATGAAAAAAAAGTACAAAATTAAATAAGTATATCAAACCCATATTTAACTACTGTTGTCTGATTCCTAATTATTTTCTGCGTCATTTTGCGCCAAAGCTTCATATCAAAATATACTTTTCTGGAATTGATGTACTAGTCTTTAAAATTTCTAAATGTCTGAATAAGTATTTTTATATTTATCGACTTAGAGAAGTTGAAAATTATTCAATGTGTGGCATCAAAATGTATCGAAATGTAACACACGTATGTATATGACATACTTATTTTTTATACATGACATAGTAAACGATTAGAAAATGGACATAAAATAATCGAGCTCTTCGAATTTTATAAAAAGAGAAGAGAAATAACTCCACAAGTAATTTCAATTTTATTTTGAAATTAACCGAACACAAAAAACATACGGTAAATATTTTGTAAATTTGTAACTCAAAAAGGAGAAGTCTCCAAAAATTGCACAATCTGTGAATAATGTTAAATATTTAGCTTATAAACACAAGAAACCTACCATTGAGTCCATTAAATATAATTCAGATTATTTATTTATAGTTATATGTATAAAAATTCATACAATTAAAAGTTATCCTGTTTATAACTATTTCCGTGAACCAAAAACAATTGTTATTCTTCAAGCTTTATTAAGTTGTCCGATATTTATTCAGAAGTTTCTTTTTATTTTACACATTCGATTTCGAAGTCAAAGTTTTAAACGATTTGAAGAATATATTTCCATAATTTAGATACAGATAAAAACTTTTTCATATAGAGTATTCGTAAAAATCGACAAAAACTGCTAATTTCAAAGATCTTACTTTTTAAAAAATTTCGAAAACAGCAAAATGATGACATAAACTCTTCAATCCCCTTATTGCCACATGGATTGCAATATATTTCAATTTGAATTAAATCTCTGACAATGATGAAAAAAGTGATCGATTTAGCGTGGAATGACCCATACTTGAATTTAAAACGTTGAATATCACACAGATTTTCCCAGGAAATCCTCTAGTGTTATACTATCATTTTATAACGCAGTGTCATAAAATAAGTCTCAATTGATATACATATGTCGCAAAATTTTATATTTTTCGAAACATAGAATTTTATATTATTATTATTATATAATTATTTATTGAAACAATTTCATCTGTTTTATTTTTTTATTTCTTTCAATAGTTTTACGATTGAGGTATTAACTTTTAAAATTTAAACAAAACTGAATGATGCTTTCAAAAGTTATTGACATTTCAACAGTTGTACTTTGTGAAAATATATGTATTATAGGAAATATTATTAAGATTTTTTTGTTATTATTCTTAGGATTATTAGGAGTAATATAGAAAAGAACAAATATTAGATTTTGTTTTAAACTTGGGCAAACGACCATGCAAACGTTACAAATGTTGATGGATGCTTATGGCGATAATTGCATATCCCGTTCACAAATATGTGAGAGTTATGGACGCTTCAGGGTCTGCTGAGAGAATTTGAACAGTAGTAAATGACTGGGTCGTCCAAATCTAGCGAACAGAGACGAACTCGTGCAGAAATTACGTGAACTCATTGCTATTGATTCAAATATGAAAATAGTTTCTAAAATCTTCATTAATGTAAGTTTTAATTCTGCTAGAATGTAGTATTAATAACTATCCATCATAGTATTATTAAAATGTTAACGTATAATGCAATCGGTTGGGTCAAAAGTGTGACAATACGAAAAGAATTTCCAAACTTATGTCTTTCAAAAACGAAGCAACGATCAAAAAATTGGTTATCCATATCTTCAAAAATTTTAACGACTACGATATTATTTCTTCATGAAAGTATATAGGAGGTTTCATGACTTGTGAGCAATGAAAAATGTTTATACAGGGTGTTAGTCCACCTCTGGGAAAAATTTTAATGGGAGATTCTAGAGGCCAAAATAAAACGATAATCAAAAATACCAATTTATTGATGGAGGCTTCGTTAAAAAGTTATTAACGTTTAAAGTTTCGCCTGTAGTACAGCAATCTGCGTACAGCTGCGTGTACATTACTGACGTATCGACAGTCTTAAATTTTCTGAGTGAGAACCACTTTCGTAAGTACGCAGCTGTTAGCAGATTGCCGTTCCACAGACGAAACTTTAAACGTTAATAACTTGTTAACGAAGCCTCAGTCAACAAATTGGTATTCTTGATTTTCGTCTTATTTTGGCCTCTAGAATCTCCCATTACAATTTTTCCCAGGGGTGGCCGAACGCCCTATATGTATAAACGCATGCCCTATTTAACGTTGTTCCCAAGCAGGAACGTGGTTAACTTTCTATAACTCAGTGTAGCTGCCAAGATACACGCTCATCGTCTACATTTTTAAAGTCTAATTTTATCCTATTATCACTACGTATTAATTATAATTTTATTACTAACAATCAGTTTACAACTATTTCACAGTTTCTTGTATCAAGATAGGCACGGTTGGAAATTTGTGTTACTAAAATTTTCTTTAGAATTTATGTTTCTTTATCATTGTTTATCAATAGTTGTATCGTACAGTTTTTAAAAAAAAAAAACAAATATAATTTGGTTTATAGAGAGTTAAAGTATTTAGCACAACAGCACTTTAAAACCATTCAGAATTTGAGTGAATTTCAATGAAACTGTATATTTAAGTTTCAACTGTTGTAACTGGTCGAAAGTAACGATTCTATGTTATAAAGTTGGTTGACTAACCAGAGCTTTTGTTAATTAATCTTTAGTCTTAGTCTAATATTTAATTAAAAATGTATTAAACTTCGTGAAGCAATAGTTTAATGTTCAAGGATTTTAAACGGTTTCACCGAATCGATTTGGAAGCAGCACTACTGCTTGGTAACACGTAGCCAGAATAATTGGTAGAATTTGAAAACCAAGATTTCAATCTTCAAAATGCATTTCTTTATATCATCGTACGGCTATTTTTCATAAAAATACAGAACATCGTAGTTCGCTAATTTTCAGATAATTATAAAACAATCCTTCTATTTTGTGGTAAAGAATATTACATTGGACAATTAAATCACTTTTAATTTGTACATTATGCCTTCTAAAGTTAATAAAAAATAATGTTACACTTGTTACACTTGGCGAATGTTTCGTTTGTTTTTCCTTAATTATTATATATCTTCGTACATTATAATACTTTTATACTTGATCAAACCAATTTTATAATGATAACTTTTTTCTGTTGAAACTGACCAGTTTTGAGTTAATGCAGACTATCTTAATTTTTACTATATTAACAGTAATATGATTAATTGTGCTATATGAATATCGTTTATGATATTTTGTATAGAATACAAAAGGTAACCATTAAAAGGATCAATTTTGTCCATTTCGCCATAATTATTAATAATTGCTTTTAATTTTTCATTTTTAAGTTATTTCTATTCGTAGAGCTTAAAAAATGGCAAAAAAAACAGGACATAGAATTATTTACTATTTATTTGTTAAGAATTCAAAGAATAAAAAGGTTATTAACCTTATGGTTTATAGTACCCAGTATTACTAATTTGTTAATTAATTTGAATAATGCAAATAGTTTAAAGTTTCTAAAGAGAATTTATCGAAATACTCTTTAAAATTGAATTGCAGGTGTTAAACATTAATCACACACCTTTTGTGTTACAGAAAATTCGTTTATAAATTGAACCTTTACAAAGTGGACGTTCATACTAATAAGTTTCTGCCCGTGATATTTATAGCGTTCGCGTTTGATTACGGTTTATGAATATTTACGTTCTTGATTACTATAGCGCGGAAAATAATGCACAAATTTTGTCATTGAGAATAATAGTGGGGAGCGAGAAATGAAAGTAAGTTTCAACTAAAAAGTCAGCAAGTGGAAAAATAAGATAAACTGATGAAGTAGCAAGCCTTCGCATTAAATTTTGTTCTAATCCAGTGGAAAGAGCGTACGATGAACCTAAGAAATATGAGTCATATTCTGCGGGCTGCCGACAAAGGTGAAATAATTGTTATTTGCTGCTGGAGTAAACATTTCTTGCCTCTGCAATTAACTAGCGTTAATTTCTCTCGCAATTCAGAGTAAGCTACGCGTTGGAAAACATTTCAGTAGTTAAAAGTCAAAGGTATTCTTCAGAATTGTGTTACTCCATCAACGTACAAAAATAAATATGACATATATTCCAAGTACTGTATTAATTTTGATGTATTCATACTGTTATTAATTAAATAAAAAAAACTTTTTAGCGTTTGGTCGTTAAAGATTAAACTTTTCTATGATTCGTCCAGGCTGTAAATTTATATAATTTGAAGATTATTGGAATGAGGATATTTGAAAACGAAAAATAGTGCTAATCAAAATTTTACAAAATTACAAGTAGTGTTTTGGAATGAAGTAAACTAAGAATCTGAAACAAATATTAAAATATATGTATAGGGTTTGTAAGTCGTCCGTATTTCGATTTATGAACTATCTTGTATGTAAGCTATTCCTTTCGCACAGCGTTTGTAAGTATAAATACAATTGTGATTGTTAAGTCTTGCCTTAATTAAAAATCTGTATTTTAATTTGTATAAAAATAAAATTTCAATTAAAGGATTGACTTTACGTAGTCAAGTATCATACGTTATTCTTGAGGTTAGATTTTCGTGATTATTCCAGGAATCGCGACTTAATCGTCGAACAATTCAGTCGTCTATCTGCTGTTGTCGATTGCGAGTAGTGATGGTTAGAATTCCTACTTGTGAATCACGAGTGATTCGATCATGTTCGTTTTCGATCACGGTGATTTTTCACAGTGAGTCGTGATTTTTCGTGATCGCTAGTGGAGAGCAGGATAGTATGCCTTCTCTGCACGCGTCGTCAAAATCGTCAGTTTAAATACAAATTCACTATAACCTGTGCATTCTATACTTGAGAAGTTTTTATTCTCCATGATTCTATATGTATAGGGGAAACTGCGAGTAGAAGTCCTGACTTTGAGAAAACATGAAAAATGATTAGGAAATGATGTAGTTAATTTTTTCACTCCTGACTAATTTATTATTAAATTTATTATATTTTAAGATTTTCAGCTCAAATTTAATATATTGCATTAAGTTTTTCATAGAAACTCGTTTTTTTGTGATCGAAGCGGAACTTCTTACACCGTCGTGGAGCAAGTTGTTATCGCTTTGGGGTAAGTTGTTATTAAGAAATAAGTGTTACTTTCTAATAAGATATTTCATTCTCTAATGAAGTAAAACACAATTTTATTAATAAGATTTGTTTATTAACTTCGGATTAACACAAATATACAAGGTGAGGCACTTAAAACCGGCCACCTGAATAACTTGGCTGCTATTGGTGATAGGAAACAATGAATAGAAAAAATACGATCTTACTAGTTTTTTGATACGTGGAGGCATCAAGGAGATATGAAGGCCGTCTCTGTTTTTTTAAATGCAACGGTATGTTTTTTTAGTTACATTCTGATTCAGTATTTGAAGACGAATACAATGACCTACTGGAAAGATCATTCCTGGTCTAAGTTGAGGAGTAAGTCCACTGTAAAAAACAAAAAATGTTCTCTTTAATCTACATGAGTATAGCTAGAGAAATGCGTAGGGGATTTTTGAAACATTAATTTTTGTGTGATTGGCGAGCATTTGAAATAAAAAGTTTAATTTTGTACAAAAAATGGGGTAATCATTTGTCAATAAATAATGTTAAAATTAACTTATCGAAGATCCACTACGTATTTCTCTAGTTATATTCATGTAGATTAAGAGTAAATTTTTTATTTTTTACAGTGGTCTTACCCCTTAATCCAGACCAGGAATGGCCTTTCCAATAGGTCATTGCATTCGTCTTAAAATACTCTATCAGAATGAAAGTAAAAAAAAAAAAATACAGTTGCATTTAAAAAAATAGAGATGACCTTCATATCTCCTTGATGCTTCCACGTATAAAAAACTAGTAAGATCGGATGATCAGTCTCTCGATACCAAATAATTTTGGCCTGATGCATTTTTTCCTATTACCAATAGCAGCGAAGTTATTCAGGTGGCCCGTATTAAACGCCTCATCCTGTATATGCGGGAGAAACAACATAATTGGAAATTATTCGTGGGCTATTTCTTTCGGGTCCTCTCGAGGGATCAATTCGTTGTCTTGTACTTAATTTCATATTATTTAAAATTTTCAACTAATTAACGATTAACTATTAACTCAAAGAAACTTTATTATAAAGAAAGAATAATCAACGAAAATTGATGAGTCTTCTGTAGAAATTATTTAACTTTTATATCACGTGTCTTTATCGTCCGAAAATCCTTTTCATTCTATTCTTTTCTTTTCGTATATTTCTTTTTTTAAACGTTCCGGTATTCAAACAACCAACTCGACTACTTTCAAAAGCCACATTCAAACGTCAATGCCAACCAGTCGCACGTTTACGTTTTTAATGACATTTTTCACATCGATTAAATTAAAGTGTTGATTAAAGCCAACATAATTCTATTTAAACAACGTGAAGTGACATGAATGAAATTTTCTAATGGTTTACGATATATATTTTTGAAGAAAAAAATATGGTATCTTTGGCATAAACATTAATGTAATAAAATAAAAACAATAATCTAATATAATGACAAATGAATAACAACTTTACTTAAACCTAATATAAATAACTCGTTAAACGAACATATTTCTTATAACCTACTGTGGCTTCTTTTTCGGCTTGTAACTTTTTAATAATCTGGAGAGAGTCATATGATAAATGTTAAAATCTCTGGTGATGGTTTTTACATTCTGTGATAGTGCCTTTTTCCGTTTTCCGTTTATACCGGTCGTTCGGCCACACCTGGGAAAAATTTTAATGAGAGATTCTAAAGGCCAAAATATGACGAAAATCAAGAATACCAATTTGTTGATTGAGGCTTCGTTAAAAATCTATTAACGTTTAAAGTTCCGCCTGTAGAACAACAATCTGCGACCAGTTGCGTGCATGCGATAGTGGTTCTCACTCAGAAAATTGTAAAACTGTTCTCATTATAAAATTGGTTTGATCAAGTATAAAAGTATTACAATATACGAAGATATATAATAATTAAGGAAAAACAAACGAAACATTCTCCAAGTGTAACGTTATTTTTTATCAACTTTAGAAGGCATAATGTACAAATTAAAAGTGATTTAATTGTCCAATGTAATATTCTTTACCACAAAATAGAAGGATTGTTTTATAATTATCTGAAAATTAGCGAACTACGATGTTCTGTATTTTTATGAAAAATAGCCGTACGATGATATAAAGAAATGCATTTTGAAGATTGAAATCTTGGTTTTCAAATTCTACCAATTACTCTGGCTACGTGTTACCAAGCAGTAGTACTGCTTCCAAATCGATTCGGTGAAACCGTTTAAAATCCTTGAACATTAAACTATTACTTCACGAAGTTTAATACATTTTTAATTAAATATTAGACTAAGACTAAAGATTAATTAACAAAAGCTCTGGTTAGTCAACCAACTTTATAACATAGAATCGTTACTTTCGACCAGTTACAACAGTTGAAACTTAAATATACAGTTTCATTGAAATTCACTCAAATTCTGAATGGTTTTAAAGTGCTGTTGTGCTAAATACTTTAACTCTCTATAAACCAATTTATATTTGTTTTTTTTTTTTTAAACTGTACGATACAACTATTGATAAACAATGATAAAGAAACATAAATTCTAAAGAAAATTTTAATAACACAAATTTCCAACCGTGCCTATCTTGATACAAGAAACTGTGAAATAGTTGTAAACTGATTGTTAGCAGGTTATACAATTGCTTTAAAATTATAATTAATACGTAGTGATAATAGGATAAAATTAAAATTCCTGCTTGGGAACAACGTTAAATAGGGCATGCGTTTATATAGGGCGTTCGGCCACCCCTGGGAAAAATTGTAATGGGAGATTCTAGAGGCCAAAATAGGACGAAAATCAAGAATACCAACTTGTTGACTGAGGCTTCGTTAACAAGTTATTAACGTTTAAAGTTTCGTCTGTGGAACGGCAATCTGCTAACAGCTGCGTACGTGCGAAAGTGGTTCTCACTCTGAAAACTGCAAGACTGTCGATACGTCAGTAAGTAGAGTTTCTCATGCTGAGTGAGTACCAATATCGCATGCACGCAGCTGTACGCAGATTGCTGTATTACAGGCGAAACTTTAAACGTTAATAACTTTTTAACGAAGCCTCCATCAATAAATTGGTATTTTTGATTATCGTTTTATTTTGCCTCTAGAATCACCCATTAAAATTTTTCCCAGGGTTGGCCGAACAACCTGTATAATGAGACACTGTGTAAGATTATGGAGCGGTGAACACAGTGAATTAAATTTTGAAGTGCTTTGGTCAGTTATTTTTATCAACTAATTTCTTGCTAAAAATTAAACCGAGAAAAAAGAATCAAAATATGTCAATTAAGAACTAAACGTTTCAAAATTACGCACAACTATGTCTGTGAATCTATCTGTTTGTTTTGTTACGAGCCAGGGCCGTGCAGCGTGCGTGGCCTGCGAGTGCAAGAGAGAGTATGGAATATGGTATCAATTTGTTAATTAGGTGCACGGACGAACCCGATGCAAGATCGGGGAGCCGCTAGGATAGTTGATAACGAGGACGAACCTGATGCGAAATCAGGGAGCCTCTAGGATGGAGTCACTTACGGACGAACCTGGTGCGAAACCAGGGAGCCTTAGGAGGGTGTAATGTCGTGAACGAACCCGATGCGTAATCGGGGAGTCACTAGGATGGTTAATAACGACGCAGACGAACCCAATGCGAAATCGGGGAGCTGCTAGGAGGTTGGAACAAACGCAGACGAACTCGATGCGTAATCGAGGAGCTGCTGGGAGGTTGGATAAATCACAGACGAACCTGATGCGTAATCAGGGGCTGTAGGATGCGAACGAACCTGGTGCGTAAGCAGGGAGCCGCTAGGATGGTATTAGATTACGTGGACGAACTCGATGCGTAATCGAGGAGCCACTAGGTTGTAAGAATTTGTATTTGGATTAAGGATGTGTTAATTGACCTCGTAACTTCAATTATTAAATATAATATAACCCGAGCGGTAAGGTTATATTATTGTGGGAACGTTTAACTAACAATAATCGCTTTATATAATGATGGGTTAAAGAAGATGAGTAACTCTGATTTAATAATGAAACTAGATATATTCTTAAAACAAACAAGAAAGATACAAGTGTTCTGTGTATGTTTGTCGCGTCCGAAGAATAATTATAAATACCTAAAATGTTGTTGCTCGGTGTTGACGCATTGGCGATGCGGGGGTAAGTCGGTTGAAATTAAAGGCCGTAATAGAATTTATGCCGGTTCACGGATTCTATATGGTTTAATATTGATACGAAAGGGTACTGTAGCCCGATCTCACTAGATATAACTGACTATCAAAATCGTAGACGCGTAACGAGAGACGTGACGTTGACTCTAAACGTGACGATACGATTATGATCCCCAGAGTAATGAAGTCGCGGGGTTTATATACCCAAAAATCTGTGGGGACGGATTGAAAAGTACGTTAGAAATTACCGCATTCGGTATTCTCCGAATTGTGTTAATTACCGGATTCGGTATTCTCTGAATTGTCTTAATTACCGGGCTACTGTATCTCGACGGAAGTGACCCCCATTCCAAAGGTTAGATACGTAGCAGGGCGATTTCCCAATGCACGCAACTGACAAGAAAATTTTGAGGGACGAAACGTTCGGCATACGTAACAGTTTATATAAAAGGACAAACCTCCTTAACTGTTTATGCTGCAATAAAATTATGCCAATAAATTATTTATTATATAAATACATAAAATACAAAGTACAAAAGACATCCAAAATGGAACTGCTTGTTCATTAAGTTACCTTAAAGAATCTCTACGACAAAATGTAACTCTAAATACAAATTACATACAATAGTATTGGGATCGTCCAGGAAGTAATACCAATTTCAAAGTGACATCTTAAAATATAATAAAAGAAAACCTTGAGTGAATCTCTTGAGATAAAATTGTATTATATTATTTTTAATATAATTAAACATGATTAAAAATGTGTATTGAATTAAATAGTTCCATGTTTCTTAATTTAAACTATTACACGTTGTTTATTAAGACAATGTTAAAAAATAAATGTAAGAAATCTTTTGTTAATTTACATGATATATCTTGAAATTTATTTATAACAATAGGTATATATATTATATGTTGTATAGTTATAAATAAATTTCTAGATGTTCCATATAATTTAGATTTGCGAGGAGGGGAAATTGGAGAAACATTGCTATAGATATTATGCACTGTTTTTTAATATTATACTATTTATTATATTACTAAAATGGAAAAGATTCTAAAATTGGGTCGATGCATCTTAGATCCCTGTATTGTTTATTGTATCTGTAGGAACTTGGCGAGGTTTACGATACGGTCGCTTGTGAATACCGCTATTTTTGAGGATAGCTAATTTCAATTCGCTTGTTAATAGTTACAGCTAAACGAGGAGTCAGGGCCCTAAAGAATCATTACAAAAATTGAAGCAATTAGGAAGGGCCCTGCTCCGTCGTCCTCAATAGCGATTGACGTGTCATAAACCTTACAACTAGTCGCGCGGTCGAGTAACGACCTTAGTACCTGGGCACGGTCCCCGGTCGGGTGTTAGGAATTTTCCATTTCCAGGGAGGTCTAGTTTGTACCCCGACTGGTGGGCGGCAACCTAGACTAGGCGGTTTTTGGAAATCCAACCCCCGATCAGGGACGTCGACCGATTGGTCAGGTCTTTTACGCCTCATCGGCAATTTTAGTATATAAGAAGAACATTGGAAGAGTTTAGTTAGATTAGCAACAGAATCATAGTTAGAAACGTTACTGTATTACTTATTGAATTCAATAAACACCAAATACACAACCATTAATTTCCTTCAAACGAAGGTGGTCCTTCGAGTTTGTATTAGTCGGCACACACGTGCAAACTCAACAATTTCCGAACGAGCAACACTCGACCACGGAAAGAACAGTATCTATGATTTATTTATTACGACAAGACAAAACTTAGTTTCCTAAAATTCGTAAAGTAAAGAAATATATAAGATGTACGATCAGTTGTGAAAAATCGTAATATGTACATCAGCCTCGCTGTTATACTCAATTCAAAAAACTATTTTTCTTTCTTCTTGTCCGAGAATTGTATTTATTAACAATGCAGGTACTATGAAAATCTGGCATGTTAGACACTTCATGTTCCAAATAAATACAGGGTGATTCATAAATATTTGTTCATACTGTAGAAGATGTAGAAGATGTATTTATACATGAAAAAGTATACTATATTCCACAGCTTTTGAGTTATGAATAGATTGAAGTTAATGTTAATGTTAATGTAGTTACAATATGCAGTGAATATGCAAACTATATGCGAGATATATACAAAATATATAAAAGATAGGTTTGGTAAATACGCACTTGCGTAGAGATTAGAAAATTCGTATAATTATGCTTAATTAATGTGTTGCGTCGCGAAACATGTCGGTCCATTTATACCGGCAATTCATCGTTTACATTGACGCTACAAGCCGTTAGCTAAGTGGTTTCAGTGTCAATGTAAACTAAATCACATAATAACCGCCATAAAGGGCCCGCTCCAGTGACCTCGCGACCTGGTTCTGACCGTTGGACCAGGGTTTTTCCTGATACCTGGGACGCTCAATCCACCCTCGCGAACACGAAATGCAAGAAGTACCAGCGCACCAATCCTGAACGAAAAGGGTTCTGATTGGATGTGGCTGGCTTCTTACATTAGGATATAAGGCGCGATATTTAGCATATACGAGACACAAGTTACCAAAACGTCGAACGACACAAATATACAAAACGTCAAAATAACACACAACGCCATGCGAACGAGAGAGGGTCCACGTCCAGCAGAAATACAATCCCCTACACCAAACCAACGCCTTGCATATCAACAGACGTGCAAGAAGAGCTCTCGACGTGTAACACATTGCACGAGCTCTCAACATAATGTATTTAATATTGTATAGAATGTGAAATACCAAAAAATGTACTAACATTACGAAACCTGTTCCAAGAACAGATAAAGTCCGTGATCTAAAGTTGTCAAGACAAGAAAAAATTCTTTCTTTCTTCGCATTCTCGCTTTTATTTGCTTCGAATTCTCGCATATACGTACAAATCTGTGGCGATAGCCATTGTTCGTACAAGATCGACATTAATCTTGGATGTCACGGGCGGTAGTTGCTGTTATAAAATCGATATCGGTTTCCATTTTTTTGGTAGCAGCCAACAACCGTACAGGAGTGTCATTGATTAATGTCGCAGCAACATTTAGGAGAGCACAATAATGTCAAAGTAATTTAATCTGCAATGATGAGTTTAAACAAGTTCTGATAATTTCTGAGCTAAATAAAGATATTCTATATATGCAAGAAGTATGCAGAATATACAACTTGTATGCAGAGTATGCAAAGTATATGCAATATCCAAAATAGAAAGTATATTTTTGAAATCTAATGATGAAACATGTTTCTGCTAAAGTTCCATTTTTTAAATCCATTTTTCTAAAATATGCATTTGTGATAAAATCATGTAAAATTAATAAATAAAAATAATACTTTCCTTTCATATAGATAATTCCAGCTTTATTCTTGTACAGGAAAAGAATCAATTTTCTGGTATATATTTGTTTAATTAGATGCATACCAATCATCGTTTAATAGTTTTATCATATTGAACGTGGATAAGGCTAGAGCCATCTACATATGTACATAAAATGAAAGAATTGCTTTCACTTTTTGATGATTAGGTAATTCTATTATGAGTTTTGGTGGCGTTTATCGACTCTGATATTCATAACGATGCAACGCATGATACATAACACTGTTCTACAAATTCAATTTTTTTTTCTGTTTTTCAATATCCACTAGGTGATTCTTGTAGAGCTTTGTACCCTAAACGCGAATCTGAAAATGGAATTGCTGTATCACCCTCAGTTTTCAAAAAACACGAGTTTTTGTGAAAACGTACAATTTTGGGCAAAATCGAGGTATTACGCGAAAATTAAAAACATCAGACAGTTCCAATTAATCTTAAAAGATAGAGGAGAGATTCCTAAATATGCTAACATCGATAGTTATAATATTTTGTACTTTTGAACGGTTGTAAATGATCGCCAAAGTTTGAAAAAGTGTCGGAGTACATACTTTATACACAATACTTTTGCATATTTACGAAAAGTTGTTTACCTGACACGAAATCTATACACAGGATCTGATTCTGCAGACATTTCTGAAGAAGAAACTGACCAACAGAAGTGTAAAAGCTGTTCTCAATTGTCACAGGTCGAGAAAATGTGTATTTGCAACGCGTGCACGACGTTTGACCGCCACGCGGCCATCGCTCGCTTATCTCGGCGCGGCAGTGCCGTAGCTACCTACAAGCGAAACTGGTATAATGGTGCAATAGGGTATGCACTCTGTATATAGTATGTTTGATTTTTTTTTTGTAACTTTTATTGCTTAATATATTTGTATACTCTAGGATACTAATCACTGAATTATATTTTCAAAATCCATGTAAACTTATCAATGGAATCACTCGAACATGTATGCTTTTCTAAGAAAGATCTGGAGTAAATCCTTGCTATTCACACTTCGCTCTTAGGAATATTATTCCTATTCTGTGAGGCAACCCAACAATAAAATATTGTTTATTTTTTTACGGCTTTATATTTAAAAAACCATTCATATACATACAGTGAACATCGAAATTGTTTAGAAATGGAAATGATCGAGAAATGTTTTGTACAAATCCACAAACAGATTAAAAAATCAAAAATGATAAACATATACAGGAATTAGGAGCCTAAGATATTATCGGTGTCGCATCCATTATGCGTAGCTACGGCACTGCCGAGCCGAGGTAGGCTAGCGATAGCCGCGTGGCGGTAAAACGCCGTGCACGCGTTGCAAATACACATTTTCTCGACCTGTGACAATTGAGAACTGATTCTATACTTCTGTTGGACAGTTTCTTCTTCAGAAATGTCTGCAGAATCAGATCCTGTGTATAGATTTCGTGTCAGGTAAACAACTTTTCGTAAATATGCAAACGTATTGTGTATAAAGTATGTACTTCGACACTTTTTCAAACTTTGGCGATCATTTACAACCGTTCAAAAGCACAAAATATTATAACTATCGATGTTAGCATATTCAGGAATCTCTCCTCTATCTATTAAGATTAATTGGAACTGTTTGATGTTTTTAATTTTCGCGTAATACCTCGTTTTTACCCAAAATTGTACGTTTTCACAAAAACTCGTGTTTTTCGAAAACTGAGGGTGATACAGCAATTCCGTTTTCAGATTCGTGTTTAGGGTACGAAGCTCTACAAGAATCACCTAGTGGGTACGGAAAAACAAAATTCGTGTTTAATTTGCGCATACAAATTACATACAACATTTTTGTTCTATTTTTGTAATACAATATAGCCCGAAAACTTGTATTACCTTGTATTTTATACTTACTTTTCTGTAAAAAAGAGTCATCAAAATTATCTATTTTACGCACGATTTGATCGAAAAATGCCCTAAACTTAAAACATTTTTAATAAATGACTAGATATTTATCAAGTGGCAATCAGCATTAATCAATATAAATACTCATATTAAATTTGAAAATTATTACATAAAATTTTTCCATCTATGTAAATAAATAGATGGGTTTAACATAGAAACATTTAAATTCAATGACTTCATTTTATTTTATTCTTAATAGCGTTACGATAACAAATAATAGCAGTACATTTCCTCGATTTATTTATTATGTGTATAATTCATAGTTCTTTGAATTTGCTCTTTGATGATTGCCAAAATGAGACGAAAATCAAGAATACTAATTTGTTGATGGAAGCTTCGTCAAAAAGTTATTAACGTTTAAAGTTCCATCCGTACTGAATTTTTTTTTCGAAAATGCGCAGGATTTCGGGGGTATGTCTATTCACCAAAAATGATTGTAATTGTTCCCCGCAACTGAAAATAATTTTTCCAGAACGATTCGAAAATTTTTTTTGTCACCGAAAAATTTAGGCACCTACCCTCTTTTTAATTTTTCTTAAAAATTCGTTTTTCATTTTTAGTAATTTTGTTTGACGTGCTACGGAAATTTTGTCTAATACTTTTTTGTAGATACCCATAAGCTCTTCTTCAGAAAACAGTTTTATTGAAAGACATTCACTATTTTAGGAGTTATGGCTGTTTGAAAATTGGGCCATTTTTATGGGGGTTTTCTCACTTTAAGGGGTCAACCGGAACAACTTTTTGAATATTTTTAGAATTACTACATATTCTCCACCAAAATACGCGTTGTTTGCATTTTGAAAAATTAAAATTGTCCAATCCGTTCAGAAGTTATGATGTTTGAACCATTCGCATTTCAAGGAAGCATTTCTGGCCTCACATTAGATTTTCGGTAAAGAATTTTTTTCTCGAAAGTGGGTAGGATTTCAGGGTGATGTGTATCAATAAAAAATGGTTGTAATTGAGCCCCGCAAACAAAAATAATTTTTTCAGAATGATTTGAAATTTTTTAATTTAATTTTTTAATAACTTTTTAACAAAGCCTCAGTTAAGAAATTAAAATTTTTCCCAGGAGTGGCCGAACACCCTGTATAATTTTCTTTATATCTCCGAAGCAATTTCTGTCAAATAAATTATTGATTATTAGGACGACAGTCTATCTCTATTTATTAATACCAAGAGAGGTACATTCGTTTCTTGTAACACCATTGCACAATTTTAATATAATTATATGGCATTTATGTTAGATCGCTGGAAGCGTGTGTGTTACAGCTGATTTTTTCTCGCAGTGTTGTTGCTCCTCTGTTATTCATTCTCTGCTTTTTCTTTCACTTCTTTGCAGACACATCACGTCGTTAGTCTATTTCTTAATAAATCAGTTCTTCAAATATTAGACAGCGTTCGGTTATTTTGTCGAACTACCCTTCTTATGCTAACAATTTATAATAATATCTTGTTTTCCAGGAGACTATGATTATGTGCTTCTCGTGGTAGTTTGATAAAGGGATTTTCGTGCTGGCTGTCGTATAATATGTAAGTGTAAAAGTGATTTGATTAGTATATCGTGATATTCAATGTTGGTTTCTTTTTGAAGTTGGGACGACTCTTAACTGAAATTGAAAACTGCCTTTTCTTATTTATATAAAATCTTAGGAACTAATGTTATGTGTCCCTTATACAGCTTGCAAGTAAGATTTCACTGTGGTATTTAGATTTATGACTCATATGTTAATATAATTCTAGTAACTGTTATTTTTTATTATAAGACTAGATAAATATCTGTTAATACCAATTGTTTTCGTTTCGTTTTCCTCTTTTTGTCCTGAACTGTTTGTTTTGTAAGTGTTAGGTCCTTTACCTGTAGCAGTAATAAAGACCCAAGGAATCGGTACGTACCGTCGAATAACTTCGTTTATTACTTAGTCGCATCTGGTTACCAGAACCGTTAGCCTTAGCAGTAGAGTCTTTGTGTTGCATCTCTCACGTCGAGGAATTGCTTGGCTTTATTACTCGCTACGGCCAACTTGGAAAATCCGGACCTTCTGTCCACGTCACTGCCGTTTGCTATTTCCACCCGAATTTTTAGCCAGCCAATAGACCAATGAGAAACTGTTTTCCCTCACTCTCAAGATTCAAAAATTGTACGCCTACTCGGACTGTTTGGGGAAGAGGAATTCCTCGCTAGTCAGTCGCGAGGCAGTCGCTATACATCTACGCTAGAATAAAGTCTGTTTGCTAAAATACAATTACACACGCGTCAAGTTTTCATTAATTACAGTCCACTGTTCTCCAAACTTCGAGGAATCCTAATTGATTCCAAGCGTCGTTTAAGCGTCGCTAAAAACTGTCGACGCTGCGACGCACATACAGTAAGTGTATTCTTTATGTATTAATATTCCAAGGTATTTAATTTTTGAACTCAGTTCTAGTGTGTTTTCTGATTGTGATTTTCGGCGAGTATGATGTTTTCATAGTGAAATAGATAGTTTCAATACTCGTATCATTGATTTTCAATTTCCAGTCCCTAAAACACTATGTAATGTTTGTTAAATGTATTTCTGTTTATCTAACTTTTTCATCTATTTTTCAAAAAGAAAAGATAATATCAATCTTGTTTTTATCAAAAACAGACAAGTAAAGATATTGTGTGACGCGATGAACCGTGTTCAAAATATTTCCTCGAACAAATTCATACTACTTAGATCCTCAATTTTCCTGAAAATAAAACTGTGAAAACCAGAAAAGGGTATCATGTTCCGTAAATCCACGGCTGCTGCGAAGTCGCTATTGTTCGTCTTGGAATTAAGCGTTTCTTGCTGGCATTTGATGCAAGTGAATGCGCTCTTTCGAGCAACTGGAGACTGGCATTTCTCGTGTACCGTCGGGTTTCTCTGGCAGCAGAAAGAGAACGAAAATAGAGACAGATCGGTGGACAATGCTGCAAACGGGTCTCTGAAATACTAGCGTACCAATGCACGCGACTTGCCTCTGTCCGCGGAGAGAAAAAGGGGTGAGTTTACGAGGTCGGGGTCAGAGAGCTGGGGGTTTTGCCGGATTACAATAAGTTCACAGAGGTCGAGCTTTTCGGGGTCGACTGTCGTGGCTTTAAGCGCATTTTGCACCCAGAGATTTTCGTCGCGGATTTCCACGGCAGATTAGAAATTGCGGTGAATTAAAAGCGACGACGAAAGTCGTGTCGTCTCGGAAATTGCGAGATGAACCCTGTCTTCCTGGAAAACTTGAAGGGTTGCACGTACTTTTCTCTAACCCTTGGTGAAATCTGTTCTTCGTTACTACTGCTCTGAGAAATGCTTCTAAATAGAATTATTAGAGTTAAAGTATCCTTATTTTTGTTCAATATAATCTTTATCTAAGTTCCATTTTTATTTAATTATGAAATTTAAACACTGACACATACGAAGATATTTAGTCGAACATTGGAAAAAATGTTGTAGCATTAAATAATGACTGTTTTGTTGAATAAAATTATATTGCAAGAAAATTGTAATTGTTTAAAGTTGGTAGTATAAATGTGCCAACTTTTTCGGGTACCTAATATACAAATAATCTTTCGAGTGTCAATTTTATTAGAAGACAATGCAGTTACGCATGTATTTTCCTCGATATAATTTTAACAGAAAATGATTGGTAACTTCCCAACCGGAAGTAAGGGATTAAATTGGAATACCAGAAGCACAATTTCAATTTAAGACATTACAAGTAATACCTCATTTGTGTACTTTAGGATTAGTAACAATTTTCCTTGCTTTATCACTTCTATACGCTTAGGTATACAAAAGTTAAGTTTCCAGTGATCAATATCTGTGCATAATCAAGATGACAGAATCTATAATTATTATTTGTTTTATTATTATAATTTAAGTTAAAAGGAATTCCTACCTTCTTAGATAAAAAATCTATCTTTTTGTACATTTCACAAACATTTTATGTATTAAAAATACGTCCTCAGAATTTGAAATCAGAATTTTAAAAATTGAGAATAGAACTTCGAGAATTTTAAAATATCTAGTTTATATACCTAGTAATCTAAATTGAAACTTTAAAACCGTTTCTCTTATAATAGAATTTTCTGAAATGGCGACCAAGATATCTGTGACAGTAATGTAGCAATCAACTTCAAATTTTACAATCATACGCGGGAAAATATTCTTCGCTAAGGAGACTATGGAAAATAGAAACTTATTTCAATTACTTTTTTCTATAAACCAAAGAAGTTTCGTTTTTTATTCAGAAAAAGGTGTTTTTTGTTAGACCATCAATTTCAAATTAATTAAAATTTGTTGCTATTTGCAATATATTAGATGTACAAATGAATAATCAAATTTTTTCAGTCACAATCAATGTTTATTTTAAAAGAAAGTAAATTGAATTGTTCAATCAAAGTATTCACCGTTACTTTCTATAACTTTAAGCCATCTTTCAGGCAGCTGATGAATTCCATCTCGGAAAAATTTTACGTTTTTGGACTCGATAAAGTCGCCAAGCTATTTTCGGATCTCATCCACTGATTGGAAGTGCATATCGGATAAGGCGTGTTGCATCGACCGGAACAGGTGATAATCAGATGGAGCAATGTCTGGTGAATACGCCGGGTGCTGCAAGACGTCCCAGCCAAGACTCATTATTAGACTGCGGATGTTTATGCACAATAAATATGCAAAAAGCATATGATCTTTATGCAGAAAAGATATGCAAATATGCAAAAAGCATATGATGTTTTTCATGAAAAATATGCAAAATATGATCTTCTGCACAATACATATGCTAACTATTTATCAGCAATATATTAATATATTAGGTAACATACACAATATATTTAACGATATATTTCACAGTCAATCAACATTGTAGTTAGTATTACAATAAATTACTAGCATTTTCTCTAGATTAGACGCAGTTAATTGTTGACGTTTGTCCGTAAAAATTAATTTATAAGCGGAGAATGACCTCTCTACGTCGCACGATGTAACTGGAGCATACTTAAATTTACTCCAACACTGTTCTGGTACGTTTATCGGGCCTTGGACACCCTCATTATTTAAAATATTTGACATTTTTAATAAATCGGTAAATCCTGTGTTCTTCTCCAATGTAGCATTTACCTTGTTTTTAATTTTGTTTCCAAAGTCACCGGGCATATTTTTTAATTGACTTATGCAATTCATAAATATTCCAATTGAATCAGTTAACGTTAAGCCTACTGTTTCGAGTTTCCGTATCGTGACTGGTAAGATGTCTAAATAGGCTCTAATATATACTAAGTCTTGTCTGAGTCGATCCTCTTCCAATATTTGTTGTGCTATCTTAATTGAGGCAGCATCCTTTTGCTTGAACGTTTGAATTACCTATTAACGTAAGTGAAATTAAGTATCTACTTAAAATTTACGGAAATTTACGAAATCCGTAGCCCTATATGTATACCTTTTTAATGTCGTCAAAATGGTCAGCATAAAATAATGCTGCTTCAATCCATGTGCCCCATCTGGTCAAAATAGGTTCTGGCGGCAGAGGAGTATTTACTAATTGCCTCCGGTATTCCTCAATTCTCAGTGGTGCTTTCAAAAATACTTTTTTTACGGATGATAGCAATGAATTAACCACTGGAAAGTGAAGTCGCACTTCCTCGGCAATCCGATGTAAACCGTGAACCAAACATGTGACATGTATCATGTTTCCATAAAACAATTTTAGTATTTTTCCTGCTTTGACCATGTACGGTGCTGCGTCAGTAAGAAGCAAAAGGACTTTTTCTTCGTTACCATTAGGTAACAGAATATGTATGGCCGTGTTAACAAACCGAGCTATAGTCCCGTGATTTGTTTCTTGTAGTTTCTGAGAACTTAACAAGTGAGGCTTTGTCGCTTCATTTTCGACGAGCTTTCCTACTATTAAATTTGCTACGCATTGTCCCATTTTATTTGTGGTCTCATCTACGGAAATCCATACATAGTGATCTTTTATATCTTCCTTAATAAGTTTAATACTCGAATTATAGCAGTCATCTAAATAATTCTTCCGTAACGTTGACTCGTCTGGAATAGGTTGATCGACTATATACTTCGCCAGAAAATTTCGCCACGTTGGATTATTTAATACACGCCAAGGCATGTTGACTGCCACCATTGCTTGCGTTAAATCGGCATAAAATTCATTTTTCTTCGAATTCGTTGCCCCGACCGCTGAATTTTCAGTATCGCAAGTATTATCTGCATTGTCAAGTTTTTTTTTATGTGCAGCAGTATTCACATGTTGTACCAATTGCGATTTCCTTTCACATGTTATATTTTTTTCACAAATTTGGCAATAAATGCTTTTTTCGTCACCGTCGTTAATAACAAAATTGGAATCGTTCTCGATCCAACTTTGCATTAAACTTTTCCGGCACTTTCGAACTTTTGGCATTTTTCAAGCAACGGAGGAACAGTTAATATATTCACGTTAATTGCGATAATCAATCCGAACCACTCAAATTCTAAACAGCAACTGTCACGTCTACCAGTCCGCAAATCAAAGTTACAAAGACTGGATCTGCTTCGATCTATTATTAGCACCAATAACATACTAGGAATACCTTACTACATAGCTGTGGTATGAGAGTTTACTGATAGACTAAATTAATTTAACAAGAAAGATATTCCACAGTGACCTAGTATGTGCATATTCAAGGCAAATAACATATGCAATATAATATTGCATATGTTTTCAAACGCGAATATGCAGAACATATGCATTATGCAAAAAATGCGAAATAAAAAACGTCTTTTTAGAATCCTCTAATCGCAAAACAAATTTCTGTCCAGGTCCCAGTCCTTTATCTGTTTCCTATAAAAATATGCATTTGCATAAAGATCCGCTGTCTACTCATTATGGTGTCTTTTATATGGGAAGCAATATGTGGCTTGGCGTTGTCATGCAACAATTTGACTGGACGTTCTCCTTTGCCAGTATACGGACGTTTTCGTTCCAATGCTTGATTCAAGTAGATTAATCGACGTTAGTAGCAGTCCGCAGTAACTGTTTCACTCGGTTTTAACAACTCATACATAATAAACCACGCCTTTGATATCCTACCAAATGCAGAGAAGAACCTTCTTTTCGAAGCGATTGGGCTTTCCAACCGATGTTGATGCTTCGCTGGGATTTACCCATGACTTTCTGCGTTTCGGATGGTCATAGAGTATCCACTTTTCATCGCCCGTAACGATTTTCCACAAGAAAGACTTTCGACGCTGCTTATTGAAAAGAGAAAGACACGCTGTCACTCGTTGATTTTTGTTGGTTGCAGTGAGTTCATGCGGGACCCATTTTCCTTCGTTCTGGATCTTTCCCATCTCACGTACGCGTTTGGAAAACGTTTCCTGGGTTACTCCTAACTGTTCTGCAAGTTCTTTTTGCGTTTGTGCCGCATTCTCAGCGAACAGTTGTTCCAAATCATCGTTGTCACACTTCCGAGGGCCTCTAGGGCGTAGTTTGTCGATTAGACTCAAATCACCGCTTTTAAACAGCTTAAACCAAAATGCGCACACATCATACGATACAACACCTTCACCGAGAAAGGAACAAATCGATTCGCATGCTCTTGCAGCATTTTTCCCTTGTTGGAATTCGTAAAGAATGCAGTGTCGGATATGCACCTTATCTGTTGCCATTTTCGACTCTACTGAATTGAATACTTTTGAAGGTTATGTTGGGCCTTTCGCTAAACTATTTTTTGTTTTAACTAGTTATATGTCAACACTAAATGACCGCAAAAGAACGGGAAAATCTATTGACTTTAAACTTGATTTTATAACTGCTGAAGATAATTTGAATTATTCATTTGTACACCTAATACATTGTATGTGTACTCCCATAACTAATGAATTTAAACAACTTTTTTATTTCAAAGCACTTCGAAAAGAGTTACAATAGTGACAAGTGAAACACTTTTTTTTAAACCGTCAGTTCTTTATAGTTATAAGAATTGTTAACATTTCTGGTTAAAAATTTGCATGGAGTGGTAACAAGAATGTATAAATGTAGTTATAAAATATGAAAGTGATAAAATATAAGTGATAAATAATTTAAACAAAAGAATTACTAAATAAGATGTATTTTTTCGGCCAACAAGTTAGGAAGGCTCCATAATGAATGAAATGAAAAAAATATATTTTTAACAATAAATAATGTGGGATCGGGAAGATAATGACTCCGCTCTGTTCCGTTCCGCACAATTTTATTGTTGCTGTCGTACAACGACGTGACTCGTGGTGCGGGTTACGCTCGACTCTCTGGTACGATCATCGCCACCGTACCAAGAGGCCTTCAAAAACAAAAGACGGTCAGAGACGACGACAACGGCTTTTCGGCTCACGCGGCTCTGGTCGTCTCGTGTGCAACCATCGTCTCGTGTGCAACCATCGTCTCGTGTGCAACCATACATTGTAGCGGCTTCGAACGGCTAAGGCGTATGTGGTGCCTTGGCCGCCACAATAATATCTTTTGTTTCTTCATTACTGCAGACTGCTTCTTCATTACAATAATATCTTTTGTTTTTTCAGTACCACATGTACTCTGATGAAATTTATCATATGCGCAGTGGAAACGAATTTTTTTGAACTATGAACATTTGAAGAAAGATAGTTATTTACGTTGACCTTTATAATTATATACATATATGAGCAAACAAGTAAAAGAAGACCCATTTTGGGATTCCTAGAACTCACAGTCAGCCCAAAAAATAATAAATGGACTATCCTGTCGCCAGGATTTCAACATACATATGTATATTGTGTACAGTTGTCTAAAAATCTCAAGTTATTGTTGTTTGAAACAATGAATCTGAACATTGAGTCTGTGTGATTAGTATCGTAACATTAACTTCGTATCGTCCAATAAGTATAGGTGTCATAAGTTCTCTATGCTCACATTAGTTGCATAATGACAAGGTCATGAAGTTCTATCATGAAGTCTAGATTACTAATTATTATTAAAATCCACGCATTTTTACATTTTCAGGCTATTTGCAAAAAAAATTTGTTCATTTATGTGAACACTATATATATTAATATATTTAAATAAATTAAATAATACGCACTTTCAAAACTACTTAATTGAATTGTAATTTCATCGTACAAAATGGAGTTAATTGCATACGGTGTGAATAAGATATATTTAATTTTATTGCTTAATAACTAATTAATACATGGAATATTTTATTTCACGATCATAATATTGTGGGCCATTGAATCTTTTATTTGTTTCAACTATTATTGATATAAAAATGCAATGTCTAATTTTTAAAATCCGAGGTGATTGGAAAATCTACATTATAATGATCTTTATAAACAATGACTTTCAAGTATTAGTTCTTTGCACTTGAAAGGCACTCTTACTTGCTACGCGATATTTTATAGCAACTTAAGATGCTAGTGTCACTGGCTTTACAAGCTGGTAAAAGGGCAACGGAAGGAAACTTTTCTTCCTCATTTGAAATTTTGCAAATTACTAATCGACCAATTTTCAGATGATTTTCAACACATTCGTAATGGAGTGTCCATTTCTAGTACCAACAATATTCAGTTAAATTAAAGAAGGATTGCAGAATTTGTTCAAGAATGCACTTTGACCAATGATTTGCAAAATATTACACGAAGAAAAATTATAGACGTTGAAGGATAATAACTATGAAGTGTTTATTAACTATTAACTATTAAGTGTTAACTATTAACTATTAAAATAAAACAATTATATCCGTTCCTATATGTGGAATTCCTCTTATAATTTATTAATTGTTAGTAGTAGAAGGAGCTCTCTACAAGTGTTTATGTAGTCAAAGAGTTAGATGTACTCCATTGAATACAACATATTTTTCCAAAATATTTTTGTATAATGTTGATAATAAATTCAAGGAGTCTATCTAGTTTGGAGATAAAATGAAAATAGATTTTCTCTTTGCATTTCTGACAAGTATACAGTTTTAGAAATATAATTGTAAAGTGTTATAGTGACATTCACAAAATTGGTGAAGTTATTAGACTTTGAATAACACTATTTATATACCTTACTAAACGCATTTTCAACTTGCCAATGAAACACTTTGAGAAGAAACGGATCAATTGACTTAACATTTTATACACATATAAAGATGACTATGTATATGTATTCCTCTTCCATTTGTGCCTAAATTAATTCGATATCTGCGGAGGAAGAAATCGCAAACTTCGATACACAAATTAAACTTTTTATTTAGGATGATTCCAATGTTTCTAATTTTGAGATTTTCTTACTTGTTTTAGCAAAGATGATAATCACACTTATTCTGAGTAGGTATTTCTTCGATATTTTCATTTCTGATGACCAGAACGAGAGTTATCGAACTATATATACTTAACCAAATCTCCTGTCTTCTGTCAAAATACGTGTAAATGTATGCACGGATTTAGAAACTTTTTCTAGAACAATATTAAAAATCATCCAATTGTTACGACCAAAAAGTAGTATATTTCAAAACTATATTGTCAGGTTTAGATATTTGTATATTGTAGTACCTAAAATGTTAGTTATCTACTTTACTAAGCTAAAGGAGCAATATACGAGGGGTATGGTACAATTTCGTAATAAATTCCAATATTAGGGCTCGTCGGTAAATTGAATGCTTGTTTTACACATATTGGAAAATTAAAATTTCTTTATTAGCATCTCAGTATTACATAAACCAACCTATGTAGTGCGGATCGAGTTTAAAATTAATTTCAAAATTTCTTAAAGCAAGGACGAAGCACAGATTACTTTTCCTCGTTTAACATGAAATCGATAGCGCCTACGAGTTTACAAAGTTTTGTGTAATGTTTTCGATACTCTTCGAGCAATCTTCTGCCGTCTTTAAAATACATACTTTTTTCCTTGTTAGATTTTCTACGATACAAAAATCATATATACATACATACAAATAGCACGATTTAATTTGTGAAACATACTTCCAGAAAAATATGTAAAAGTCGTTGTTTAAAAATATTGAGGATTATTATATTATTACAAACTGAGACGCTTATCGTGTAATTTCATTTTTTCATTATAAATGGTATACTTTACATTCTCTTCACATTTTTGTAGATATGTAGCAAAGTATACTTTTTATTTTTTTTTTAACAGAAGCTCTCAGGCTGTAATTGGTCTGATGTATTCATAAAACATAAATGATATCGCGGAGCATTTCAACATCCTAAAATATACTATATTCAAAAAGGAGCCACTCTATTTTATAGAGTTAATTGTACATTGATAAAAATATTAAAAGCAGAAGTCAAAAAATCTTTCTTTATAAAATATAATAACAATACAGTATTTTCTCTATATAAGCTCGGAACTCGTCCACGATATAGGCAAATATCATATCCCCTCTACTTATCCCCACTGCGTACCGTTAGAACTAAGCACTCGCTGTATCGGCGAGTATGCCTTCCTATGGGCGGTTCCCCAAGATAGCGGCGCGTTTGACAGTCGGTCGTCGAACATTGTCATACGATACGGGCTCAAATTACTAAGGCAACACTAGTGCAATAATACAAATTTTTTATTTTTCGTTTTCTTGTTTTGAAACTTTTAACATGTCTGTGACAGTTTTCTGATTTAACTAAGATCAAGTACAACATAATTTTTATTATTGTTTTTCATAAATTATAATATACATTTGACCTTTCTTTAAAGTGTATCCTCATCTGAAAAAAGGAATTGTAATTTAATTGACCTATCATTTATTTGCCGAAATCGTGAGACAACTCAGAGTAAAATAAGTTGGTTAAACAGTTTAAATTCGCAAGTTATGTATATCTTTTCGGGTTATATCACTATTGCAGTAAACGATCGATACATACATATATGTACTGAAGTTATGACACGATTTAACTAGTACATATACAATATTAAATCAACAACGAAATTCATCTTTATTTTTGTTCTTCCTTTTTTCAAACTTCATCAACATATTCGTGACACTTTTCTGATTAAAATGACACCAAATACGATATACAATTTAGGTCCTATTTACTAACGCAATAAGAAATCAAAGGCATGCATCGCTCAAGTGACTCCACGTCGGCTGTATCGAAACACAGGCGATGTTTACGCGAGCCTATACAGAATCAGTATTTCATTCTGCGACCTCTACCAAGAGAGGTAGAAGTCAGAATTAGAACACCGATTTCGTATAGGCTCGCATAAACATCGCCTGTGTTTCGTTACAGCCGACCCGAAGCGAAGGAAGCGATAGCAAATTCGGCGATGCTCGGTCGCTCAGTCCCTCTTTGTCATATGCTCGCTGTTCTTTTCTATACTCGCCGCCTCCAGTAGGCGTCAACAAAGTATCAAGAATCGTTTCTCGTCCACGATATAGCCGAGCGTTGAGCCCCGAGAGCGTCGCTTCTATAGAGACAATACTGTATTCATCTTGAAGAAATACATAAAAATGAAACTATAATACGTGATATGTGGTAAGTGCAGAAAAAATCGAAAAATCACAAACGAAGGAAAATATTTTATACAAGGTGTCATGGCCATAGACGAGTAACTTGATTTTGTTTTTTAATTTTATTTCTATACTTAGGGTTACAGTAATAGTACTTTCTAGGCTTATTGTTTAATATCGAAGCATCGTAAGTATGTGTAATTTTATACTCTTCTTGTAGATTCTACTTGAAGGATTAACTAGACTGAATTTCTTTATGAACTGTTCGCAATTACTTCTCAAATTCAATTGATTGACAAAACTGAGCTGATCTGATTGACTAAGTACCTGATTTCTACTGATCGACTCATGTTGAGGGAGCCTTTACAGAAAAAACACTATTTTTAGGCGTTTACAATCTTTTTGAATGTTTACTTTCAATGTGAAGTATTTAACCATCCTTGCAGTGTTTGCTTATAATCTTAAGTGTATGCACTCAACTTTTGAGAGTTAAATCTCAAAATTGGACGTTTATGCTGAATATTGCAGAGTTAACTCTCAAAATAAAGTATATATAATGAACTTAAATTTGATATGATCTCAAAATCATTATCATTTTTTATTGGCAACGTGATATCTTTTGGCTTTCTTAAAGTTATAAGAAGGTTACTTTCAATGTATATATTTTTTAAAATTAAGTTTTTATTCAGTCAAATTTTGTTTCGACAATGTTAATTTACAAAAAACAAAAGTCTTATGAAAAGAATGTCTCTTATTTGAAAAAGTTTTATTTAAAAACTTGTCTATATCATACGATTTTGCAGCTTATACTGTACTGTACTTTCCTGATTTGAAATAAGATAAAATAAAGCAACAGCCAAAAAAGGTGTTAGAGTATTAGTGCAAAAATGCAGAAAAAGTAGACAAAATTTGTACAAATAATAATTACATAATTGTATTCATATTTAAAAAATTTTCTGTAATATTTTCTAAAAGAAACCAACGTTCATTACTATAGTTCGAAGAATTTTATATTTTATATTTCTCATATACAGGTAGAAACATATTCCTATTGACACTAAAAATAAACTTCTAACTTCTGTGTTCGTCTGTAGGTAATACATGTTCAAGTATTGGGTCGTCACGTACTTTCGTGTCGAGTTTTGTACTACAACTTAAAGCAACATTTTAAACATACAATGGAATTTTATGATATTCAGTGAACCTCTACTCGTTCTACCACTGTCCTTCCTTTTGCTAAACCAAATTGCATCGTCGCTACAAAATTTCTTTGATATTAAAATTGTTATTAAAATGTAGTTCAACGCTTTTTATTAAAACGTTGACATTATTAAATTGTTCACTCACTAATAAGCCTGGAGATTGTTGTATTTTTTTTCTTATAAGGTTCATTTTTATTATATGCTAACAAAAATATTCATGCAATCAGACTTAATCACGATTAAATCAATTTCGTTCCGCAAGTCAGGGTGGTTTCCAAATTTCAAATTTTGACACAATATCCATTTGTTTCAAATTTGTAAATTGTTAAATTACAAATTTTATCCTCTTCAATTTCAGAATATTGAACGGTACGAACTTATAGAACATGTGCGGGCCATCCGATAGTCTATTAGGGTCACAATTATGTACAGTAATGATTTGGTTGGGGATATTTATATCAAAATATGTAAGTGACATATGTCAAATATATATCAATAATATGTCAAAATATACAGGAATATGCAAAATATATTCGAAATATGTTCAAACAATTTTATTACTTAAACATAATAATAATCAATTATAATTTAAATTACAATATATTACGAGTATTTTTTCAATATTGTCAATAGTTAGTTGATGACGTTTATCGTTTAAAGTCAATTTATAAGCTGAGAACGAACGTTCAACATTACAAGATGTGATTGGGGCATATTTGAATTTACTAAAGTAGCATGCTTTAATTGTTTTAGGTTCTTTAACAATCTGACCTCATAAAATTCGTTTCCGTAGAACCCATCTGCTAAGAATACTTCATAATTACTGATTAATACTATTCGTAGCACCTATGAACTGTTACCATTAATGTTTCACGAGATATATAAATAAATAGTTAAATGTCTGCCACGACTATTGTATACACACATTGAATTAGTAGACTGAAATAGATGTTTGGAAGCCCATATAAGCATTAATTTTATGAAAGGAAATGCAATAAACATGTATGACATGTGCAGTATGTTTCGACATATGTTTTTATACAAAATATGCAAAACATATGCCATATGCAAAATAAAAAATATATTTTTAAGAATCTCTAGTGATGGAACAAACTTCTATTTAGGTTTCATTTTTCTATCAATTTCCTAGAAACATACAGTGGCGGACATATATGTATATGTATAATTACAAACACTTGTTAAGGTTAGATTCTATTGTTAGTAATAAAACATAGGAATGGTATAAATTAATTAGTACTACGTTTTCTTAATGACATACATATATATTTAAAAAATACATGATAACTATTAATTAATATAATTTTAAATAAAATAACAATAATTAGAGTCTTACAGATAATATATTATCGATGTCATAACATTGTTTTTAAAAGTAAAATTAGATTAAATATTGCGTTAACTCATATTAATTCTAGTATTTTGTTGTTTTGTCATTTGCTTTAATGACTGCTGCACAATGCCTTTGCATAGATTGCATTAAACGAATGCATCGATCAATGGAAATCGAATTCCATGAAGCTTCTATTAGTTTGTATAATTTGTTAACATTTTTTGGCTTTTTGTGTCTTATTTCCCTATCGACGTCGATCTAAAGCATTTCAATTAGATTTAAATCCGGACTTTGTGCCGGCCATTTCAAAACATTAATTTTGTTCTCATCCAAAAATTGTTTTACAATCTTTACCTTATGCTTTGGATCATTATCAGTCTGATAAATCCAATCTGCTGGTAATTTATGGTCGGCAAATGGCAATAAAATGTTCTTAGCAATGTTCAAATACACAAAACGATCCATCGTTCCTTCGATACGACACATAGGACTTGTACCATTAATGGTCATACAACCCCAAACAAATACGGATCCACCACCTCCTTTAACAGTTGATTTGGTGCACTTTCTATTAAATTCCTCGCTAATACGACGTCTTACATAGATCTTACCGTCAGATCCATTGAATTTACTTTCGTCGGTAAATACAACTTTGGACCATTGTTCTCCTGTCCAGTTGAGGTGGTCTCTCGCAAATTATAGCCTCGTACCTCGATTCTTTTCAGATACCAATGGTTTGTGCCGTGTCACTCTACCTATTAGATTACATTCACATAAACGGTGTTGCACAGTTCGAACATTGATTTGATTAACCAGATGTAGCGATATTTAATTATGAATAATAACAGCGGTCTTAAAACGGTCGGCCTCGGAAAGTCGATGTACCAAACGATCTGTTCATCTGTCGGTTTTACGGGATTTTGGTTTACGGGGAATATTTTCTGCAGTTTTTCGAAGATTAATATGTTGCATGACTTTATGACAACCTCCAAGAGATATGCCTAATCGTTGAGAAATATTTCGATACGTTAATCTTGTTTTTTTAAGAAGCTGTACTTGGCGTCGTTGTTCTGACGTTATATTTTTACCAAAACTCATGATTAACGTTTCAAATCTAGTATACGATCCGTCTAATCACACGGATAAACTAGCAAAAACTGCTTCCGAGATCAACAAATGTATCTGCAACACTGTCGAAGAGTTAAGACAAAGTGTTATTCACCGTCTATAATAACAAAGTTATGAAAGAGATACAATAGAGAATAATAGTATCTACTTCAACATATAATAAAAATAGAATGATTTAACTAACAAAGCTTTTATTTATTTATTATACTTATTAGTATGTTTGTAAGTATTCAGGGTGTTCAGCCGCCCCTGGGAAAAATTTTAATGGGAGATTTTGGAGATCAAAATAAGACGAAAATCAAGAATGCCAATTTGTTGATTGAGACTTCGTTAAAAAGTTATTAACTCACTCAAGAAACTGTAAGGCTGTCGATAAGTCAGTAAGTAAAGTTTCTCATGCTGAGTGAGAACCACTATCGCATTCATGTAGATGTACACAGATTGTCGTTCTACAGGCGGAACTTTAAACGTTAATAACTTTTTAACGAAGTCTCAATCAACAAATTGGCATTCTTGATTTTCGTCTTATTTTGGCCTCTAGAATCTCCCATTAAAATTTTTTCCAGGGGTGGCCGAACACTCTGTATGTCCGCCACTGTATGCATTTACATAAACATCCGCAGCCTAGTAATGATTTTTAAATTGAGCATCGCTCCGGAGTTGGCATGTTCATTTTGCGTGCAACTGAGGCAAATTTCACCACTAGTAGATGTTTATATGAAGTGGCAATAGTGTCGACAATAGAAGAAAAGGATAGCGAGTGAGAACGAGTAAGAGCAAATCAGAGAAAACGAACGGCAGTCGAAGAAAGGGAATCTGTGTGATTTTTCGTCTGTTCTGTTCATTTAAAATCAGCGATTTGATGAAAATGTTTACGTTTCTATCATTCTATGTCAAATAAATCACTTTTTGGGCACGCGATGAACTGTTATCACGTTTTCTTCGGCTAATATCACAACAGAACCACCGCTTGTACAAATAATATCTCTTTCCCGAAAATTCTTAAATACGTATTAGTAAAAAATTTATAAATTGTATAAACATTGAAACAACTTTATTATAATTATTTATTTTAATTTAGTCAGAATTTAATGCATCTGATGATATACATATATCATGTATTATTGTATTATTAAATAATTTAATGTGGTAAATAGCATACTTTTAAGAATATCTTCTAGAATTAATAAGCTGTGGTCTTTAAATGCCAGCGGTGGCTTTTCACGAAGCATGGTGTTTCACGCTTCACTGGACTCTAAAGAGGATTCCGCAGGTTGAGAACGATAGAAATGTTTCACTTACAATTCACATCTGAGGCTCATTTTAAGAATCATTACTGTACACGACACTGCCTTTGTCGAACAGGTTTATGGCGATTAATTATCGACGTTTTCCAGTCTATTGATCGATCAATGCAGCTAGTCGTCATAAACCTGGTCGACTTGCCACAGCCTTAACAAAAGGTTTACAATGGATTGCTAGAACGTTTGAGTACTAGGTGAAATGTATTAAAGAAAATGAAATGAAAAATGAAAAAAGGCTCTTAAAATATTAATTTTTTGGTGACTTTGCTCTACATTTTATACGCGAAATGGTTCGATAAATTGATTTTTGTAACAAAAATTAGACAGTTATATTTTAAAAAATTATATTTTGTAAGTGTATCAACGCACTTGGGGATAAATTGTAAGAATTGAAAATCGACGATTTTGTTCTGTCTTTAGTTATAACAAAGAACAGTTTACCTTGGTTATAGAATACTAAATAAGTTAGGAATTTTTCTGTTGGCAGAGGGGAAAAAATAAAATACTTTATTGGTCTTAATAGCCGAGCAAATCGACGAACGCTTAAATGTCAATCTTTTCGTCCAGTAAAAAAAACTGGAAAAAACTAGTGAACGAAACGAACAAGCAATTAAAGTCCAATTAAAAACCACTTCAATTGAAAAGTCCGTGGACGCGGAGGCGCGCCTGGATCCAATAAAGAATCCGACACGTACGACTCGCCATATTTCTCCCTTATTCGTCGAAACGTTTGCTCGTCGAGCACGATGGTTGGCACTGTGTGAAAGGGGGAGGAAAAACCGGACTGTGAGCAAAGAGGATGAAGAGGGAGGTCGAAAGGGAGCTACGATCAGTTCCAGGAAGGTTTCAATCGATTCCGTGTATGAGTCTAAATATTTAATGGGCCGAGATAAATCAAATTCCGACCACGTTTTGTCGTTTGAGCTGAAATGAAAAATCGTTGGTCGATAGGGTAGCATTAATTGCTGAGGAATTCGTCGAACGCATCGGTGACGTTGAAACGAAGGGGGAATCTAGGGAATAGAGTCGTGCATGTTGGCGAAACTGAATAGTCTGGAAAAGGGAACACGTGGTAGGAACGAATCTCTGCCGGTGACAGTAGAACGATCAAAAAAAGAAATTCTTTGCTTCTCTTCTCTTTCTCTAGCTATCGTCTGTCCGCCCCTTGAGCCACGTACGTCTATTCCGATTTGCCAGGGTTCGATCACGATCAGCGGATATCAATCGACAACCGTTTAGGGAAATCGCTGTAGGCGTTTGATTTCAATTAAATTACCTTCCGATCTGTATTAGCCGGAAAACCTACGTTCGATTCTCCGGCTCTTGAATTCTCATTTAGTCGTTGCCTTTCTTTCTGAACTTCCTTCCTTGTTGTAGTTTTCTATTTATTTCTTCGGTCTACTACTGGACAGTTCTTGAACCAAAAAGGGCCATTAAAGTTAACATAAATCTGGAAAACTCTACCCAAAGTCAGAATAATATGCTAAAACATAAATCTAAATTTCTAGAACTAACAATAAGTGATTGGTAGACAGTCAGGAACAGTGATTCTTAACTTATGGTCAGCGGCCCAATAGTGATAAAAAGTTTTTAATGAAATGATAATTGTTTGAAAAAGAGTCAGTCATTGGAATCTTTGTTACAAATAGAAATTCGTCTGAACCGCTCTTAATTAAGATGGATCAACGTTACGTTTTACGTTTAGAAATTATTTTTAAATGTATATAATTTTCTTTATTTATATCATATGATTCAAATGTAAGACGCTCACTTTAAATCTTGATCTAAATTTTCGAGGTTCGTAATAATACAAAATTATGTAAAGAATGTCCATGGTAGACAAAAAGTTAAGAACCGCTGATCTAATGGATAAAGGACTAGGATTCGTCGCCGTCACTGACCAGATTAATATATTTACAGCATATTGCTCGAATAAAAGCATCCTTAAACAAGTGTAATATATTGTTTAGTTTATAAAGTATGACATTATTGAAGATTTTGCAAAAGGAAATTTATTGATTTACAATTTAATAGATTGAAATTACAATAAACGAAGAGTATGACAAACATTTCAACATAAATCTCGGATATATCAACTGAATCCGTTTATAATGTCAGTTTGAAATAGTTTGTTAATGTACCTCATACTAGAGTAACGCCTCAATCAAAAAAGCGAAAAAAGTAGATCTGCATTACTAGGGGGGTAGAGTATTTCACGTTTCCTCAGCTCGAGCTTTAGTCAAGTCGAGCGATTGGCAGTTCTGATAAAAATGAGATCAAACACAAGCAAATATAAATATTCAAATTTAACAATTTTTCTGTTATGTTCAGAAACTTTGAACATTTCAGAATTATATTCGACAGTAATTTTTTACTTTGTAGCCCTAGTTAAGGGTATTTACTTATAAATATATTGTTCAAATGTTTAATGTTTAAGAAAATCGGACCTAGCATCGCTCTAATGGGAAAGACTCTTATGTCTGATTGGTCGTTCCCTGGAACTCCTAATAGCATAGTATGTGTAAGCAGAAAAGTTTGTACAAACTATGATTTCCAAGTAGACCAATATCAAAGGCACAGCTCTCTAGTTCTTCTTTTGAAGACTTAGTCGGTACACCACATGCAATGATCAAAAAGATCAACCACAAACAAATGAACCTACTTATTGTTAGACTTCTTTAATCGCAGTTCGACAGTCATGTTGCATCGCGTATTTTTATTATTTCGAAAGTGTGAATTTAAAAACTATAACACTGTTTTAGAGAAATTGACTGATTCGTTAGGATACGATATTAGACGTACAAAAAAGGATACAGAATCAAATCGTGATTTATTTTTATTATTTCGAAAGTGTGAATTTAAAGACTATACCACTATTTTAGAGAAATTGACTGATTCGTTACGATACGATATTTCATAATCAGTAAAATTTACTCTACGTGAAAGACTAAGAAAATTCAGTAATCATTTAATATCCAGGTGAACTTTTTGTTGGTTGACAAATAAAATTTTTAAAGAGAAATGTGCATTGATTTAGATTTCATTTTTCCAGAAAAGGTTGTCTTAGGATAACCATCATATTTTGCTACGGTAATAAATATTCTTGCGTGGCTGTCAAAACAATTTCATGCATTGTCAGATTTACAGAAACTAAAAAAAATTATTCTGAAGTGTTCTAAAGCCTCATCCCCTGTGTTTATCTTCTTTAAAAAAATTTCACCTATTTCTGCTTGTTGCAACAATTCCTTGGCAATTTGTTTTCTGTTCTGCTTTTGCTTGACCGACAATATTCTCAGTATGAACTTTGAGGTCACTTTTGTGTACCCTAAACTCTCAACAATGATCTGACACGAACCTATTGGTATTCCTACTTCTCCTGGCATTTCTCTAATTGAAATTCGACGATTTTGTTGAAGAAGAGATTCGATTTCATTCTTCTTTTTGTTGGTAGTGGAGGTTGTTGGCCTTCCTGCTCTTGGATTATCTTCAACAGTGATTCGACCATTCCTAAATTTCCCATACCGTTCACAGATCTGTGAGCAGATGCAAGCATCACCAAAGCAAACTTCATCTTTGTGTTTTTTACGTTATTTATTCGTTATTTATTACGTTATTTACGATGAAAAGGACTGAAAAAGAGAACATTGAATTCATTAATAAATATCGTAAATGGAAGATCTTGTGGAACCCAAAAAACCACAGTTACCATAACAGAATTAAACAGGAGGGTGCATGGCAGGAAATTGTACACGAAACAAAAAAACTGTGGCACAATGCCAAAAAAAAATAAAATATCTTCAGACTTTTCATTAGGAAAAGAAAAGATGAAAATAAAGAAAAAAATTGGGACGGGAAAAGATAAATCATTTTAAATAAGTGCGGTAAACTTTAAGTTTGCTTTCGAAAGCCTGTAATTTCTATTACATAGAAATAAACCGAAAGGAACATTAAGTACAGTAAGTAAATTGTGTTATAGACATAGATTAAAGAAATAAGGAAAGTTTTTAAACAAAATTACACTATTATTAACTACATTATAACCATTGTAATTTAGTTTTGTTTTACATAGCTGTATTATACATTTGTTACAGATGTATTTGTTATTAGTATTTTCTATATATAGTTATCTTGTTATTCTTGTTTCCCTTCCTTCAAGAAATAAATGATTAGTTCATTTCTGTTTTTGGCAATCTAGATCTGTTCTGCGTGGAATTTTTTTTAAAGAAAGTAGTGAATCCATTTCATTAGTTGTTGCTCTCCAATTTCCACATGATATAACGCCTTCTTTTTCAGAATGAAATGTTCCTCGCGTATACAATAGTTCGGTTAAGTCAAATCTTCGACGCTAGAAGTTGTGCAACAGAACAACTGTCAGCACAATAAGTGATACTTTTTCTGGTTCTAATAGAAAAAAAAATAATGTAAGGTTTCCTCAATACACAGAAGCTTCATGAAGTTATGTTGAACATATTTTCAACTACGCGCTTTGTATCGATCTCTTAGTATAGTAACTTATACTTATTGTTAGATAAACTTCATCAAGTTTTCAGACATAGTAAAAGCTTCATCTCCAAGAAACAAAACTGGCAATTCCTTTTTTCTTCCACTTAAAAGGATAACCTGAGGTATATTTAAACAGTTTTCTCCCATTTGTTTATTAAGCTTGGTATTTGCAAATATTCTACCGTCGAAAATTTTACTTTGACAGCTCACATCCACAAACATGAAATTGTAATTAGCATCAACTGTAGAAAAAAGCACAATGCTAAAAAATCCTTTGTGGTTTATATACTCGCTTCTTCTTTTAATGTTACTATATACTTTAGCTACTTTTAACTACATTTCTTGTGCTTTCGGAATATGCAACAAACATGCTAAATTTTTATATTCTTATTTTAATTTCTTATCTCACAATGAAAAAAAGTATATGTAAATGTATCTTTCTTCAGTTACAGATAAATATGGTAACGTATGAAGAAGTTGGAAAGTCAGCAGACGAAGTAGATTCTCAATCGTCATTAATATTAATACTACTCCAATCCAAACCTCCCTCAAAAAGTCAAAGAAATCAACGTCTCGATAGTCTTTGAAATATTAAAAAGTTTTCATTTTGGCAATTTAATAGTTTCAAAATTGCGTATGTTTGATGGCCACGTTCCCTGTATTATATAGAACAACATTTTTAACTTATTTTTAAAAGCTTCTAGAGGCTATTGCAATACCAATATGAACTATACATTCCATCCAAATCCACCAAACTTTCCTTCTGAACCATTTATCTTTGAAAGCTATCATATATCAGAAACTCCTTCACCACAAATACAATTTACTGTTAAACGAACAATTTCTAAAGATTATAATATTTAAGATTTGCCTTAAATTAAATATTTGTATCAATAGCCTCTGAAAGCTTTTAAAAATACGTTTAAAATGTTGTATTGTATAGCACAGCGAACAATACCATTTTTTTACATATTTATAAATAAAATACTATTTAAATTTAAGTTATATGTATATTATAGATTGAAGGTGTTAAATTAGTGTATTATTAAATTGTATACATTTTGTAATATATGTTCTGGGTTAATATACATTTGTTTACATTAAGGTAAAGTTTCTTATAATCTTCAATTATTTCTAAAATATATTGTTTTTCTTTCTCATTTCAGGTCAGTAAATTATCGTACTCTGATATAAGTTGTACATCTTGTTCAGCGGTATCATTTACCATTTTTAAATATATTGCAGTTTGTAAACCTTTCTGATATATGATGTGTCGCTTCCCCAATAAAGGATCCTTTTTTAAACAGTCCGTAGATATATCGTACCTACTTATTAAACAATTTTTTGGTTACTACGAAAATTGAGCTATTAATATTTATTTCTACGTAATCTTTTACGTTTTCCGGAAGTATTGAAACTTTATTGAATCTTCCGCATTCAGGTTTCCCCAACTGCTCTCATCTACTGCTGTCAAAAGATATTATAAAATGAAATTTTTCAATATTTTGTAAAATAAAATATACTTTGCTTAACTGAATGTAGTCTTTCAATACTTCTGGAACGATTTTGGGATTGATTGTTTATAAATTTGAAAAAGGTATTGAAGACTTGTATATGAATGGCTAAAAGTGGCCAAAAAACGTAATGTTAGTGTCAATCTTTTCTGAATGGGAATTGATTTACGCAATGTAGTGTCGTTTTTAAATATTTTCAGACTTACTAAACGTAACAAAAATTTGAAATTACTTGGATGCATCTTGGTAAAGTTTTTATACAATCCATACAAAGGGTGGAAGTTTAAATCAGCCAATAAACTGAATCCGCTGTATATTTCTCTGTTTTTATACATTTGTAACATTCATCAACGCGGTAATTTTTTTTTCTTCTTTAGTAAATAACACAAAGAAATGTACAAGGCCGCTGCTAATTGAAGAGGTGAATCTCCATTGTAATCACAGAATAAACTGACCTTTCTCGCGACAGGTCGTTTGGTAAGGTAATGCAACGATGATACACAACGACGATGGGCAACGAGTCAACGACGATACGATACGGTGATACACAACTATTGGATATGCACTTTTTATTCTGTATTGGATGTTGCATATTGTACCTTCGATATTTATCAATGTCTATACTTTTTGTCATTACTTCTGAATAACATGAACTGGCTGTTTCTCTTCATTTGGTGTAAGATTCCTTTTGCCATGTAGTCGTTATTCTTTATATGTTGGTGGAAAGATATCTAGATGTTGGTTACATACAGTGACCGAAATAAAGATAGGTTCATCCTATCAACATCAGATTTACTGTAATTTTATAATATAAATGTGCATTTTATTCAACTTTTTTGCTTCTATCTTTAACAAACGTTAAACAAATTTTGTTATTCACTTTTCTAAGAAATGATTAACCCTAATATGATCATAAAATCCAATATCATTCAGTTTTTGTACTTTTATGCCGCAGAGGGATCGTTTGACAGGTTCTCTTGGGAAATCTCTGGATCATCTCGTACACAACTTAGGTTTTATTGTAAGTCACAAACAGAGTTCACAAAGTGTAAGTATATAAAATAAAAATGGAATTAAACTAGTTCCAATAGCTGAAAATCAGTTGTTGAAGAAAATATTGAGTATTTTGGAAAAGCCCAACTTTCTGTGATCCCATTATTTCGTAAATGTGGCAATGCTCTTATGAAATCTAGTGTCATCTTTTATTTAAATAGTATCATATACTTTTCTTATATAAACCGTTTCTTTTCGTAAGTCTGTTTATTTTTGCTTAAATAAATTGTACTCAAGGAAAATATGTGTAGATTCGTAAAAAGTACTTCACAGAATGGTCATCTTCAATAACTTTTTTCCTCCGATAAAATAATTGATCAATCGCGATTTCAATATGCTTAAGATGTTACAAATTTTAATTTTTAAAAGATTGTTTCATATTTGGATTTAATTTTACTATAAGTTTTGTTAATATGGCAGCCTACATATGTTCTTTTTCATCAAATTTAAAAAAGCATAGTATAGTCAATATGAATTTTCTTTATGTACATTTTTATGTGTGAAGTATTAACCATCTTAAACTCACATCAACGACTGATTTAAATTGAATATAAAACATTAATTGATATCTTGTCATTTAATCTAATAGGATTATGTTTATATATGTTTGCATTGAATTTTCAAACAATTTCATACATAACATCGCGGAAGTCCTACCAATAGAGGGAGTTATAGCAAACGGAAAAATGGCTTTCTCTAATATGTACGTCGCTTATAATAATTTTCACAACAAAAATACTGTATAATTAAATATATAATAATTTATAATAATAATATATAATTAAAGTTGTACATTAAAATTGGAAACTTTTTTGTTTTAATATATTTTTGGTCAAATTAGCTGACAAGAATAATGATCCGACTTTTCTAGCTTTTAATGTATGCTGTAAAAGGTATTCAAACCTATGGCCTAGAAGTAACTCATGCAACAGAAAACAGTGCAGAAGAGTCTCCATTATCCGAATTACTGAGAAGACGAACTAATGGAAGAACTTATACAAAATAACAAAAATATCATTACAAAAATAATATGAACATACTTTCAAACCATATTATTTTAACTGTTAGACTCTGCAATTTTGTAAAATATACATTCTTTTTATTACTAAAATCATCTAGCTCTTCTATTAATTTCACGAATACCTCCAAGATTCTTACTAAAGATATTTTTAATATTTTAATGGTTTTTTAAATACCGTCAAATCTTTCAATGTACGAGTTATAAAACCCATGTTAACCGTTACAGAAGAATATTTTAATAAAGAAAGGATACTCTATAGATTATGTAATATTTAGATACCTAAATTAGATACCTAAATATTTAAAGTTTAGAAGTACAACAAAAAACGTTATGCATCAGGGGTGTTCAAATAATATTCATATTCCCAGATAATATCTTCTATTTTAGATGACGTGAATAATTCAGTTAGATTGAAAATAGAACAATTAAAATGGGATTAAATGGGAACTAATACACTTTTGTCATAGATATGCAAGAATTCTATTTTCGTTTTATTGGAATAATATACAGTCGTCTGAAAAAGTAAGTTAACATCCTATAACTTCTCCTGAACAGTTTAAATTTAACGAAATAGATGAATATTTTGTTCCTATACGACCAGACTTTGTTTTCTTTGTTCTATCTCGTACTAAAGTGTTAATAGCTTGATCGACATTTATTCCAGTAGCATCTTTAGCGAATTATTATCGGTTACAAACTTGTCAGAGTATCTTTGAAGATCGGAAAGTAAATTAACCATGTTGTAAATTGTATCATCTTATTTATAACGATATTCGAATAAATCTTTTTTTCAAATGTTAAAGTTCTCCTACAAGAATATAAATAAAATTGAACCTACATTAGTAACACACAAATGATATTCCCATAGAAAATGTCAAGGACAGTAGAGCAATGTGTAGAGAAGAGATTAAAAATATTTGAGATGAGAACGGCTGGTAATTCTTTATTACCAATGCAATGCAGCATAACTTGTCAAAAGTAGGTGTTAAAAAAATTAGCGATAAAATTGAAGAGATAGAACATACTGAAACCAAATCAAAAACCGAACAAAAGCTATGAACAACAAAACTTCATTACAACTTCATAATTCATGAAATAAAAAAAATCTGTTAGTGACAGACAAAGTAAAAAAAAAAGCTTTAGAATGGCCTATTTAACTGGCACAAAGGAGACAAAGAATTACAAGTGTTGGATATCATGGTCATATACATATATCGGAAAGAATTATTAATCCTAGGAATACTAAAGGAAGAGTTATCTATTCACTTTCTGCAAAAAATTCTAAAAGTCTTAGTTATTGTCATACATATTCTTAAGTTTGATTTTCAAATATTTTTCCTTTTATTTAAGGACAATATGCATAAATAACAGAAAGCGTACTGTACGGTGCGACATAATTTGATAGATTTGACAAAAATGGTATACAGAGTAGGATATTTCAAACAGATTACCAAAATAATTTGTTTAGATATAGAGATATATAGATAGAATAGAACAAAATGTCTGAAGCAGACGTTTTTGATTTTTTACAAGACATACAGTGGTGACGACTTTCTTGGTTCTAGGTGAAAGAATGCACTAAGGATATTTCGTCATCAATTTTTAATCGTAACGTGTATTTTGGTAAATCTTTCGTATTCATTCAATTATTTATATTCATAATCATATTTCAGTTATTTCCACCTAGGCGAAATAATAAAATGGTAGCAGTTGTATTTGAATCACAAAAGAAATCGATACAATTTTTTGTTTTTCTTCCTGACAATACATACTTAAATGCATTTGCAAGTACACCAAAATAAGTATTTTATTATGACACATACGCCACATAAAATGATCTATGAATATCTAAATTAATGTTTAACATTACTTGTAATTTTGATATTCACCTTATGTGAATTCTATTATCAAATTTATGTTTTTAATTTTGATACTTATTTGATTTCTATTAATTTAATATTTATACATTTACTTTATCGCGATACTATATGTATATGTATATCTCAAACTTCGTTTCTGAGAATTTAGCAGTTGCTATATGTCCGACATTTGGGCGAGAGTCAAAGCATTCCTTCCGAATCGAAATTACTTAATTTTCTCTTCTATGGTCTTTTACAGTGTAGCAATATCCTATTTCAAAAGGCACGACGGCAAATACTTAATTACAAATTCAGTTCGGTCGAAACAATTTCACCGAACCCAAAACCACCTAATCCCTGGCAACAAAATTAATTGCACGAATGTTCACAATAGGGTATCGAGCACTCTACCTAAAACCATTTGGGCCTTGTTCCTCCTCCCTTAATGTGAATTCCTCGCACCTATTGCATTACCGCGTTTCTCGCTGCTACGCGAAATGTCACATGGTTTCCTTTATCGCTGAGCTACCTTCGCCACCGAGCAATAGCCAATTACGTCAAAGCTCTAACTTTTCGAAGAGAATAAAGTATCGTACCAAGAACATTCCTTAACATTATTTCAAAAACATCAAGCAATCTTTATCAGCCGAATAACTAGCTATCTCCATTCTGAACACACTGTACATATGTTTATATACAGGGTCAGTCATCTAACATTTGCACCCCAAACATCTTTGTTGTTTTTAAAGATACGTCAAATGTCTTGAAGACAAAATTGAATGGTACAATGGGACTCACACGATGCCAAAAATATTTTTGTTTCTATGTCATTTTTTTTAAAGAAATCAAGGTCACCTTCATTTTTTTTAAATAGAATCACTCTTTTTGAAACATCTGCAATGATAGCCCCTTTCATTAGAAATTCAATGACTATAATTATTCAAGGTCATTCAAGGTCACGGCTGGAGAAAGCAGAATACCTATATTTCATAAATGTTCAAAATGATGGCCATTTACATCGATACATTGCTGTAAACGGGCTCTGAAGGAATGATGAACTCTAACAAGTACATCCGAGGTGATATTCGCACATGCTGTGATGATCCGCTGATGCATATCTTCAATTGTTGTTGAAGCATTCGTCTCTTTTCGCAGACCCCACAAAAAGAAATCCAGTGGATTTAAGTCAGGCGAACGTGCTGGCCATGAAACAGTACCACCTCGTCCAATCCATCGGTTTAGAAACCTAAAATCCAATGTTTCTCTGGCTACTCGTGCATAATGCGCCGGACAGCCATCATGTTGGTACCACATGTCATAACGGTTTTGTAGAGGAACATCTTCCAACAAAATTGGCAGATTTTCTTGCAAAAATTGAGAATATTTTTGCCCTGTCATCGTTCCGGTAATGAAGTATCGTCCGATTGCTTTATTGTTCAAAATACCACACCACACGTTTACGCTCCATTGCCTTTGGTGATCAACGTCTCGAAGCCAGTACGGATTATCAACATCTTATACCATTTTCTCCGACCGTGACCTTCAATGACCTTGAATAATTATAGTCACTGAATTTCTAATGAAAGGGAATATAATTGTAAGTGTTCCAAAAAGGGTGATCCCATTTTAAAAAATGGAGGTGACCTTGATTTCTTTAAAAAAAATGACATAGAAATAAAAATATTTTTTGCATCGTGTGAGCCGCATTGTACCATTCAATTTTGTCCTCAAAACATTTGACATATCTTTAAAAACAACAAAAATATTTGAGGTGCAAACATTAGGTGACTCACCCCGTATATATACATATACTATATGTCAGTACTGGATATGGTTCAAAACCTTCGTGTATCATATTTCTACTCTATCGTATAATCCTACCTTCTCCTCTACTCATACTTACACCATCGTAAGTGTTGCTTTTTATGTTCTTTTGTAAACTAGGTTTCATTTCAGGTGTATAAAATGAGAAATCCATCAATCAGAAATATTATGTGCCCATGCTTCATTTATCTCTTTAGATATACCACATCTTATAGTCTTTTTTTTATTACAAGGGAACGTCCAGACCATTTCCGGTTTAATACATTTTTAGTTGCTTCAAATTTTTTTTTTACACAAATAACATTATCTTATTTGCATGCCATGATTTCTACAAAATCTTTTTGCGTAATACCTTGTTTAAAAAATTCAATTACTCCTAATTTTATATTGTTTATCGACAACTCTGTCTTTTATATATGTACAAACTCATCTACTACACAATTTGCTACAAAATATATGATTATTAGTAGAACTAGTTTCTGCAACAAGTTAAAACTCTTTTCCAGGTTTCCTACCGATTAAATACTTTTCTTCAAGTAATATTTTGTAATTTTCTTTCTGTTTTATAGCTTCGTAAAAGTATGACCTCATTGGTTCATGTATCTATATTTTAAAGATTTCTTCAACGAGAATTATTTGTCGAGACTATAAAGAGTAATTATACATATACATTGCACTTGCAATTTATAAACCGTCCCGGCTTTGTCGCTAGTAATTTTTGTGTTAACTATTAAGGATACTGTATGTATATGTGTATGGTTGAGTTTAGAGTAAAACATGCTATCTTCTTTGCACTGTATCATTTTTTATATTTTTGGACAATTTATATGTTAAAAATCATTCAATTTTTGTCAAAACATTCTTTTCTATTTCCAACCGTTTCCGAGTTAGCACTTTCGGGATCAAAGTTTGGAGGGTGATTTCACCCTTTAAACTTGAGCTACCGAAGCTAAAAAATAAGTTTGTATTATTTTCGGCTGTTTTAGAAGTGTTCAATAGGGTGGAACGAAAAAATGAAAATTGTGTGACTGTTTTCTAATAGTGAAAAAAAGTTGCCTTTAGGCTTTCAGATTAAGCCTGTAAAAGTTAGTTTCTGTCAAAACAATTTTTGAGGTGCCGCAAGGGGTTGGATTTTTTTCTTTTTCATTTTTAAACATATTTTTTAAAATTTATATCTATAAACTGTTTTTATAGGTTTAAAGTAAAAAATGATCCTTCACATTTCCTTTGATAACGGAATTCGTGTAAGGAGATAGTTAAAATTTTTAGTTCTTACATTTTTTAAAATATTTCACCTTTTTTAATACTTTATAACATAATTTCATGGTATCATAAAGTGCCAGCGCAATTTGAAGTGACCTTGGGTGAAGTCATATATTATTGTCAGGAGCAAACCAATCGCATTAACATATTCGTTGCGGATTCGTAGGAAGGTACTTCAATATAGACAACACGTATTTTTTCAACCGAGTTACTGTAACATTAAATTTGCTGTTTAGATGTTATTCAGTTATTAAATTGAAAACGGCTATAAGTAATACCTGCGCTGAACCTTTGTTGTAAGTATCTATAGCAACACGTGCTGTTTCGCTACGTGCAGGACGGATTTTAACAAACGAAACATGAAACAAATGACGGTGTCAAAAGGCATCATCCGCAGCGAATGTGTTAAGAGTGTAGGCATTATAAGCAAGCATGCCAATTGGTGTGGTCGTGCACCCATAATAATATAAATTGTACGTTAGATAGGTGTGAATTATCTGTTGTGTATCGCGAGGTGTGTGCTATAGAAAAATAATAATTCACTATTTCCGAGATCTTGTTGGCGAGTGTAAAAGAAAATGGCAACGCTAAAAAAAGTACAAACTAGACAAGCAGTTGAGTGTTCTATATTTGGCTGTCCAAAGGACTTAAATGACAACGTTCTTCCCAGTTATGAAGATATTATGAAGTGTTACTTGTACATACGGCAGGAATTAAGAGTACTGAGCGAAAAGGAACCAACGGTAGGTGAACTTACTGACAAATTAGTTCCAAAAGTTGAACGAATATGGGTAAGAGCTTCTATTCCCATTGTCTCTCAAACTAGAGTATCACAGATGATAAAGTCATATCATGAAAAATATAGAAATCTTTTAAAATCAAAGGGCAGAAAAGGAACTCAGAAGTATGACTCAAATTTAAACACCTTTAGAATAAATTCAAAGCAACTTTTTGATATAGCAGCCTGCAAATGTTCTGATTTTGCGAGGTGTGAATGTGAAAAAATTAAGAAAGTCCCTATTATTGAAAAAGCGTTTTTGCAAGACCAAAGATCACAGAGGCACATGGTCATATGTAGTGTTGACAAAGCCACTACTAAACAAATTGCACACAAGGAGATAAGGAAGCAAGAACAACATTGCAGAATTTTAAAGTATAGAGAAGAGACATCGGATAATATACGAATGAAACTGGAAAGTTTAAAAAGTACAAAAGAAACCAATGAATTTGATTTAGACTCCAAGGAAGAATCCGAGGAAGAAGTTTCGCCAGTACGTCTACCATCATCGTCAGCGGTTGAGAATTCGCGTTTAGAACCATCAACCTTGCAGATGCAGATGCGTGTTAAATTGCCGTCGCTAGCATCTATCTGTGATAGAACTGGGGTTTCGGACAGAGCAGCGGCAGCCATTGCCAGTGCAGTACTTGAAGATGTTGGATTGATTACACCATTAGACAACACCAAAGTAATTGATAGGATGAAAGTAAGAAGAGAACGAAAAAGGAATCGAGAAAGGCTTACTGTGAAATCGGGTCATGAAACAGATGAGTTACAGAATCTTAGAATTAAAGGCTTCTACTTTGACGGAAGAAAAGATCATACTATTGTACAGGAAAAAAAAGTAACCAAATATTATCGTAGAACCATCTTAGAAGAACATATCTCTCTTGTAGAAGAACCTGAATCAAAATATTTAGGTCATGTTAGTCCGGAATCAAGTACTGCACTTAACATTAAAACCAGTATTGTGTCTTTCTTGCAGAAAAAGCAAATCAATATTTCAAATATCACAATAATAGGATGCGATGGTACTGCTACAAATACAGGGAGTACTAATGGAATTATTTCCCTGCTTGAAAAAGAAATGGGAAGACCCCTGCAATGGATAGTTTGCCTCTTTCATGCAAATGAACTCCCTTTTCGTCACCTCTGCAGATTTTTAAGCGTCAAATCTACAGGGCCAGCGAGATATGCAGGAGATATAGGCGACAAGATTGGTAATTGCGAAGAACTGCCGCTCGTTAACTTTAAACCAATCGAAGGATATCTGCCGGATATACTAATTGTATTAAAAGATTTGAGCACTGATCAAAAGTACCTTTTGGAAATATGCCAGGCAATTTCTAGTGGTATATGTTCTCCTGATATAGCAAAAAGGAACCCAGGTAAACTTTGTCATTCACGATGGCTCACAACTGCAAACCGCATTCTTCGTCTGTTCATTGGTAGTGAAAATCCTTCAGAAGAACTCTACATCTTGACTGAATATGTAATGAAAGTTTACGCTCCCGTCTGGTTTAATATTAAGCTCATACCGTCTTGCGTTCATGGTTCTCAGCATCTATGGAGACTGATCAAATTGTCGCGATACCTTCCACGGCATCTCTTGGATATTATTGACCCAGTGATCCAGAGGAATGGCTATTTTGCTGCTCCTGAAAATCTTCATTTAGGGCTGCTTACAGATAAACGCAAAAATATTCGAGAATTGGCACTTCGACGAATCTTGAAGGCAAGAACCATTCACAATGAAGGCATTAGGAAGTTTAAAATTCCTGTAATCAACTTCAACGCTAATGACTACGTCGATCTAATTTCATGGCATAATTATGAAATCACTGAGCCTCCGATGATACAACAATTTGAAGAAGATGAACTACGACATCTGGTAGAAATAACTTCAGAAAACTGTACGGAAAAAGATCTGCCAATCAAGTTTTCACAGTTTCCTTGTCATACACAAACGATAGAGAGGATGGTGAAACGCGTAACTGAAGCTTCATCTGCTGTCTGTGGAGAAACTGCAAGGGATGGATTCATAATGGCTAAGATCGAATCGCAAAAATTGATGTCTTCTTTTGAAACGAAGAAACAGTTTAAATTAAAGACATATTAATAAAAAATTTCATGTTTAATGATCTAATTACATCTAACATTTTCATTAAAATCAATTTTTTCATTATTATTTTGTGAATGAGAAAATAAAGAAATCTTTTGAAATGATACTTTTTATTAGCTACTGCCAATCCTTCTCATCTAAGATTATCGTTAAAATGTATTAAGAAAAATTATCTGGTGGAAACAAATGGCAAATTACTGTAAATTACTGAAAAAATCACGAAAACCGCACACAATCAGTTAATATTAATTTTTGAAAGGCTTGCGGCACCTCAAAAAATTTGTTGATCACGTTCAAACTTTGGCAGCTTAAATATCATTATAAAAGACAACTTTTGCCCACTATTAGAAGCCATGAACAATAAAAAAATATTTTGCCCCTATATTTCGTTCCACCCTAGTGTTCAAAGCTTCATTTAAATCGGAGTTGGACCGTTAGTCCTTGCTAGTAAGTATCAAGTTACTATATCTGATTAAAAACCTTTTTTTACCTTATATGGATTGTAGATAATTTTTAGTATTGCATAGAATACAAATTACACATTGAAATACTATTAAAACTTATGTACAGGTCCATTTACGGTGTGCATCGATGTTGTGTCGACGCTTATGTTACTATAATATAATAATGACCGGTCGTGGTGCCCTGAGTCCTGAACGCCAGGTTATCAAAAAGTCTTGGCAAGTTTGAAATAATATTAAAACTAACTTTTGTCGTGCAATTGCCTCTTAATTTTGTTTTCATATCTTCATCAGCAACGGATATATTTAAGGTGCTTGTACATAATTCACTTTGTATACTCCACAGTTTTATTCCGCTTGAGTTTTCCTGTTTTCTTTACTAAGTCAATCCTATTTCAGTTTATTTACTTTCGTTCTCCTTTCTGTTCACCAAAGGAGTAAATTCCACACATTTCTTCGTCGCTTCTCTTACTTAACACTTTTAAATCTCATTCGCCCCTCTGTTCGTCCTCTTCCTTCTTATTTTTGTTACTCCTTTTCGCGCTACTCTCATCTAACAGTTTATCTTTGACTTACACTACCGTCCATAAGTATTTGGACACTTCACGAATGCCGGCTAAAGAGTCGATAACTTTGTTTCAATTGATGTATTTCTAATTGAATTAACATGAATTTATGTTATTGATGTATAAGTAATTGTTGCAACGTGCATAGGCCCTCGCAAACGGTAAAAACCCCGGCCGTTTATGGCGGGGTTAGCTGGCGACAACCAAGACCAACGGTCGAACCGATGGCCGTGCCTGTGAGCGGTCCTCGGTCTTTTGTTATTAAAAGTCGCCGTTAACAACGACGGTGACCATGAACGGAGTTTTTTGGGGCAGCTGAAATACACGTGCGCGGCTAGCGCAAACTTTCACCTCAGTTTCTCTTTTTTTACCAATTTCAAGCTGCGCCCAGAAAACTCCGTTTCAACCCCGGAAAGGGCCTTCTCGTCAGAGACTTCCCTTTCCGCCACTACAGTCAAGCCACACCTACACAAACAACTACACCAATCACTCACAATCAACGTCACTCCAACAACACGGTACATTAGCCAATAAGAACACTACAGACACCATGTAAATAGCAACAGCACACAGAAAAATACACATTCAGTACATTCAACCAGTAATATTCGCCCGTCAACTGCGTTTCATTTCAATCATATACAACCATACCGATAACCTTAATTTGCTCTTCGGAAAGCTGGCATTCGCGAGCCACTCCAATTATATCGGGTCGCGAAAGTCTAAACAACAGTAACACTAAGGTGAATTGTACGCAAAATTCTTGCCGAGAAATGGACAAAAATTGTTAAATACATATTGTCTTAGTCTATATATCCACCTCGTTGGGCGATAACCGTGTTGACTATTCGTGGTAGTCTCGAAGTTAATTTTTTTAGAGTTTCTTCTTGAATCTCTTTCCAAGTTTCTTGCATATAATCCCACAACTGCTTCTGTGACTTTGCACTCTGTTTACAACTTTGCGGTACATTTTATCCCACAATTTCTCGATGGGATTCAAGTCGGGTGATTGTGGCGGCCATTGCATAATTTCCATTTCATTATTGTCTTCTAGGCTTTTTAAATAATTGGAACATATTTTCGCCGTATGTTTCGGGTCATTATCTTGCATAAAGATAAAGTTTTCACCAAAAAGACGCTTCCCTGATGGTACAGCATGTTCGCTCAAAATTTTCAAATACTGTTCTTTTCGGAGAATTCCATCAACTTTCACTAAACTTCCCACTTTGTTTGCACCAAAATACCCCAAATCATAACAGAACCACCGCCATGCTTTACTGTGGGTGTAATGCAGTCTGACAACATTTTCTCATTAGGTTTCCTTCGCACAAATGAACGATGCTTGCTTCCGAAAACTTCAAATTTTGACTCATCGGTCCAGAGCACCTTTTCCCAGTCTGATGTTATCCAATTTGCATGTTGCTTTGCCCATTGGAGCCTTTTCAATTTATTTTGAGGCCTTAAAAGTGGTTTTTTAATTGCCACACATCCTCGTAGTCCACTGTTTAGTAAACGGCTTTTCACCGTTGTCACCCCAATAGGGTTGTCTCTTCCTCTATTCACTTCTACTGTGATTTCTGATGCTGTCATATGCCTGTTGCGTTTGCTGTGGGTCTCAATATACTGGTCTTCAGCTTCCGCAGTCTTCTTTGGTCGACCTGATCTCTTCTTGCTGCTACAAGTGTCGCAATTTATGAAATTAGCAACCGTGTATTTACGGAACGCGAAACAGCGACTTTGGCTTCTACTTATATCCCTAATGGAATGACCTTTTTCAATGTCAATAACGCAGAACGTTTCTCTACTGATAATTCGCTTCCTATCACTACGATTCTAAACTGAAACTGAGGTGAAGGATCCATCGGTTTGGCTACGTCTTTATCTCTAACAAATAAATAAAACTTCACACAATGTATACAAATACTTAAAACGTTACCTGGACTAGATGATATAATTACCCTAAGATGCCAAACATAAACAGATGCGACTCCGAATCACTTGAAGCCTCCATATTCAAGTGCCTTCACGAGACCAATTTTCGTCCACTTTTAATTATTACCATTTTATGGTAATTATTTACTTTAGCGATTCCTCATCAATTTCGATGACCTTGAAATATGTTGACAAGATTTTTTCTTTATACATATAACCGCCGCTCGGCCTTAGTTTCCGAGATTTTTCGTCAAAAAGATCGCTACTACTACAATGAATTCTGTCTATACGCACGTGACTGTGGCAGCGTGTGTGTAAGCGTTGAATCGCCGATTGTTTATTATTTCTATAGATACATCGAGGCGACCGGCAATGGATGCGTATAACGGATATACTTAAAAACTCGATTTGAGTAGCCGGCCGCCTGACGGCGGCCGACATAAAAAAGTCTAATCCAAACCTTACTTAAACTTAACTATTGATGGTCGGTAACCGACATTACCGATTGACGAACGATTGGCGTCGCTGCGTACGCGAGCACCGCGATGCCGATCTGCGCTGAATATTAGGCAGTCGTTAACGAGCTCACAAAGTAACCACATGTAATTTATTCTTTTAAATATACTATTATATCTCATACAGTGCGTTATATTTTACAACAACTATTCTATCTAGTAACTAATATAATGGATTAGGTCTGGGTTAGATTTTCTTATACCGGCCGCCGTAAGGCGGTCGGCCATGCATTCATTTTCTATTTAAATTTTCTTTATTTATATTATCCGATATTAGTTTGACATGGTATACATTATTTGTATACTGGTATTTGAATATTGGTTTGTATCAAGTTGATATGGTGTAAATATTATGATTGAAATTTTACATGACACTATGTTTGTAAGTATTTACAGATACGGTATTTCACGAATCTGTTCACTATTTACGGTCGCATTTTGATTATTACCTTGGCATCAGTGATTATTGAATACCTTATAATAAGTCCTTAAAATGAAGTTATTTTTTATATAATGGCAGACATTATTCCAATTTCTGTTAATAATAACGATAATAATAATAATAGTAAAGAATAAAGTTTAATTTTTTATCCCCAACTCAACCAGAGGCTAATTCAGACATAAAATTATTTTTGCAAATATCTCGAAAACAAAGGGCGAGCGGCGGTAACATGTATAAAGAAAAAATCTTCATAACAGTGACCTTGACAACATATTTGATGGTCATCGAAATTGTGGGGAATCACTAAAGTAAATAATTACCCATTTTATGTACTACTTGACATTATTTATACTACTTGACATTAAATATCGCCTTTTTCGAATATTATTGATTCTATATGGACATGTAAATAAAAAGCAATAATCGAAGTTCCATTAGACGGTTTTACCTATAGATTATTTCAGCTTTTTCCGACAAGGTAGAGGTGTCCAAACACTTATAAGCGGTAGTGTATGTTCCTATTATTCTCTTTTTCTTGTCTCGTCCTATTCCCATTCGCGTACTGCCATTACCGCGAATGTAGCCAGTTCGTCCTTCGATTTATCTCCCAGTTCATGTTCCCCTTTACTTTCTATGAACCGCTTCTTTTTGATTTCCGACTTTCCGTCCCCCGAGTCCCAACCGCCCCATTCACCAGATCGATTCTAACCGTCGCGTCGCTCCGCGAAAACGTTCGTTATTGTCATCCGGGGAACTTCAAACGAAAGGAAGAATCGCATCAAAGAGATTGTTCCGCGGTTACTTTTTTTCAAAACCAGCTGGTACCGAACGAACCTAGAATCGATGAGTTTTTCAATTTAGACGATTGAAGTAATCGCACTTGAAAGGAATCGTTTCTCAAACCCTTGAACACTTGGTAACGACACGATTTGCTGGGTGCTCGAGTTTGATGAAACGTGCGTGAAAGGGAAATCTTACCAGCGTATCGTTTGCGCGGAGAAACGTTCACAAAAGAAAACGGAACAGTGATAAGGAAATAGAGCAAAGAAAAGGAAAACCATCGGTAGATTCGAGTCGCGAATAATAGTGGTACTCGATGATTTATTGGCATACTGAAAGAGAAAACGGAATGCTTTCCAGATTACAAATCTTTGTTCAGTTCCCAAGACCTGGAATTATGTTTAATCCTCCCGTGCGTGAATTTGATTACATCTTGCAGAATAGAAATTATTTATTGGTTATTCATATGTACAAGAGTTCGTTAATACATAAAATAAAGCACTATTAAATGTCTTCGTATGAAAATAATTACAAAATTCTATAACATTTCCTTAGCAATCTTTAGAGGGTTTGTTTTTATTAAATTCATGCGAATTACGTAATAAAATTGGGTTTCTTCGACGTATTAAATAATTTGTATATAAATTAATGCTACAATTTTTATAAACATATGGAAATCGTAACAATTGGATGTTAATCTGCAACAATACATTCTGTGAGTAATACTTGTTGAATTAGAGGATTGAGGTTACGTTGAAAAACAATTTATAATGTACCACGTCCTTAGATAAATTATATACGATATGCGTATGTGTGTATGTACACTGTATCAATGCATACAATAAAGACATTTAATAATAATATAATGTTCAAAGACACGTTGTAGTTTTATTTAATTTATTTATTCTGATTATTAATTCATACATACAATACTCCTACATTAAAAAAATATTATTTTAAATACATAATATGTTATCTTATTTTGCGAATATTTCATTTCTATTTTCTAGCTTAAAAGAGTGGAATCATGTAGCTTTGTAATCGATAAAAATTCATAAAAATTGTTTTTAACGGAAAAACACATTTTGACAGCCAGATCATGTTTTGACTATCAAAAGGAATTTTGTTTCAGATGTGGATGAGTCTACGTATCTGTACACGGTGTGCAGCCACCCCTGGAAAAATTTTAATGGGAGATTCCAAAGGCCAAAATAAGACGAAAATCAAGAATACCAATTTGTTGATTAAGGTTTTGTTAAAAAGTTATTAACGTTTAAAATTCCGCCTGTAATACGGCAACCTGCGAACAGCTGAGTGCATATGTGATGTGGTCCTCATTCATCATGAGAAACTGTATTTACTGACGTATCGACAGCCTTAATTAATTAAAAATGAGCTTGATATCTTGTTGAGGTCGTCACGATCAATCTTTTTTTTGTGTTTCTCTTTTGCCATTGTGTCTTTTAAAGCTTTGGGTGCATTTAATAAGTCCATGTAAATATGATAACAGAGTGTACGAAGACTCTAAGAATCCCTTAAGCTTCAGCTGTAAAGATAGACGATTGGTTAGATAAGCGTTTTTTAATAATCTCGTTGTTTGTGATAATTATTATTTCAACTCTTTGGTTGTTTTCAAAGACATCAGTATATATTTTTTCAGATATTGTAATTGTGGTTTAACTGTAGAGAATCTAATTTGTGTTCCAGACTACTTTTTTTTATTTTTTTGTGATACTGCTAGGTTCCTGTTCGTTTCTAGGATTTCAATGATCTAGGGCGAAATTTTTCCTTGATTTCTTATAAATATTGGTGTTGAGAAGATTTCGTTTTTAATTGAATTATTCTAATATAAAACGGAGTAGGTAACTTTAGTTTCCTTCTATACATTTATGTGTATTTGATTGACAACATATTTTTATAAGTGAGTTTATTAGGGGTGGTCAATATTTTTGAAATATAGTTTAAACTCAAATGTTCTCTTCTTTGATCTAAAGTTGTTTCTTTTGTTTCGAACAGTATGTTGTTTTTGGGAGTTGTATAATAGCATATTGTGCTATATCGCTGTTTTTATTTATACTTTTATTTGTGTCTGGACGTTTGAATATCAAATCAGATAGTTTTACTAAATTCAGAGACAATTCACTCAAAGAGGTGGGTTTTTGATTCTGATTTGAGTTTTGTTGTCTTCTTTTGTTTCTGTATTTTTGGTTTCTTATATTATTCTAGGAGAGGTTTACTTTTGAATTTAAGTTATTCTTAGCGGGGCATTCAAGAGTGATATAGTCTTTCTGTTTACATATCAAGCAAATCTGTTTATTAATTGATGTAAAGATTTTATGAAGAGTATCATGGAAATTAATTATAAATGAGCTTGATATCTTCTTGAGGTCGCCAGGATCAATCTAGATTTGATATCTGAAGCTTAAAACGTGTGCTAAAAACGAATTCAGGGTCGAATATCCCTGCTCTTAGGTATGTTATTTTGGAGTATGTATATTACTGGTTTGAATTTTGTTGTTAAATTGTTGGCAGTTTCTTTGTTATCTAGATACATGCATCTAGATAACTATTTGAAATTTTTTGTATTTAACAGATTTAGAGCTTATTATTTTCCTTATAGTTAATATACAGGGTGTTCAGCCACTCCTGGGAAAAATTTTAATGGGGGATTTTAGATGCCAAATTAAGACGAAAATCAAGAATACCAATTTGTTGATGCAGGCTTCGTTAAAAAGTTATTAACAATTAAATTCAAAAATTTCAAATCGTTCTGGAAAAATTATTTTCGGTTCCGAGGGTCAATTACAATCATTTTTGGTGAATAGACATACTCCCGAAAACCTGCGGATTTTCGAGAAAAAAATTCAGTACGGGCAGAATTTTAAACGTTAATAACTTTTTAACAAAGCCTCCATCAACAAATTGGTATTCTTGATTTTCGTATTATTTCGAGGGTATGTCTACTCACCAAAAATGATTGTAATCGACTTCCGCCACTAAAAATAATTTTTTCAAAACGGTGTGAAATTTTTTAATTTAATTTTTTAATAACTTTTTAAGAAAGCTTCAATCAAGAAATTGATATTCTTGATTTTCGTCTTATTTTGGCCTCTAGAATCTCCCATTAAAATTTTTGCAGGGGTGGCCAAACACCCTGTATACAAATGCACACTGGGGTGTATGTGTAGGTATAATTAAAACTAAAATGGTTGCATTTAAATGGATTTAAATGAAACTTTATACTTAAGTCCCATACTTTTATTTCAAGGTTTCATACGATTTTAAGTAAAATTGGTCAATGAATAATAATGTTTACGTCTTGTAGATTTTTTATTATTTTAATATACAAGGTGTTTCCGGATTGAATGGCCAAACTTGAAATATAAATTTTGGATCACAAAACAAACAAATATTTTCTTTTGGAAGTTTGGTAGCAAATACTTCGTTCAAGAGATATTTATTTCAAAAGTTATATGGCTAGAAATAAATAACATCGAAATACCTTGTTCATTTTGACGATAAAAAATTACTATTATGTTTTTGTTTATACTCTAAATATAGCTCCTTCCATTTGTATCAAATAATTGTCAGTTAGTTAAATAGTTTTGTAAAATAAACTAGTTACATTGTGTTTTGTATGGAGTGACTATAAAGGACCTTCAATCATTTAAATGGAGAATAGTGCGAGCGTGTGCACTTTATTTTTATAAAAATATGTGTTAATTACATTGTTACTCTTGTAAAGCAATAAAGGGGACAAACGGTAATATTTTTCGAAGAAAGTTTTTGCGAGCATACTTCCAGAAAAATTTTTTTAAAGTCCTGCATTTATATTTTAAGTTTGACCATTTAATCCTCCGTCAACCGACGCTACTAGCGGCCACCGGCAACCATGTTTGTGTCAATATAAACCGAGGTTTACTATTTTTTCTATTTTTATAATTTGATTTTACGGTTCTTACGTTAGAATAAATAATACTTTTAAATTAAGACACTGAAATTTATATTATATTTAATCATGTAAATAAATGCAGTATATGAATAAAATTGAAAAAAATACAAATGAAACAAACAGTGTACAAAAAAAAACATAAAAAAACTAATTTTGTTAATATTGAATGTTCTTTGCATATGTGTTCTTGATATTAATAACATAAACCTGTTGGCAAATAAGGAATAGAGAGTCAGAATGTTGAGAGATCCAAAAATAAGATACATAGTAAATGTGAAAGTATACTGTGAATCTAGAAACATAGAAACAGATGATTACAAAAGTTCTAGGTCAATAGTTGCGAGAATATACATATAATACAACCCATAAAAAATAGTTCACGAAATGTAACTATAGATTCCTACTACGCATTCGGAGAATTAATTGAAAATTTATATTCCAAATTTGGTCCCACTTCGGTTGAGATATTACAAGTAAATCAGAAACTTATTCCAAATGCACTAAAATTTGCACAAGGGAGAGAAGTTTGCTCATCTATATTTGCCTTTACCAATCCAACATCCATGAAACCACCAGTTATTTTAGTTCTTTACGTAGCAAGAGATAAACCAAAAAAATTTGTTTTATGTTTGTCAACGCAACAGTAACAGTTCAGACTGAGCACCCAAAAAAAAAAAATATTTTATTTTATAACGAAACCAAAAGAGGTGTTGACATTATTGATCAAATGGAGGGAACATATTCCTGCAAATGGAGTACATGAAGATTCACTATTTATTTTGAAAAGCCCAACTGGAAATCACTCAAACAAAAACAAGAGAAGAAGAGATGTTTCGTAGGAAGAAACCGTTTTTCTCGGGAATTATCTGATTAACTAATAAATATCAACTGGAATATATAAATTTAAATATCACAGATTTACATAAAAATGTTACAAACGCCATAGAAAATTTAATAGGAAATATACCATGAATGAAAGTATCAAAAATGCAGCAGAAGTTAAACAAAACAAAATGAAATACAATAATTTATTAAAGCTGAAACAAAGTTGCTAAAAATATGAAAATCAAATCTGTAAAAAGCATTCAACAGACATAGTACTTTGCCAATCGATGTCAGATAAATCAGATACAGAATCAAAGTAGTTTTATGTAAGTGCAGTACTTCATTATACAGTCTCATTCTATAAATAAAACACACAATGGAAAAATGTATTTATGTGTTTTTCAGAACATAACATTTAAAATATTGCAAAATAATTCATTAAAATCAATTTTCTTTACTATATATCTATAAAAAAGTATGGTTTCGAGGAGCCCCCCAACCCCTCGTATTTCGCATGACAATTGATAGCTTTGTTTTCCTAAGGTTAAGTATCCCTCAAGGAATATTTGATTTTATTATAGTTTATTTTTTAAATTCAAGAAAAATAGGTAAAATTTGGGGATTTATCGACGAGGCTTTTTTAATAAATCATGCTTCAAACATACCATATACATAGTTGAAAGCGACCATGTATAATAGCCCAGGAGGCAATGAACATTTTGGTGTACGATGCTATAAAGTTGTGTCTATAACTTTTGTATCACATAGAAGTTGTTGAATTATAAAATGACAGTCTGGTTGGTGAGAGTCAGGATAGAGCAACTTTGTTCAAAAAAGACAATGTACTTACGCCATCTTGCCAAAACTAAAATTTAGTATAATAATAATGTACATAACAAAAGTTTTTTTAAATGTCGTATAGCAGTCTACTGATAGATGATATTTAAAAATTATAAAATATCTCCATAATAAGGAGAATTGAGACCAAAACACTTATTTATTACCACACTTGTACTCAACGGGCCCAAATACGAAACAATTATAAATAATACTTAATTGTGCCTGCCTGTATGTTTCTCTGACGTCAACTACAAAATGCATGATATCTCACTTATACTTGCTTTCACAGCAAAAGCACTTATAAAAGTATTTGTTGAATATTGGATTTAGAAACTTTTATATTCAGTATAAATTTTCGATATAATCGATAATGGCCCAGATATCGATCTGACTCTTTCTATCATTAATACTTTAAGAGGGTAAGTAGTAGTAGTGACCAGCCCTTAAAACGAAAAACTTTCTCTAGCAGAAAGTATTCAAATACTCTTTGTGTTCAAACAATATATCCTATTCCGAACGACATCGGGTGATCGAACTATTTGTATAAATAATATCGTAACTTGTCTATAATTATATAATTTTTATTATATGGTATCTAGTCTAGATCAGCCATTTATAGAATTTTGTCTGTCTGTCTGTATAGTTGTTACAACGTAATTTGACAATGGTTTAACGTATTTTGATAAAATATTCCATATAATATAGACACCCTTCCAACTCAAAAAATAGGCTATTTAGCTATTATTTCTGTTATCTTTAATAAATCTATACATTTAATTTGAACAGTTTAGTTGAAACTGACAACTAGAAGCTACATAAATGTACTAGTTAACACGTTATGTCAACTGAGTCATATCATGAGCGTCCAATATCAGCCACGGTTGGAGAAATCCTCGTCACTTTCTGATTAAAAAGTTATTAATCATGCAAACTTCTAGTCTATACCCGAACCAGTGATACCGTAATGGCCACCAGCTGAGAGAAGGGTTGATGAATCGTTATCTGTAACGATGACAGGAACAAATGACCGATATAATTTGATTACCAATGGGAATCGTAACAACGAAGTAATCGCGAAATTAGTGAATTACTAAATCGAACGACTGTATTGCTGTTAATTTTATTGCGAAAACGTTGCGTAATGGATTTTAAAACGCTGACTTTTGCTTTTGCATGACTACCTATTTGCTAAATCAGTGTTTATTTCTTTGGAAGACAAATTATAGACACGGACAAAATTAAAAAAAGGGAACATGAAATCAGAAAATGGTAGAGACTTTTTATTCCTTCATGAGATTTCGACGAATGTTAAATTGGTTAGCAATAATAATAAAGTAGCCCCATTAACTACAAGGCTATTATTGATGATGATATAGTAAAATATAAACCATTATACAAAAACAATATAACAACAAATTAATTTTCAATTATCGTTGACCATTCCTATGTTCTAAGATGATCGAAGTAATTCAATAAAATTATCCTTATAATCATGTGATTTATTGTTAAACGTAAATCGTAAGCATCGAATCAATTTTGTAATTTCTTGGTCTTATTCTTATTATAACAATGTGTTGCTTCCATTTGAAGTCAGTACAAGTTTCCAGATCGTAAAGGTTATAAATAGATTTATATAGTAGTAGATTTGTTTTGTATGTTCTCTACATTAGGTTTTATTTTGTAGGTTTATATCTATATAATGATCCAATGTACATACGTAGGTACTTATTAGTATCAGAAGGTGTGTTGCATACAAAATGGCAATATGAGTTTGACATCGGTATAAGTTTGACTGCGAGATCAATTACGTCGAGAATACAATTAACAAATTGTTTTACTTGAGTTAATTATCTAATTATATAGTTTCTATATGAATATATTTATAGGAATGTTATTTTTAATGTCCTGAGTTCTTTTGATAATTGAAACGCAATTGGAAAAGATTGTGATATTTATCGATGAATTTTAGAACTACACAGAATACATACGTCTCGGCTGGTGTAATATTATTTAATGGACTGTGATTGCACATTTAGAGTATTATTTCTAGAAGATATACGAGAAGTTGGGATTTTTGTGACACGGCGTTAGAAATAGGAAATTCTACTCTTTGGAAGATAATTGTTTTTCCCCGATTAATTTGAAATGATAGATCACTAGCTGGGATTTTCAACGTCCATGGAGATGCACTGTGAGTCCTAAATTTTTCCATGGTAGACCGTATTTTAGTTGATTAAAATAGTTGCTGACTCTACAATGGAGAGTATTAGTGACAGATTTATGGATAACTTTGAATTGAAATGTTAGGAAGTGATCACTGTAGATGATAATATTGATAAAAATAGATGCTATTATGCATACTTTATGGTAAATAATTATCTTCTATAAACCAACGATGATTTGCTAACTTGAATTAAAATACTACCAATACAATTTGTATAAAAAGATCTCGCGACTATGTCCTGCATTACGAATTATTTCAAACTTCTTTAATGTTGTTGATTTATCTAAATTACATATTGTAGACGCATAATCTTACTTACAATGAATTAACATTGTATATACAGGGTGTTCGGCCACCTCTAGCAAAAATTTTAATGAGCGATAGTAGAGGCCAAAATAAGACGAAAATCAAGAATACTAATTTGTTGATGGAAGCTTCGTTAAAAAGTTATTAACAATTAAATTCAAAAATTTCAAATCGTTCTGGAAAAATTATTTTCGGTTGCGGGGGTCAACTACAATCATTTTTGGTGAGTACACATACCTCCGAAATCCTATCTACTTTCGAGAAAAAAAATCGAGTATGTGCTGAAATTTTTCGGCGAAAAAAAATTTTTCAAATCGTTCTAAAAAAATTATTTTCGGTTGCGGGGATCAATTACAATCATTTTTTATCATTACACATACCTCCGAAATTGTACGCACTTTCGAGAAAAAAATTCCTTACTGAAAATCCAATTAGGTGCCTAAATTTTTCAACGGAGAAAAAAAATTGCAAATCGTTGTGGAAAAATTATTTTCGGTTGCGGGGGTCAATTACAATCAGTTTTTGTCATTAGACATACCCACGAAATCCTGCCCACTTTCGAGAAAAAAAATAGAGAAGGTGTGAAATTATTCGAGAAAATTAAAAAATTGCAAATCGTTGTGGAAAAATTATTTTCGGTTGTAGGGTTCAATTACAGTCATTTTTGGTGAATAGACATACCACCGAAATCTTGCGCATTTTCGAGAAAAAAATTCAGTAAGGGCGGCACTTTAAACGTTAATAACTTTTTAACGAAGCTTCCATCAACAAATTGGTATTCTTGATTTTCGTCTTATTTTGGCCTCTACTATCGCTCATTAAAATTTTTGCTAGAGGTGGCCGAACACCCTGTATATGCAGAAGAACATGTTGGTAATTTAATAATGTTGATTCTGTACTTGTAATTGTTAACACGGTTATTTATATAATTCTTTAATGCGAGTTTGGTGTCACAAATTAAGCCAAGAATTTTTTGTCTAACTAACAATTTTAATACATTGTTTTTGTTGCGACGCAGGATGACGATCTGTCCATGGTTCAACGGATCGTTTGCGTTCGCTATTCCTCGTTCAACTTAATGCACGAAGAGTCGTGATGTGATAAGAGATTTTAGAATGAGGTTAACACACCTTTTGTAACAATGTTTTAATGTTTACTGTAAAACAATATACAGGGTGTCCCGTAAATAGTGTAAGAACCGGAAATGGGGGGTAGGTGAGACGATTCTAAACAACAATTTCCTTTGCAAAAATGTCGGATGGGGCTTCGTTTTTGAATTATTAACGAAAAACACTGACCAATCACGGCGCTCGCCTTCCGCGCGCTCAGGGCCGTCCGACCTCGGAGAGCCACCGCGCCGGGTAGGTAGCAAGATGCGCGTTGAAAATACATCGAGGAACGAGTACAAATAATTAAAAATACTACCACTGCAACTGTTACCTATTTCGTGAATTACTACGTAATTAGTACGTAAATTACTAAATGGAATTTACTTTTTATTAATTATTTGTATTCGCTGTTTCCAAGGAAGAAGGAATAAAATCTCGGAATTTTTAGAAAATTAACCCTTCGCACCCGAGTGACGCTTCTCGCCAGAGTGTTTTAAAATTAAAATAAGAATTATTATCAGAAAATTAAAATAAATACGGAAAGAACCATTTGTAACCGTTTGTTATTAAAAACTGTACTGAAAAAGCAGACTGGATTTCTGCGTACCGAAACATTCCTCGAATGCAAAGGGTTAATAGAGAAATAATTGAAATTCGACTTACCCATTCATCTGCAAGTTGACCTACTGCGCTGACAATAGGGCCCGGCCAATGCACCGCTGTCGATCACGGCAAGGTCGAAGACCCGAACGAAAATCAGCTGATGGGCCAGCCCGGTCACTGTACCTGCTTCTCACCCCGAAAACACTTCACAGCACGGTCACTAACAATTTTCACTTTCACTTTTCACATTCGCATACCGATGCGTTCCGTTGCACCCTTCTTCGATTGTTGCTTCTTCCTGGGTTGATAACGGTGCCTGGATGTTGCTCCCTCCTGAATTGTTGTTCCTTCCTGGATTGTTGCTTCTTCGAACCTTGCTCCCTTCAGGATTGTTGTTCCTTTTTGCTGGGATAATGGGCACGATACGTGCGGGCGGCTTTCTTCGCGTTCCCCTTGGACTCCGCGAAAACGAAGAACGTATGATAATACTCTGCGTTTACGCGTTCCATCGCGTGCGTCCGCTTCTGTTCAGAAACGCGTAGGTTCTGTGAAAAATTTTGACTGACAAATTGCATTTCCCTCCCCGAAAAAGTTCCAGGTAAGGCAACCTATTGTCGCGCGATTCGGAATTACCTGCGATCGGCGAACGTGCAGACCATGCTTTTGCCGTGTATCGCACAAAGCCAAACGTCTCTTCGGCTAGTTGACCCTGGCGGAGTTATTTTTTTATTACTGCAAAACTGCCGCAAATGTTTGCTGCTAACCGTGCGTTCGACTCTTCTATTCGAATTTTTAAGATTCACCGTGAATATTTTTTCATGGAAAATTTGTTGTAAAAAAGAAAGAAGAATATACCATGAAAAATTCCATGCTTTTAAATTTTAAGAGTATAAAATAAAAAGGTATTGTTTATAAAAAATAATCCACAAAGAAGGAGGCAGTTACATAATAGATAATATGCGATAATAAAAAATATTGGAGCAACAAAAAACAAAAATATTTAAAAAAAATATTAAATAATATTTCTTCTAGTTTTTATTTCTGAAATAAAAATTCCAAGAAGAAATATTTTTTAATATTTTCGTTAAATATTTTTGTTGTACAATTAAATATGTTTTGTGTACAAAAATATTCACGGTGAATCTTAAAAATTCGAATAGAAGAGTCGAACGCACGGTTAGCAGCAAACATTTGCGGCAGTTTTGCAGTAATAAAAAAATAACTCCGCCAGGGTCAACTAGCCGAAGAGACGTTTGGCTTTGTGCGATACACGGCAAAAGCATGGTCTGCACGTTCGCCGATCGCAGGTAATTCCGAATCGCGCGACAATAGGTTGCCTTACCTGGAACTTTTTCGGGGAGGGAAATGCAATTTGTCAGTCAAAATTTTTCACAGAACCTACGCGTTTCTGAACAGAAGCGGACGCACGCGATGGAACGCGTAAACGCAGAGTATTATCATACGTTCTTCGTTTTCGCGGAGTCCAAGGGGAACGCGAAGAAAGCCGCCTGCACGTATCGTGCCCATTATCCCAGCGAAAAGGAACAACAATCCTGAAGGGAGCAAGGTTCGAAGAAGCAACAATCCAGGAAGGAACAACAATTCAGGAGGGAGCAACATCCAGGCACCGTTATCAACCCAGGAAGAAGCAACAATCGAAGAAGGGTGCAACGGAACGCATCGGTATGCGAAAGTGAAAAGTGAAAGTGAAAATTGTTAGTGACCGTGCTGTGAAGTGTTTTCGGGGTGAGAAGCAGGTACAGTGACCGGGCTGGCCCATCAGCTGATTTTCGTTCGGGTCTTCGACCTTGCCGTGATCGACAGCGGTGCATTGGCCGGGCCCTATTGTCAGCGCAGTAGGTCAACTTGCAGATGAATGGGTAAGTCGAATTTCAATTATTTCTCTATTAACCCTTTGCATTCGAGGAATGTTTCGGTACGCAGAAATCCAGTCTGCTTTTTCAGTACAGTTTTTAATAACAAACGGTTACAAATGGTTCTTTCCGTATTTATTTTAATTTTCTGATAATAATTCTTATTTTAATTTTAAAACACTCTGGCGAGAAGCGTCACTCGGGTGCGAAGGGTTAATTTTCTAAAAATTCCGAGATTTTATTCCTTCTTCCTTGGAAACAGCGAATACAAATAATTAATAAAAAGTAAATTCCATTTAGTAATTTACGTACTAATTACGTAGTAATTCACGAAATAGGTAACAGTTGCAGTGGTAGTATTTTTAATTATTTGTACTCGTTCCTCGATGTATTTTCAACGCGCATCTTGCTACCTACCCGGCGCGGTGGCTCTCCGAGGTCGGACGGCCCTGAGCGCGCGGAAGGCGAGCGCCGTGATTGGTCAGTGTTTTTCGTTAATAATTCAAAAACGAAGCCCCATCCGACATTTTTGCAAAGGAAATTGTTGTTTAGAATCGTCTCACCTACCCCCCATTTCCGGTTCTTACACTATTTACGGGACACCCTGTATATACAATCGTAGAGTGTAGTGAGTGGTATTTGCTGTTTCTCGGTGAGTTCTGTCTGAGTTCTGATTTGATGGATGTGTGTTAGCGTCGTTGTCGAGGAGGTTAAGGTTGGGATTGGCTGCTGATATTTTGGGGAAAGGTGGATTGTAAGAATTAGGATTGGTCGGTTGTGTGTTGAGGGTGGATCTGAAAATGGTCTTGAGGCGGAGCTGGAATGTTTAAATATTTTGGGAAATGTTGTTCGGTTAGGGCTAGCAGGTAATGGGTTTATTGCGGTGATGGGTACGTGATGTGCAGCTGTTGGAAAGGTCAAGTTTTTATGGGACAATACTGGTCGCGAAGAGTGGTAATTGCCGAGCCTAAAAATGCTCGGCTGCTACGACCTTATGGAGCTACCTGTGTTGAGGCTCAACAGTTTTCCAATTGCAAGCACATTACATTCTTTGCAATTAAAAAGTAGGATACATTCTATGTTGGTTCATGATAATTTAAAACGCGTTTTATTAGACCATTTATGTAATTTATCTAATGCTAATTATACAGTTCCACGAATAGAGTTAAATAACTTCCCTTTGCATACGATGGTGATATCGTTAGCAAATACTCTCGCAATTACTGGAGGTTGAATATCTTTGTAAACCTTATTGATTTTACTGAATTTCTCATGATAGCTATATTTGATAGTCTAACTAAAATTTGTTTCAGATAATTTGCACGCCCACCTCTTAAAATATAATTAGAAAAAAATGAAGTCGTGTAAGATACAAGTATATTTTTTAAACATAATCATACAAACGAGACAGTTTCCTTTTTAAATGTTTGATTATGGTAATGTTAAATTAGCATACTATACAATGAAACAAAATTTAGGTATCGTTCATATATTAGTATTGTTAGATTTTATTACAGAGAAAGTAAAATATTTAATAAAACTTATAAAATTTGATTAAAAGAAGGGAACGATTATAATGGACCAAAAATAGATCAATCTGATTTTTGTACTATTCGATAAGAATGTCTTTCAATGTGTTAGGAACTTGGCGAGGTTTACGATACGGTCGCTTGTGAATACCGCTATTTTTGAGGATAGCTAATTTCAATTCGCTTGTTAATAGTTACAGCTAAACGAGGAGTCAGGGCCCTAAAGAATCATTACAAAATTGAAGCAATTAGGAAGGGCCCTGCTCCGTCGTCCTCAATAGCGATTGACGTGTCATAAACCTTACAACTAGTCGCGCGGTCGAGTAACGACCTTAGTACCTGGGCACGGTCCCCGGTCGGGTGTTAGGAATTTTCCATTTCCAGGGAGGTCTAGTTTGTACCCCGACTGGTGGGCGGCAACCTAGACTAGGCGGTTTTTGGAAATCCAACCCCCGACCAGGGACGTCGACCGATTGGTCAGGTCCTTTACGCCTCATCGGCAATTTTAGTATATAAGAAGAACATTGGAAGAGTTTAGTTAGATTAGCAACAGAATCATAGTTAGAAACGTTACTGTAATACTTATTGAATTCAATAAACACCAAATACACAACCACTAATTTCCTTCAAACGAAGGTGGTCCTTCGAGTTTTGTATTAGTCGGCACACACGTGCAAACTCAACAATTTCCGAACGAGCAACACTCGACCACGGAAAGAACACAATGTATAAATTAACAATTAAATGGAATTTGTTACTGGTGGCACAACTACATCTTCAACAAATTGCATAATTTGTTTCGGGTTTGAAACTTCAAAATAAGAGTTACACGCAAAACACTATTTGCTAAATTAGTGTGCATTACATCTAGAATTTGGCACAAATTTCGCAGTTGCATATACTTCTGTTTAAGCTTGAGTAACTTTGTATATTGCAGTGTAATACATACGGTAATTTTTGAACCGAAATATCTCTAAAGAGTAGTACTGTCTTGAAGTTCGCTAAAAGTCTCAAGGATTTATACAAGCAACCCGGTTACATAACCATTTTTGCATACTATTAAGTATGGAAATGTGAAGGTTGAAATGGAACGTCATACAATTTGCATTGCTTGCGAACGTTTGAATTTGACATTTTGCTTTCAGTATTTCTTTTTCACTGTATCAAGTATAGAGAGATTTATGCAAGATGTTTCAGACTTTAATGGCCAAATGTTATAAGTTATATTTTTTGGGCGTAAATGACAAAAAAAGTATTATATAGATATACATAGGTCCTTGAAAGCTTTATAAATATGTTACGACAAAAATACGGAATGAAAAGTGAACAGTATTGGAATTGCGATTACTGCAAACTAATGTAAGCATAGATTAACAATATTTATATTTAAACATTTTATGTTCACAATCTGAAATCTTCTAAGGTAGGATGATACTTATAGTATTGCCATTTTTGACTTTGTTGACAATTGTCAAAAGTTATATACATGTTATAAATATCTTATTATAAACAAAATATTTAAAATATTTAGAAGGCTACACATATATTCATTTAGGATATACATATATCGTTTGGATACTACACTGATAATAAATCCTTTAAACGATGTCAATCAAATAATTGATTTGTATTAGAAGAGGAAAATTTAATTGAACTATCAAAGGACAAAAGTTTGGAAATAAAGTTTAAAGATAACTAGAATAATTTATCTAAATTTTGATTAAAAATTGCAGAAGAAATATCCCACTCTGAGTGTAAAAGAAATAAAATTGATACTTCCATTTATAACTTATTTGGCTAAAAGTGGATTTTCATATTGTTTGCTACAAAAAAATAAATTCAGTTCAACAATGAGAATAACGTTAACTAATTCTATTGAAGTAAGAATCAATAAATTAATTAAAAATAAGCAATAACCATGAAGCCACTAAATATTATCTTGTATTATTTCGTTCATAGTTTATGTAACAGTTTTTAATAAATATAATTCAAATTACTTTAGTGATTCTTCTAATTTTTAAGTAACTTATCATATTTTAGATCGCTACAAAATCTTACATTTTTCCATAGTTAAATTTAAATAATACAAAATGACATTAAAATATCTGTTACAAATCGAAGTTCATCTGAACTGTTCTTAATAGAAATGTGTTGAATGATACTTCTCACAAATGCAAGTTGCTATCAAATATTCATACTTTTATTAATTTATATAATATGCGAAGATTCTAGTCGATCAGCTTTTTAAAATTTTTACTTTAATAACATGTAGGCTGCGGTACTATTATAAACAAATGTGTTGCACCACATGGTAAAAAGCTTAAGAAATGTCGGACTGTTTAAAAAAGAAACAAAATTACTTTTTACGTATGCTACGAAAAAGAGATATGCTAAAAACATAGTTTAATATTTTTACTTATAACCATTATTTTGAAAAAAAAGCGATAAACGATAAATAGTAATATTATTATAAAATATAAGTTTTCTATATTCTTTCTTATTATTAATATAAATATTATTTAAACAAAAAAAATCACTTTTTAAAGTAGTTGTGCATTTTGAATTACTAGATTATAATTTAATAACCTATTGTGTGATTAAGTTTTATAAAACACCAAAGCTTGTATTATTTTACTATTTGGCGTGTGGCACGCAACTGTCACCGCGATTTTATGGTCACTTCCAATGGACTGACGAAAAAATGTTTTAGACAAAAGTTGATCAATTTCGGGTTAACTACAAATTGTAATATAGAAAATTTTAAAAACAATGTTGTTGTATTATTTTTTAAATTTATGTACTAAAGAATTCTTTCGAGATAAATGTATAAAACAAAATGTAAATAACATAGAAATAACAACAATTTTTACAGCATTATAGAAGAGTATAACATATAGAATGAAATTATTTGTCAACAATGAATATTAAATTTATTTTAAATGGTAATAAAATAAACTCGAACTGAAAAATTATGTTACGGACTATTAATTCAATTCTAACAAGAGGAATTGTTATTTACACTAATTTTTACAGTGAGAAAATACTTTTTTATTATATCATCTGATACAAATTTTAAAGTTAAAAACGCATTTATAATACAACGTATTATTCTACTTTAAAAAAAAGGTTAATACAGAAAAATATTTTTTCGGAACATTAATATAAAAATACTTTTAGAGAAGTGATTAAAATAATATATTGTATTATAAATGCAAATTTAACTTTAAAATTTGTATAAAATAGTACTACAGTATTTTCTCTATATGTATAAGCTTGGAACTCGTCCACGATACAGGCAAATATCGTATCCCCTCTACTTATCCCCACTGCGTACCGTTAGAACCCAGCACTCGCTGTATCGGCGAGTGTGCCTTCCTATGGGCGGTTCCCCAAGATTGTCATACGATACGAGTTCAAATTACTAAGGCAACACTAGTGCAATAATACAAATTTTTTATTTTTCCTTTTCTTGTTTTGAAACTTTTAACATGTCTGTGACAATTTTCTGATTTAACTAAAATCAAGTACAACATAATTTTTATAACTGTTTTTCATAAATTATAATATACATTTGTCTTTTCTTTAAAGTATATCCTCATCTGAAAAAAGGAATTGTAATTTAATTGACCTATCATTCATTTGCCGAAATCGTGAGACAACTCAGAGTAAAATAAGTTGGTTAAACAGTTCAAATTCACAAGTTGTATCTTTTTGAGTCATATCACTACTGCAATAAACGAGCGATACATACATGTGTACTGAAGTTATGACACGATTTATCTAGTACATATACAATATTAAATCAACAACGAAATTCATCTTTACTTTTGTTCTTTCTTTTTTCAAACTTCATCAACATATTCGTGACACTTTTCTGAATATTATGACACCAAATACGATATACAATTTAGATCCTATTTACTAACGCAATAAGCGATTAAAGGCATGCATCGCTTAGGTGACTCCACATCGGCTGTATCGAAACACAGGCGATGTTTGCGGGAGCCAATACAGAATCAGTATTTCATTCTGCGACCTCTACCAAGAGATGTAGAGGTCAGAATTAGAACACCGATTTCGTATAGGCTCGCGTAAACATCGCCTGTGTTTCGCTACACCCGACCCGAAGCGAAAGAAGCGATAGCAAATTCGGCAATGCTCTGGCGCCCAGTCCCTCTTTGTCATATGCTCGCTGTTCTTTTCTACACTCGCCGCCTCCAGCAGGCGTCAAAAAAGTATCAAGAATCGTTTCTCGTCCACACTATAGCCGAGCGTTGAGCCCCGAGAGCGTCGGTTTTATAGAGACAATACTGTAATACTGTGACGTCGCCTCCCATGCTCGCCACCAGAGGGGTCGCGCGCTCACAAGCGCTCGTCCGATCTCTCTGTTACTACATGTATATACACTCTTCGACAAAACCAATATCCCAGTCGTCTAAGGCAGGGCCTGCTAGAAAGCCTTTATGATGAGTCCACTAGCAGGCCCGGGCGAAACGCGCCCCCTCCTTTCCTTTTCTGTCTTCTTACGAAGTTCTCCAAGTTCCTACCGGCAGCAAAGCAACGCCACAATACATTGGAATATATTGGTTGTGTCGGTTTGAACGAGGTTACTAATTTCAAAAGTTTTGTTACTGTGTTGGTTCTCGTCATGTGACATGGCGATAGGTACTGTATACGCATACACGAATCGAGGTTTAATGTAGTGGTATTATGGTACCACGACTGTTGTCAAACAGCACTCACTAACACTACTTATTTACGGCACACGTCAACGGTACGAGCTAGAAGTAAACACGTCCTATCGCGTCGACTGTCGAAACGAGACCCACGTACGTGTTTATACTGCTTTGTTAGGGGTGGTTTATGCATCAATTTTTTATTTTGAATGTATTTACATTCTTTTACAATACGTTGTATATTACGAACATTCGCATTTACACCAACTTGTACTGCAATTTCACTTGCAGTGCTCGCAAAGTTTGATACAATTCTTAAAATCGCACGTTACCGACGGTCAGAGGTCACTTTTGGTCGCCCTGTGCTTTTCTTTTTCTCATATCTTTCTTCATTTTTTGAAAAATTATATATTTCTTTACGACTGCGATATAAAACTTTTGCAATTTTTGCAATAGAACACTTTTCTTTATGTAAATTTTTAATTACTGTTATTTCACAGACATTTAATTTCCTACTATGACCCATTGTTAATAATTTCACAATATGTTGAAACTGGAACATTGGCAATATTAAATATTTATCGTATGAATAGTTCAATGACCTTATGTTAATTGGAGAAACAAAACTTTGAAGGTGTACTATCATTTTGAGGCAGAAGAGTGGTACATTAACAAAAAGTACCAAAATTACTTAGTGTGCTATTTTTTTGTAGCGGAGTGTAATAGGATATCGGTACGCCCACATCGTTACTGGTGGGTGTCGCTCTTCAGGTAGTCTGGGTAATTACATTTTTACTAAACATAGTGAGCGGCCCAGGCACCGAACGCAAATTGGGAAACCCCCCGAAGTTGTCAAACTTGGAGGTGACGCTCCCGTGCGCTGACTTGGCAGCTCCGCTCCCAACACTAAATTGTGCGTAACGAAGCAGCCACGCGAGGCTTGTTGATGAAGGTTGCTACTTTTGCGGATCAGATCAACTTTGATCAATAAAAAGAAATATTCATTTGCATTTTGTTTAGAAGTTAAACTTCACTGTTTGTTTTTGAAATAAAATAATTATCCAAATTCTCTGTTATCCACAGTTACAATTAGTCACACAAGGTTAATTCGGTGTGTGACGTACGCGTTCAAACAATATTGAAATTAGTATAATTTTAAAAATACGTGTATGTGACGACTTTGTTATCTTTGTTAACGATTTTACACATTTTACCACAGTATATTTCATTGAACGCAAAAATGAACTATTTGAACATTTCAAAAAATTCGAAGCTAGTGCAACTGTCAAATTAGAGAAAAGGATAGTGTTATTAAAGTGCGATAAAGAAAAGGAATATAGAAATTTCACTTTTGTAAAATTTTATGAGAAGAAGGGAATTTAAATGCATCACACACCATCTCATACAATCTTGACTTAAATGGAACTACAGAACGTTTAAATCGCATATTATTTGAAAAGGCTAGGGCTATGAAATAGAATTAAGAAATTTCATTCTGTATATTCTACTGTATGTCGCCGATATCACACTAGCCGATAATAACGTTGGAATTGTTGATGCAAATTAAAACTGAACTAACTGGAACTTTCGATATGCAAGGAATGCAAGATTTAAATTATTTTCTGGGAATCAACATTTGAAGAAATCAAAACGAAATTTGTTTAAATAGAAGAGCATATCTGCAAAACATCCTAACAATATTTAATATGGAAAGTTGCAAAGATGTTGCAATTCTTATGGAACCAATTAATATAGAAAAGAAACTAGAAAATAATGAATCACCTGGAAAACCAATTTGCAGCTGACAACAAAATAACCCAACAGAGAATCTATGGAAAGATTTAAAACAAATTCTGGGGTACATTAAAGGAATACTAAATTTTGAGTTAGTGTACGAAGTAAAACATAATAGTTCTAATAAGTCTAGTAGACTACGTGGATTCTGACTGGGGTGGAAGCTTAGAAGATAGAAAATCTACCACTGGATTTCTGTAACAAGTTTATGGAATGACAATTTGTTGGAGCGCCGAGAAGCAATCTACAGTAGCTATTTCATCTACAGAAGCAGAATATGTTGCTTTGGCAGAAACAGCCCGAGGAGGAATTTGGCTTTCACAAACTTACTATCAAAATTTGATGTGCATTTAGAATCTTCGAAGGCAATCAGTCATGCATTAAATTAACATAAAATCTTGAACATAAAAGACTAAAACATGTTGGCGTAAAATAAAACTTTATCAGAGATTTAGTAGGAAACTAGAATGTGCATATTGAATATTTCTACCAAAGATCAGTTAGCCGACATATTTACAATCTGCCAAGGCCAAAATTTGCAACTCTCAGATCTAGATTAGGACTCCAAGACAGTACGATACAAAATTGTAAAAGCAATATAACTATTAGATTAAAAAGATTCATCTATAACAAATGACATAAGTTATTTGAATAAATTACTATCTTTGTTTTGATAATATTGCAGCTAGGAACATTAAGTTTAGGATTTTCTTTGCAATGATTTAACAGTGATTAAAAAAAAACAAATTAGTATATATTTTGTAGTATTTTGACTGGGGATTAAAATGGCATCAGTTTTGTTTGAAACATTTTTTTGTAAATTTAATATTTTTTAAGGTATTTACTGAAACACCTTTTCAAATTTATGATGATACCACATGTTTTGTCTACCTCCTAGGCTTACATCTTCAAGTAGTATTATTAGCTTAACGTCTAAAATATTTCGATATTTGTTTCTATGAAGTGTGATAGAGATAAATACAGCTACTATAATTATATTTCCAAATGTATCTGACAATATCTTTATTGAGGATCTATCGTTATAAAAGATGGAATTCAATCGCTTACATACAGAAGAAATGAATAGTTTATTGAAAAAATGTAAAAAGTATAGAACAAGATGCGGAGGCGAAAAACTAAATGAAGAACTTTCTCTGCAGTCAGGGTTGTCGCACAACTGACTCTAAACGGAGAAAAGCATAGGCGTCGCCAAATGGTCAGTAGACCCATGGTTTTTATGACATCGAGGAGAGAAAAATCGTAATTGAGAAATATAATAATTCAAAATATATCTACTCTCAACAATCTTATTAAAACAGAACAAGTTTGTGATTGAATTCGCCATACTGTATCGCCAATTCAATTTACGTACCGAGATACGTATAATTTACACTGTGAGTTAATGCAATGGAATATTTAATAGTTGCAGACAAAATGAAAATAATTTTTTTTTATGGTAAACTTTAAGGAAAAGGTATATCATGATTCACTTATTACTTTAGAAAACAAAAACGCGAATTATAACTGCGTGTTGTAACGTCAAGAAATGAACTTTATTATCTGTTCATCAGTCTTTTATTAAATGAAAGTAAAAGTTTTGTGGCGCTGCTTCGCTGCGGGTAGAGGATCTCGTGAGAATTCCGTAGGAGGGCAGAAAAGGAAAGGAGGGGGCGCGTTTCGTCCGGGCCTGCCAGTGGACTCATCAGTAAGGCTTTCTAGCAGGCCCTGCCTTAGACGGCTGGGATATTGGGAAGTCGTTCGAGGAGTGTATATATAGCAACGGAGGGGTCGGTCGAGCGCTTGTGAGAGCGCGACCCCTCTGGTGGCGAGCATGGGAGGCGACGCCACATTACCCCCCTGCCAGTGCTAACGATACCGGATTAAGTCTACTATTTACAGGACTTATCGAATACTATGTACATTATCTACAGTTGTTCCGTTCCTCTGGGACTTGTCGTCGTCGTGTCTTCGTATAGCGCCTCTATCTCGATTGACGATCATCACTGGAGATTTTTCTGATCCTGGCTAGAACTTCGATTCTATTGCGCCGTAGGATATGCGTGCTTTCTGCTGCTGCGTGGTCGTTCTCTGATCGTCTGGCGCGGCGAGTCGTTCTCGTGCCTTGCGCTGCTGAAGTCATCGAGCGTATATGCTGCTGTCCTACCTGTGGCCCCACTATGGGTGCTATTGCTGCTTGCTTTGCTCAGAATCCTGCCAATCTGTGTCCTTCCTGGAGACGACGGCCTCGTCAGGTAGATTTGGTCAGGACCGAGCGATGAGTGAACGAAAAGCCACCTTAGGAGAGGGATTACGAAAGAGCTATTGCTATACGAGGTTAGACACGTTGTTTGGCGCTGCCTCCTTCGTCCTACGCTGCGTGCGGGTCTGCGTTTCCTGAAAATTCTCGAGCTGCTTCCTAGTTGTCCCATATCACGTCAGGGTCACCAATTGTGGCGCTGCTTCGCTGATGGTAGAGGATCTCGTGAGAATTCCGTAGGAGGGCAGAAAAGGAAAGGAGGGGGCGCGTTTCGTCCGGGCCTGCCAGTGGACTCATCAATAAGGCTTTCTAGCAGGCCCTGCCTTAGACGACTGGGATATTGGGAAGTCGTTCGAGGAGTGTATATATAGCAACGGAGGGGTCGGTCGAGCGCTTGTGAGGGCGCGACACCTCTGGTGGCGAGCATGGGAGGCGACGCCACAGTTTCTATCATTTATTATGATGTTATTAAATAAAATAAAGTATTTGTTAGAAGAAAATAACATTATCATTTTAGTTGAAAAACAAAATTAACCTTGAAATAAACTTAAAAAATCAGCTAAATATCTTAAAACATATGAATATAATTTCGAAATAAACAATATAGATTTATGAAAAAAAGAAACAAGATGATCTTGAAATAACCTCGAGAACGCCTACGCACTAAAAACTTACTAGTGGCATTTGAATCCTCACTTAAAATATTAAAAGACATGTATCAACTTATTTTTTTAAATCACATGTCTACGAAATTTTTAGAATCCCAACTTAATCGCGGATCTCTGTATGTCTTTAGGTATGCAAACACATACTCAGTTAACCGCATTTATACATTAGCTAACGAGCACAGTTCTAAACTCGACAACTTTAATTGCATTTTTGCTTCTTTTCACAATGAATTCTTTAGATTTGTGTAGCTCGCTGCGTTGGCATATTATTGTATTGTAATTCGTACGTATGTTTAAATCTTTAAAAATTTTATGTTTTATTGAACTTCATTATTAATTGTACCTTTTACACTAATGGACTATCGCCCGTGAAAAAAAAAGAAGTTCGTTGAAAGTTATTGTAATGACAATGCCTGCAAATATTTTAGTTACTAAGATTATTACATATTACACCACTTAACTTTTACTTATAGGGTCATGTTAAAGAAAAGATGTATAAACTTTGTACTACAAAAAGAAACTGAAAATCTTCCTTAATTAAAACAGAAATTATACAAGAATTTGAAAAATTAAAATGTGAAAACGCGTTGAAATTCATTTATAATTCTTTAATTCTTCAAGTAGAACTTTGTATGCGATAACAAGGATGACATTTCTAACAGTTTTTTTTACGCAAATAAAGAACAAATAAATAATGTGGTCAAATCCATTATATTATTTAAGCCATATCGTAATCAATGTTTGTAAATACGAATATCAACAAAAATAATCAATAATAGAATGGCATGGCAAGCAAGTTTCAGTCTACAATTTTACGTGATCCGAATAAATGTTTAAAATCGATTTTTTCGAAAACAAAGCTTTAAACTTTGGGGGTCCTGTGGATTAGATAGAAAAGAAAGGATAATAAGAGAAGGCATTTTTGACCTGAGTCTACTAGCAGACTTTGCCTTAAACGCTGGGATATTGGCAGTGGGTCGAGGATCGTATGCAGATGAAGGTTAGCCAAGAGGTTGTGAGAGGACCTGCCCCTCTGGCGACGAGTACGGGAAGCGATGGATCCCAACAGAACGAAAAAGCTTGATAGCAAACTATTTGTTTATATTTCAATGAAAAATCACCTCCTTTTTCGGTTGTACCATTAATTCCATCACACTCTGTATATTTTTTGTTTAAAAAGTGATATATCCTGCAATACCTATTGCCTAGTTTGTTCGTTCTTCCAGTTTAAATCCTCTAGATTTTCATTTTTCGGAACCATATCAAACCATTTGGTTAATTAATAGCCATTGCCTGTACTGAAATGCTTTGACAACATATATAAAAATACCTGAAATATCTGGAAGATTGAGAAACAAGATGTTTGTAAACTTATTATTTAGGTCAACGGTGGTTATCTCAAATGCTTTCTGTGAAAGTAAGAAATTGTATTATTGGAGTACAGAAATAACTTTAAAAAGTTGTAACTTAGGAAAAGAGTCAAATGTCATTGCACCTTGTATAAATGAATTATTGTACCATATAGGTGGTAATTGTTTAAAGCAAGTAGTTAAAACTTGATTACATTGCTTCAGGAATGAAGGTTAATATCATAGTCGAATAGGAGAGAACAGTGTCTGAAAATCGTCTTACATAACTTTTTCAAACCCTGGATCCATAAATATTTAATAGTTATATTTTTTCTGTTGTTCCTTTGGATATTATTAATAAAGAAATCTATTTTTTTTGTGATATTATTTACGTCACGAATAATACTTTTGCAACGTTCATTTCGTGAATCAACGAGAACGATGTTTTGACGACCAACATTTTAAAAATAGACTTCCAGTAACCATGTTTCGTAATGATCTATAAAAACATAAATATTAAAAAATAACGTGATTTGTATGACATTATTTCAGCCCGTGTTAAGAAAAATACTACACTTCAATTGCCTTGGGAAAACTAATATACTTCTGTTAATAACGAAAAAAGACCATTTTATCGTTTTACCCGATAAGTAGCATGTTTCATATTTTGTCGCGATAGCGAGCACGGTTTACTTATGGTTACAAGCAGCAGCATACTTCAGTCACAACAGCGAAGCGTAGCACGCTCCGATTTTCCGATGATCATATTCAATTTTATACTGATTGTTGCGTTAACACTCGTGAAAATTGTAGAATTGGACGATCCCGCGAATGCCCGCTTCCCGAACGGAAATCAATGCGTACCGGTATAGTTGGAAAGAAACGAACGATGTGTGGCGTCACCTCCCATGCTCGCCACCAGAGGGGTCGCGCTCTCACAAGCGCTCGACCGACCTCTCTGTTACTACAGTATTGTCTCTATAGAAGCGACGCTCTCGGGGCTCAACGCTCGGCTATATCGTGGACGAGAAACGATTCTTGATACTTTGTTGACGCCTACTGGAGGCGGCGAGTATAGAAAAGAACAGCGAGCATATGACAAAGAGGGACTGAGCGGCCGAGCATCGCCGAATTTGCTATCGCTTCCTTCGCTTCGGGTCGGCTGTAACGAAACACAGGCGATGTTTATGCGAGCCTATACGAAATCGGTGTTCTAATTCTGACTTCTACCTCTCTTGGTAGAGGTCGCAGAATGAAATACTGATTCTGTATAGGCTCGCGTAAACATCGCCTGTGTTTCGATACAGCCGACGTGGAGTCACTTGAGCGATGCATGCCTTTGATTTCTTATTGCGTTAGTAAATAGGACCTAAATTGTATATCGTATTTGGTGTCATTTTAATCAGAAAAGTGTCACGAATATGTTGATGAAGTTTGAAAAAAGGAAGAACAAAAATAAAGATGAATTTCGTTGTTGATTTAATATTGTATATGTACTAGTTAAATCGTGTCATAACTTCAGTACATATATGTATGTATCGATCGTTTACTGCAATAGTGATATAACCCGAAAAGATATACATAACTTGCGAATTTAAACTGTTTAACCAACTTATTTTACTCTGAGTTGTCTCACGATTTCGGCAAATAAATGATAGGTCAATTAAATTACAATTCCTTTTTTCAGATGAGGATACACTTTAAAGAAAGGTCAAATGTATATTATAATTTATGAAAAACAATAATAAAAATTATGTTGTACTTGATCTTAGTTAAATCAGAAAACTGTCACAGACATGTTAAAAGTTTCAAAACAAGAAAACGAAAAATAAAAAATTTGTATTATTGCACTAGTGTTGCCTTAGTAATTTGAGCCCGTATCGTATGACAATGTTCGACGACCGACTGTCAAACGCGCCGCTATCTTGGGGAACCGCCCATAGGAAGGCATACTCGCCGATACAGCGAGTGCTTAGTTCTAACGGTACGCAGTGGGGATAAGTAGAGGGGATATGATATTTGCCTATATCGTGGACGAGTTCCGAGCTTATATAGAGAAAATACTGTATATGTATTAGATGTACAAATGAATTTTCAGCCACATTCAATGTTTATTTTAAAAGAAAGTAAATTGAATTGTTCAATCAAAGTATTCACCGTTACTTTCTATAACTTTAAGCCATCTTTCAGGCAGCTGATGAATTCCAACTCGGAAAAATTTTACGTTTTTGGACTCGATAAAGTCGTCAAGCTATTTTCGGATCTCATCCACTGATTGGAAGTGCATATCGGATAAGGCGCGTTGCATCGACCGGAACAGGTGATAATCAGATGAAGCAATGTCTGGCGAATACGCTGGATGCTGCAAGACGTCCCAGCCAAGACTCATTATGGTGTCTTGTATATGGGAAGCAATATGTGGCCTGGCGTTGTCATGCAACAATTTCACTGGACGTTCTCCTTTGCCAGTATACGGACGTTTTCGTTCCAATGCTTGATTCAAGCAGATTAATCGACGTTAGTAGCAGTCCGCAGTAACTGTTTCACTCGGTTTCAACAACTCATACATAATAAACCACGCCTTTGATATCCTACCAAATGCAGAGAAGAACCTTCTTTCCGAAGCGATTGGGCTTTGCAACCGATGTTGATGCTTCGCTGGGATTTACCCATGACTTTCTGCGTTTCGGATTGTCAACTAGCCGAAGGGACGTTTGGCTTTGTGCGATACACGGCAAAAGTCTGCACTTTCGCCGATCGCAGGTAACTCCGAATCGCGCGACAATGGGTTGCCTTACCTGGAACTTTTTCGGGGAGGGAAATGCAATTTGTCAGTCAAAATTTTTCACAGAACCTACGCGTTTCTGAACAGAAGCGGACGCACGCGATGGAACGCGTAAACGCAGAGTATTATCGTTCGTTCTTCGTTTTCGCGGACTCCACGGGGAACGCGAAGAAATCCGCCCGCACGTATCGCGCCCATTATCCCAGCGAAAAGAAACAACAATCCTGAAGGGAGCAAGGTTCGAAGAAGCAACAATCCAGGAAGGAGCAACAATTCAGGGAGTAACAACAATTCAGAAAGGAGTAACAATTCAGGAGGGAGCAACATCCAGGCACCGTTATCAACCCAGGAAGGAGCAACAATCGAAGAAGAGTGCAACGGAACGCATCGGTATGTGAAAGTGAAAAGTGTTAGTGACCGTGCTGTGAAGTTTTTTCGGGGTGAGAAGCAGGTACAGTGACCGGGCTGGCCCATCAGCTGATTTTCGTTGGGGTTTTTGACCTTGCTGTGACCGACAGCGGTGCATTGGCCGGGCCCTATTGTCAGCGCAGTAGGTCAACTTGCAGATAAATGGGTAAGTCGAATTTCAATTATTTCTCTATTAACCCTTTGCATTCGAGGAATGTTTCGGTACGCAGAAATCCAGTCTGCTTTTTCAGTACAGTTTTTAATAACAAACGGTTACAAATGGTTCTTACCGTATTTATTTTAATTTTCTGATAATAATTCTTATTTTAATTTTAAAACACTCTGACGAGAAGCATCACTCGGGTGCGAAGGGTTAATTTTCTAAAAATTCCGAGATTTTATTCCTTCTTTCTCGGAAACAGCGAATACAAATAATTAATAAATTCCATTTAATAATTTACGTACTAATTACGTAGTAATTCACGAATTAGGTAACAGTTGCAGTGGTAGTATTTTTAATTATTTGTATTCGTTCCTCGATGTATCTTCAACGCGCATCTTGCTACCTACCCGGCGCGGTGGCTCTCCGAGGTCGGACGGCCCTGAGCGCGCGGAAGGCAAGCGCCGTGATTGGTCAGTGTTTTTCGTTAATAATTCAAAAACGAAGCCCCATCCGACATTTTTGCAAAAGAAATTGTTGTTCAGAATCGTCTCAGCTACCCCCCATTTCCGGTTCTTACACTATTTACGGGACACCCTGTATATACTCCTCGACAAACTTCTCAATATCTCGTCGTCTAAGGTTCTCCTGTACTTTTCTACCCTCCTACAATTTTTCTCGTGATCCTACCACTAGCCAAGCAACGCCATAGATGATTTTCGTGTGCGTGTATTTATTTTACACTAAGTGTAACTTGAGCTGTGTTTGTTGCGTCGTAAAATATACCCTTCCATTTTTACAATAGGAATTCTGCGTTTACATTAACGCTATAAGCTATTAGCGTAAATGGCTTTAGTGATAATGTAAAAGGAATATTACAATGGCCGTCATAAAGGGCCCGCTCGAGTGACCGCGTGACCTGGTCCTGATTGTCAGGCTAGGGTTTTTTCCTCGATACCTGGACGTGTGGTCCACCCTCTCGATCACGAAATGCAAGAAGTACCAGCGCACCAGACCTGAACGAAGAAGGTTCTGATTGGCTGCGGCTGGCTTCTTGCACTAGCATATAAGTCGCGACATTTTATTGGTCTGGCAACTAAGTAATTGTGGATGTTTTAATACAATAAAAGACAATTTTTTCATGAAACGAAATAACTTTATTTAGTGATGTATTGTCCATTTTTAAGAATGGCCATTTGCTATCTTTCAGGCAACATCATAATACCACATTCATACAAGTTTTTATCGGCAAGAAACTAAACCAAATGCGATTTGATGTCATCGTCGTTATTGAAATTTTTACCATTCAAGAAGTTTTACAAAGAATTAAACAAATGATAATGTGACGGTGCAAGGTCAGGACTATGTGGTGGTTCCAATCATTTTTGCCGAGTGGCCAAAGATGTGTATGGCCTTGTATTGTCATGGTGGAAGACAATACCTTTATAATTTATCAATTCTGGTCGCTTTTCTTCAATTGCATTATTCAGTTTGGTTAGTTGTTGGATGTACACATCCGAGTTGACTGTTTGGTTGCATGGTAAAAGCTCAAAGTAGACGATTCCTTTGTAACCCCACCAAACTGATAACATAATTTTTTTTAGACAAATATCAACTTTGGTTGTCGTTTGAGTTGGTGCATCTTGCTTGCTCCAAGATCTTTTTCGATTGATATTGTTGTAAACAACCCATCTTTCATCTCCAGTTATCAATCTTTCTAAAAATGGATCATTTTCGTTACGTTTCATAAGCAAATCGCGGATGTTAGTGCGTTGCGTTAATGAATTTCTTCGAGCTCATGAGAAACACATACATCGCATTATGTATTTGAATTTCTTTATGTAGCCAAGTTGTTGTAAACGCTTTTCAATGCATGTATGCGATACATCGAGTTTCTCTGCAATCTCGCGTGTTATACTAGGTTGGCCAAAAAGTTCGTGCGGTCTTTAGCTTATGAATAAAGAATGATATTTTAAATTAAAGGTGTTGTCTTTATTGAACATTTTGTTCATTTTGTTTTACAATCTTTTCCCATCTTTCAGGTAATTTTAGAATCCCGCGTTTGTAAAACTCCTTGTCTTTCTCCGCAAAGAAGTGATTCAGGTGCTGCTTGATATCTTCCTCAGAATTAAATTTCTTTCCACTTAAGGAATTCTGTAATGAACGAAACATATGGAAATCTGTCGGAGCAATATTTGGCAACTATGGGGGATGTGGTAAAACATCTCAGCCCAGCTCCTCTAACTTTTGCCAAGTCTGCAAAGACGTATGCGGTCGGGCATTATCATGGTGGAAGACCACTCCTTTACGATTTATCAGTTCTGGCCGTTTCTCACGAATCGCGTTGGATAATTTGTCAAGCTGGCTGCAGTATACGTCCGAATTGATGGTTGTATTGCTTGCAAGCAGTTCATAGAATAGCACACCCTTATAATCCGACCACATCGAAAGCATGATTTTTTTTGGATGAAGTCCTGCTTTTGAAATGGTGTGTGGTGGTTCGTAACTCGTTCTCCATGACTTTTTGCTCTTAATATTGTTATAGACAATCCACTTTTTGTCCCCTGTAACCATTCGCTTAAGAAATGGGTCGCTTTCTTCGCGTTTCATAAGCAAACTACACACAGAAATTCGAGCAACGAGATTTGCTTCGCTCAATTCGTGCGGGACCCAAACGTCCAGTCGGCTGATGTATCTACAGTGGCTGCCAGCTACTTAAGACCGCTGGTTAGTTAAGGAAATAAACAGTGCTAATATTTTATTCATTGTATTTTTCGTATACTGAACTCATATGAAATATATTTTGAAGTGTATTAAACCATAATATCGCAATAATTTTATTTACACCACAATAAACTGCAAATATTTTTAATATTTTCTCAGATTAGGTCGTTATAACAGCGGACAACTACTTAAGACCGATTCGTGTTTTTCATTTTTTGCTTATTTTCACATTACATAGTTGCATCAGATCCTTAGCTACCATCACTGTTAAGGATTCAAAAGAAACCTTAACATCGCGAGGTTTATGATACGGACGTGACTTCTCCGCTATTTTTGAGGATTAGGCCTTCAAGACATTTTTTCTTGCTAAATTACGTTACGGCCATTAAGGAAACTCCAACCTCCACACGGGACATGGAATCCTTGGAGCTTCCTTGCCTCAATAGCGATTGACGTATCGTAAACCCGCGCTGGCACACAGCTGCGGACCACCGGGGTCTCGCGGTCATTGGGTGTTCCCAATGTTAATAATAATGCAGCGTTCTCGCTCACTCCTGCATGGTCTACCTGGACACTGGACAGCAGGGTGGGCGGGAATGTTGCAAAATGCAGGAAACGCCCTGCCAAGGTGACAACTTTGAGGATTGGCTTGACCAATCCTCCCACCGGTTCGCACTGCGCGTTTTCGTCACCTTGGCAGGGGAAACCGAGCTTAGGTTAAGGGTAGCTTTAGGACTTAGCATTAGATTCGTTTGATCGAGCCTTACACACTCGAGTCGACTCTCCGCAAGCAAAACCATTCTTGTGTAATTAAAAAGAGCAACGAGCTCTTCCTTTTTTTTTTCTTTTTTTTTTTTTTTCGTGGGGAAAATCTTCGAAAGACTCCTTCCCACCTCTTTGGGGAGAGGCGGGAGGGGTGTGTGGGATTCCCCGCGCCCATTATAACGGGCGCGGGACCTACCCACTAAAAACCCCACGGTGACCCTTCCGCACGATTTGGGAGGATACCGGGAATCGCTCGAAGTATACTTCCGGTATCCTCCCCGTGCCCGCGCTTTGCGCCCACCCGCGGGGGGACAAACGGTCCCACCGGTAATCGCCCTGTCTCATAGCGGCAGGACGAGGCCACATCGTCCTGCCGCCATCCGTCCCGGGGCCGCGTCTAGTGGCGGCTGCGAGCCCCAACTCGCAACCGCCGCGACCCCTTTTCTACCCCTCGGAGGCCGGCAGCTCATGGCCGCACCAGGCCACCGAGGGTGCCGCTCCGTGCGCCGGACCCGGACAGGAGGCACTGCCACCCCATCCGGTCCGACCCTACGCCGCCTGGCGGGAGGGGGCTCCTATCAGGACCCCCCTCCCAGCCTGGGTCATGCGCCACGCCGAGGGGGCCGCCCGCGTCGCCTGACGCCCAGGCGACGCTCTCTCGCCACCAAACGAGCGCGAGCCTCAGCACGCCGCTGACGCTCGCGCTCCCTTCCCGCGGTCTCCTTCTGCAACATTACGATTTCGCAGAAGGAGGCCACGGCCCTCCACTTCTCCTCGCTGCCGAGCATGGCGCGCACCATGCCCGGCAGCGAGACATCCCGCCCGATGACGCCGATCAGGACACGGCGTTCACCCTCCCATGCAGCGCATACCTCGAGGGTATGTTCCGCCGTGTCCTGCTCAGCGTCACAATGGCAGCAACGCGCCGTCGGCTCCTTCCCTATCCGGCACAGGTATCTCCCGAAGCTGCCATGCCCCGAGAACACCTGTGCCATCCTGTAAGTGCGGCTTCCATGGCCTCTGTCCAGCCACTCACATAGGAGTGGCCGAACAGCCCCGACTGTCCGGTGCCCCGCGGTAGGCAGAGCCAACCGCTCTTGCCACGCGTGCACCACGGACTGCCGGGCCTGGCGCTTCAACTCGCCCCAAGCAGGTTCCTGCACACCCGGGACCGCCCCCACCCCCGCGCGACGGTCGACGCGGTGACGATACATCATCGCGTGCGACCGCGCGAGGAGATCCATGGGCGGCATCCCCGCAAGAACCGTCGCCGCCTCATGTGACACGGTCCGGTACCCGCGGACGACCCTTAGAGCCATCCGCCTCTGCACCCGACGCAGCATGGTCATGCCGCGCCGGGAGGCCGCCAGGTCGTCCGCCCAGACGGGGGCCCCGTATAGGACCACCGACTGAACCATTGCCACATAGAGGCGGCGAACTCGGCCCGCCGCACAGTGGTTCAGATTAGAGAATCGTATGCCTTTTTTGTATAACTTTTAAACCGTATGTGATATTAGCATGCAACTTGAACCAGATAAGGTTGAAATGCTAAGCTATGGATAGGTTAAAGAAAAATTGTATCACAATTGTTGTTTTTGTTGTTATCAATCTTTATCAATCTATATACAGGGTGTTCGGCTACTAATAGTTAAAATTTTAATGAGCGATAGTAGAGGCCAAAATAAGACGAAAATCAAGAATACCAATTGCCCAACTGAGGCTTCGTTAAAAAGTTATTAACGTTTAAAGTTCCACTCGTACTGAATTTTTTTCTCGACAATGCGCAAGATTTCGGTAATATGTCTATTCACCAAAAATTATTGTAATTGACCCCCGCAACCGAAAATAATTTTTCCAAAACGATTTGAAATTTTTTTTTTCCATCAAAAAATTTCACACCTTCTCGAATTTTTTTCTAGAAAGTGGGTAGGATTCCGGGGGTATGTCTATTCACCAAAAATGTTTGTAACTGACCCTCGCAACCAAACATAATTTTTTCAGAACGATTTGAAATTTTTTTTTTCGTCGAAAAGTTTAGGCACCTAATTAAATTTTCGGTAAGGCATTTTTTTCTCGAAAGTGCGTAGGATTTCGGGGGTACTTCAAATTTAACATGCAAATACGTAATTATTATCTTATCACTAAACCGTTGCAATGGTGTAAATACGCCTAAATATCGGTATGGGTGTCGTTATGAAGGTTTTTTGGAACGTTAATTACGAAAATGGTATCAATTTTGAAATCTAAGATGGCGACATGACATAAAATTAAAACTCTATAGAGGTGAATAAAAGGTTTTATGGAGAAACAATATCTATTTCTGAGGGAACTAAACGGTTTCATGTGCAAGCGAAGCCACGGGCAAAAGCTAGTTGGTACTATTATTGTTATTAATTTATCACTTTTTATTTTAAATATTTATTAATTGTAAAGCTTCTACTTCCAATGGCCTAACTTTTTTTCGGTATGATTTCATCCTAATACTCGATATATATGGATCAGATGTTAGAAGTAGTCGATTTAATATTGTATATCTTCGTTTGTGCATACTCTTGAATTTTTCCGCGTGTTATTACATCTGATGCGTTTAAAATCTTTGTGACGCGTTTCCTGGGCCTCCTCCGAAAGTTGCCCTATTGGCAACAACGCATGCTGTATGATTTCTGCCCCATGTATTAATAATTTATGGACTGACGCTGGCATGTAATACCAGCCATAATTTTGTATATAATGTTCTGCCGTATCTTGTGCATATTTTTTAAATTTTATGGTGTCTATTTTATAGGGCGATGAAATGAGCTATAATAAAAAAAATGCATATATATATAACATCGATCTCAAAGACTAGTAAAAATTTTATGCCATATTTTGTACATACTATTAAAAATTTCCAAATATGTTGAAAAGGAATTACCTGAAGAATAATGTGGAATCTTTTAATTAATTTTACATCAATTCCCGTGATTTCGGCACATATTTCAGCGTTGGAAAAAAACTTTCGGGCTGTATTGCCATCGTTCGATGAGCCCCAACCTTGCTTCACATAGTCAACATACAACCCCATTTTTCTTTTGAATTGTTCTTGTATCTCTATTTTTCTTTCTTCTCGTTGCTTTTTTAAATCTGCAGTATTTGCAGCCCACTTTTTAAAAGGCAGATTGTATGATATGTGTATTAGGCATTCGAAACAACGAATCCACGCATGCAGGAACGAAATTCCAAACGTGTAATTTTGACTATTGCAAGCATTGGATGTAATTCGGTTCAAATCGTTCATTTCAGTTGGTTTTGCTGACAAATATAACATCTCATTGCAGAGGATGTATTTGTCATAGCATTGCAAACTTTATTGTCGACCATGGTGAGCATCATAATATATTCTATTTTAACGATGTTTATATTGTATGGTACCAAATTATCAATTTCTGTATTAACACTGTTAATTTCTTCTTTAATAACATCTTTATTTTCTTTTACATACCGGAATCGAATTGGTCGGCAGAACCACGGTGAAGAAGGTGTTGAATTTTGCCATATTGTTTCGGAGTTCAATTTGTTTTGTATTCTTAATGGTACTAAACTAGAAATAAAAATCGCTTCGTCGTCTATATCACGGCATTCACTTTGAATTTGTTTGTATCGTGGTAAACCTGCTGCACCATCGCATCCCCATTTGCATGTAAGTGTCAATTCTGTATTTTCTATTACTGTGTCTAAACTTTTTATTATTCTTGTAACTGTGTGATTTAATAAACTTTGTAAATCTACTTCGGCGTGTGTTTCTGATATTTTTATTTTATTTTTTGGTGGATAACAATTATTTTTTTCTGCAAGTAGTTTATGATATGATGGCCAGGGGTTAGTGCTATATTTTATACCTTCGTTTCGCATAGTGATATATTGAAATTTGGACAAGTTTGCCATTGTAAACATGCTCAACGCCTGTTGTGTTGTAAACTGTTTTTGTTTCGCAGTATATATTTTTCTGGTATTTTCATTACCTTCTAACCGACGAAGAGCCTCTGCTTTTTGATGCATACCATGTTTCCTAAGACTCATTCTTGCAGCATATAACAATTCATTTAGTGAAAAATTGTCGACTAGGGACCTAGCTCTTCTTACTTTTTCGCGTCTGCTACAGTCAGAGAATAGTCTTCTTCCCTTATAAATACATATGGTGGACGTTGGTTTACTTGTGGTACTTCTTGAAGGCATTTTTTGCGAGAATGTGCCGGGGTACATAAAATTGTTTTCCAACCAATTATTATTCCTCTTAAGGAACCTGCTCTCTGTGTATCTAGCATCAACCCACTTTTTCTTTAATTTGAAAGTAAATTTTTTTAAATTACTTTGAAGTTCATTCAAATTTTGAGGTGCGATATGAATGTTTTCACGTATTTTATCATATAGAAATGAATAATCATTCATATCTTTGTTCGCACTTCGTAATACAAAGAATAAATCTTGATTTGTACGAAAACCTTCCATTTGTATTAAATGAATAATGCCTGAATAGCAAAGAAAGAAATGCTACATACAGAAAGTAATCCACGGTATGAATGTTGAAGCGTTTCCATACTTACCAAATAGAAGTGTAATAAGATGTTATGTATATCGATGCAAAACAAAACAAAACTTAAACTTTAACTATATAGAAAAAGATATAAATAAATACATAAATAACAAGAAACACAAATTATAAGAAACAAAACTTAAAACAAAACTGAACGCAGTAACTTTTGAATATGCAGAAAAAACTTCGAATGCTCGCTATGAATGCTCAGACGGTTCTGATACATTTGTTGGGTTGGTAACTAAGTGATTGCGGATTTTGTCAATTGTTTTGTCAATTGTATTGTTAGCACATTCTTTTGTTTTGTCAACGTGTTCAAAACACCTAACCTATATTGTTTTCCTGTTTTCTCTCCACGTAGAATTTCATTAATTGATGCGATACAGCGTCCAACGTTAATAGCTTTAAGCATTAATAATTTGAGCAGTGGGACGAGGGGGGAATCAACTCTTTCATGATTATTTAGAGGAAGGTGTGCCGAGAATATTCCAATTTGTTAAAACGCGGGATTCTTTGGGACTTAAAAGATAATCCCTGTCAATTGCAAGAAATTTGAAAAATTTGTTATATTTCATTTAGCATTACTTTTCCAGTACATTCTATACGGTAATCATTAATGTAAGGAGCGGTTTTCTATCATGGAAGAATGCTCTTTACTTTAAAAAAAAGAAAACAGGAAAATATTGAATAGGAACATCAGAACTCCTGAAAGAAAAAATGCAATTTTTCTAATGAAAGACACTATCCACAAAAAATCCGACTTTAAGTCGTCATTGCTACTAAAAAACTATATCAAATTGTATAAATATCTTCATTTTCGAGACTGCTGGGCATTTAAGAAACAGTACACACTTATCAAATATCGATATGTGATAGTCGATTTTTTAAGGAAATGGCACACGGTTTTTCAATCTGAACCACTGTGCGACGGCCAGCAACAGTGTGTCATCTGGATAACACACGGCGCTGACGCCGTCGGGGAGGTCGCCCCGCAACACTGCGTCGTACGCGATGTTCCACAGGAGTGGGCCGAGGACCGACCCCTGCGGAACACCGCAGTACACCTACCTCCGCATATGCCCATCCCGGCTCGGATACTCGATCCACCTGCCGCGGAGATAATCCCCGATGACCGCGCCGAGACAGGGGGGACCCGATGGTATTCGAGCCGCTTCCTTATCTCCTCCCAGGGCAGGGTGTTAAAGGCGTTGGCAATATCCTTGGCAATACCCCTCCCCGCGAGACGGCAGACTCCGTGAGGGCCCTGACACGACCTATCGCGTCGATGGTCGATCGACCCTCCCGGAAACCGTACTGGCAGTCGGCCAGGCCGGGGGCACTGTGGCAATGGTTCAGTCGGTGACCCTATACGGGGCCCCCGTCTGGGCGGACGACCTGGCGGCCTCCCGGCGCAGCATGAGAATGCTGCGTCGGGTGCAGAGGCGGATGGCGCTAAGGGTCGTCCGCGGATACCGGACCGTGTCGCATGAGGCGGCGACGGTTCTTGCGGGGATGCCGCCCATGGATCACCTCGCGCGGTCGCACGCGACGTTGTATCGTCACCGCGTCGACCGTCGCGCGGGGGTGGGGGCGGTCCCGGGTGTGCAGGAACCTGCTTGGGGCGAGTTGAAGCGCCGGGCCCGGCAGTTAGTGGTGCACGCGTGGCAACAGCGGGTGGCTCTGCCTACCGCGAGGCACCGGACAGTCGGGGCTGTTCGGCCACTCCTATGTGAGTGGCTGGACAGAGGCCATGGAAGCCTCACTTATAGGATGACACAGGTGTTCTCGGGGCATGGCAGCTTCGGGAGATACCTGTGCCGGATAGGGAAGGAACCGACGGCGCGTTGCTGCCATTGTGACGCTGAGCAGGACACGGCGGAACATACCCTCGAGGTATGCGCTGCATGGGAGGGTGAACGCCGTGTCCTGATCGGCGTCATCGGGCGGGATGTCTCGCTGCCGGGCATGGTGCGCGCCATGCTCGGCAGCGAGGAGAAGTGGAGGGCCGTGGCCTCCTTCTGCGAAGACGTAATGTTGCAGAAGGAGACCGCGGGAAGGGAGCGCGAGCGTCAGCGGCGTGCTGAGGCTCGCGCTCGTTTGGTGGCGAGAGAGCGTCGCCTGGGCGTCAGGCGACGCGGGCGGCCCCCTCGGCGTGGCGCATGACCCAGGCTGGGAGGGGGGTCCTGATAGGAGCCCCCTCCCGCCAGGCGGGTAGGGTCGGACCGGATGGGGTGGCAGTGCCTCCTGTCCGGCTCCGGCGCACGGAGCGGCACCCTCGGTGGCCTGGTGCGGCCATGAGCTGCCGGCCTCCGAGGGGTAGAAAAGGGGTCGCGGCGGTTGCGAGTTGGGGCTCGCAGCCGCCACTAGACGCGGCCCCGGGACGGATGGCGGCAGGACGATGTGGCCTCGTCCTGCCGCTATGAGACAGGGCGATTACCGGGGGGACCGTTTGTCCCCCCGCGGGTGGGCGCAAAGCGCGGGCACGGGGAGGATACCGGAAGTATACTTCGAGCGATTCCCGGTATCCTCCCAAATCGTGCGGAAGGGTCACCGTGGGGTTTTTAGTGGGTAGGTCCCGCGCCCGGTATAATGGGCGCGGGGAATCCCACACACCCCTCCCGCTTCTCCCCAAAGAGGTGGGGGGGAGTCTTTCGATGATTTTCCCCAGGACAAAAAAAAAAAAGACAAAAAAGTTTATGACACTTTGTCCCTTTTGTTTAGCGAAACTCTAAGATATTTTTTGCCCATGCTGGCCTTGACGAAACTCTACAAACGCGGTTCTGTGTCATAAACCTGGTCGACTCACCTAAGCCCAAACATGTTTCCTTAACTACCCAGCGGTCTTAAGTAGCTGGCCGTCACTGTAAGTCGGTGCAAATGATTTTCTACGCTCGTCTTTGATATTTTAGGAATATCTGCAATATCTCGTGTTATATAACGTGGATTAGCATCGATTAAACACTTTATTTGATCGCCGTCAATCTCCTACGGTCGGCCAGAGCGTGGTGTGTCTTTAAGGGAAAAATCTCCGTTCCAAAATCTCGGAAACCACTTTTGACATGCACGTTCCTTTATATGACATTTTCCCTGTACACGTTGCATATTTTTCTGCACGTTTCAGCTTCGTTTTTTCCTTTTTTAAAATAAAAAAGCATTATGTGTCGGACATGCTCCTTTTGCATGCCCATCTTTAATACTATATAAAATTTGCAAATCAGAATAATTGTTCGAAAGCTATAGTTAAAATGCAAGGTTAACTGTTAACTGTTAAGCCACCTTTTGTTTTAAAGGCTTGGACTAAGGTAAGTTGCATTTCAAACTACATAGAGACAACCGTTGACAAAACCCACACGAACATTTTGGCCAACCTAATACTATAACGATCCGAATCTATTAATGCTTTCATTTGATCGGCATCAACTTCAACTGGACACACTGCCGCTCTTTTAAGGCTTCGTCACCATACATAGCAAATAACTTTTTGTGAGCTTGCGATGCGTTTTTTCTTTTGCGGAAATAATGCAACGAAATATGACGAAAATACTTGTTTTGAATTTCCATTCACCAACCGTCGTCAAAAAAACATTTTTCCTGAATGACAATTAAAGTACTAACTATCAGACAACAATATGGATTTGACGTTTCGAATATATACAAATACCTAACAATTCAACTAAAGTCATAAGCTGCCAAACCAATATACAGGGTGTTCGGCCACCTCTAGCAAAAATTTTAATGAGCGATAGTAGAGGCCAAAATAAGACGAAAATCAAGAATACTAATTTGTTGGTGGAAGCTTCGTTAAAAAGTTATTAACAATTAAATTCAAAAATTTCAAATCGTTCTGGAAAAATTATTTTCGGTTGCGGGGGTCAACTACAATCATTTTTGGTGAGTACACATACCTCCGAAATCCTATCTACTTTCGAGAAAAAAAATCGAGTAGGTGCTGAAATTTTTCGGCGAAAAAAAATTTTTCAAATCGTTTTAAAAAAATTATTTTCGGTTGCGGGGATCAATTACAATCATTTTTTATCATTACGCATACCTCCGAAATCGTACGCACTTTCGAGAAAAAAATTCCTTACTGAAAATCCAATTAGGTGCCTAAATTTTTCAACGGAGAAAAAAAATTGCAAATCGTTGTGGAAAAATTATTTTCGGTTGCGGAGGTCAATTACAATCAGTTTTTGTCATTAGACATACCCACGAAATCCTGCCCACTTTCGAGAAAAAAAATAGAGAAGGTGTGAAATTATTCGAGAAAATTAAAAAATTGCAAATCGTTGTGGAAAAATTATTTTCGGTTGTAGGGTTCAATTACAGTCATTTTTGGTGAATAGACATACCCCCGAAATCTTGCGCATTTTCGAGAAAAAAATTCAGTAAGAGCGGCACTTTAAACGTTAATAACTTTTTAACGAAGCTTCCACCAACAAATTAGTATTCGTGATTTTTGTCTTATTTTGGCCTCTACTATCGCTCATTAAAATTTTTGCTAGAGGTGGCCGAACACCCTGTATACAAAAAACATACAAATACAAAACCTTGTATGAGCAACACCACGGCACATCGAATGAGCATACAACGAACGAGAGAGAGAGGGACGACCATACGATAATCAACAACGGCACAGAATTCACGGATCTACAGACAAAACACACTCAACAACTTGCATATCAGCAGACACGCGAGAAGAGCTCTTGCAGCTGTGCAACACATTGCACAACCACGCTCAACAGTGTTGTATATAAATGTATAAGAATGTTTCTGGTTAACTGATTGTTTGAGAATATTTGAAGTGTGAATGTTTGATATAGGGAAAGTTCGCATGACTGTATGTAGATGTTGATTGGCCGTAGGATGCAGTGGATTGGGGAAGATGGGAGGAGTTTTGAAGGAAAAGTGAAAGGGTGAGAAATACTGTAAAAGAATGGTCAACGTCTTGGAAATGAAAGTGGCGAATTGAAAACATTTGGTTGAAATTAGTGAAATTTCGGTGAAATGAGGTGATTTTTGGAATGCGTACATCGTCCGAAATTGCTAGTTGCTGCAATAAAAACATAAACGATCGATGTTCGATGCATGGTTTGGAACGGAAGTACTCGGTCGTCTCAGGTAAACGAGTAGGCCGAGTTATTGTTACGCATTGTAACACTGATATTGTTAATTCATTAATTTATGTTACATTCTAGTTATATACAAATCATTTATTTTATTAGTTCTATTTCAGTTATATACAAATTCATAAATATGTATCATCAATAATTTCGGAGATATTCAGCTGGTCCGATTTAAATGCGACACTTTGTATAAATTGTATAAAGTATAACAATTTAGTTAATCGAAACTGTGCCCTTTGCATTAAATTTTCTTTGTATAGTAAATTTCGGTAATCGGAAACTATTAACTGCCGACTTCTCTGCGTATTAGAATGCAATTCGGCACATTGTTTGCATCGAAGGCGTTCCTGCGATTAGATGCACGAAGCGTTATAATTCGCAGCATACGTGCTTCACGCGTTTCGCAGTTGCGCGATCGAAATTACGGAACGTTTGTAATAATAACGGTGCTAATTGCGATAACGAATGACATGCTACAATTAAATGCTACACGCTCTGCGGTACACAACCTGCGAAAGGGTAGACATTAATGGTGTACAATGTGCTCAGGCAGTGACGTCTTTGTCATGAAGCTTATAAAATTACGAGGCATATAAAAACAATTCATGCTTTCATTGTATTTCCTTCAATTATAGTATTTCGAAAATGTGCTTTCAAAGAAATGCTAGAATTTAATTGCATGCTACTTCCTGTTTTAATTATTAAAACACATGGTTTATTACTTGTTGGTATAAATGCAAATAATTTTACCAGAATCTCTACATTTTGTTTATTAGTCTGTTGGCTTGACTGTTATAGGAAGAAGTAAGCGAGATTGCAGGAGTTAAGAAAAGAAAAGGAGAGGGGAATGTTTCGTCCTGGATCTACCTGTGGACTCATCAGTAAAGCAAACGTAGTAGGCCCTACTTTAACCCTCATACGGCGAACCGTTTATAACTGCAAGCGGAGAATTAAGGGTCTATTCTGACCCAAATCTGGATTTCATTACTTAGTATATGAATATACAAGTGTGGCGCTGTTTCACTGTGGATAGGATCTCGAAAAAAATCGTTATTTATGCGTGGTACAACGAGGTCTATTGCTTTTGATATGTTACGATTCAACTTGTCTATGTGTTCATCAATTTCGGTTTTCGTGAGGTTTCTGTTGCTTGCAATGTCGGTGTCGTCGTTTTCAATTAGAAAAGTTTTATATTTTGACCAGTCTGCTTTATTAAAGTTGTACTTTGCGATATTATGCGGTTCGTCTATTTCTATAGGGTCGAATGACGGAATTGATATTTTCATGATGGCTGCTATATGATCACTGTCGTATTCAAAGGAGTCGAGAGCTTTGGGAGCACGTAGGTCATGGAATTTGATTCTGTTATCCGCGAGGCAGAGGTCTATAAACGCTCCGCTGGACGGAAAGGATGGGACTGCTGTTCTGAGTAGTGAGATTCTGAAGGTTATTTGGTTCTCTGAGTACCATTTGTTTAGGTAGATGCCCCGTTCGTTATTCGAGACATTACCCCAAGAGGTGTGTTTCGCGTTAAAGTCGCCAGCTAAGAGCTAATAGTTATTTGATTTGTCGAGTTCTAGTGTTGTGAATCAGTTTTTCAGTTCTGATATGAATCCTCTCTTTTTAGCTGCGTATGCAGCTACAATGTAGATTTTACAATTATTCTGTGCTTTGATTTTTATGATTGTTGTTTCTAAGCAGATGTTGTGCTTGATACTGTTTGGTTGTATGGACTCGAAGGATATGGTTTTGCGAATTAATATGCCGGTTCCTCCGGCTTGTTTTGCTCCCGGTCTATCGGTTCTAAGGATATGATAATCTTGGAAATTGATGCGGTGGGTATGGTTTAATTTTGTTTCGGAGAGTAAGACTATGTCTGGGTTGTGTTTGTTTACGGTGTCCAGGAGAGTGACTCTTCTTTCGTTTGTTACTATTGAGTTTACATTTATCTGTATTATTTTGAGTGAATCTAAGATTATTTTTCTACTTGTGTTGTTGGGTGTGTTAGCCATTTGCGGTTTTAGAAATCTATGCCCAGAGCTGCTGCAATGATGTTAATTTTATTAGAGTTAGATTCTATGTTCTCTGATATACGTGTGAATTGAGCGTCTAGTGAAATTTGTATGATTTTTTTCACTTCCTCTAGGAAGGAAGTCTGCGTGTTGTGTGGTTTTGGTTCTTGAATTTGTGTAAGTATGGGGTTAGTGGCTTTAGGAGTTTGGGTATGGGTTTTTTTGTTTGAGGTTATCGCGCTGTATGAAATGTCTGGGTTCACAAGATTATTAACTAACTGTGCTTTTCTTTCTTTTTCTAATTTTATTTCCGTGTTTCTAGCTTCTATTTTGGCCTTGATTTCTTTCAATTTCGGGCAACCTCTGTACGAGGCAGGGTGTCCGAAATTTTTGCAGTTCACGCAGAAGGGACGCGATTTCTCGTCACCTTCCGTGCTGCTTGTTGTTGTTGGAAGAGTACACTCTCCTGGGTTGTGCTGGTTGTTGCACTTAACACATCTATAGTTTAAGTTGCAGTTAAGTGCAACGTGGCCAATTCGTTGGCACCTCTTGCATTGAATCCTATCCTTTTTTATTAATTTTCCCCACTGTATTAGGGAGTGTAGCAAGATTTTAATGTCTTTTAGGTTTTCAGTTTTACTGCCAGGAGACAGTTGAACCAGGTATATAGGAAGGCTTTTACCTTCTCTTTTGGAACGCTGTGTTGTGAATTTCTTCACTGCAAGAAATTCAACATTTTCTAACTTTTTTTGTTGCAATCCATATAAAACGACCTCGGGGTCGCAATCCCCCTCGAGGTTTTTCAATAAAATCGTTAAGCCTCTATCTTGTTTAGGTATGTATGTGAAATATTCAATAAGGTTTTCTTTTAATATATTACATGCTATTTTGAAATTATCTATTGTGTTCAGATGCAAGAGGTGTTTCGAGTTGTTTATTTTTTTAATATAAAAGTCTGCTATTTTGTTTGAAATTATATCTATTGTTTTTTTACTGTTATTACTGTAGACTACTATTGGGGGTGGTCTCGGGTGTTTGTTATTTGTGCTGTTGTGGTCTGATACAGTTACCTCTTCAGATATTTTCGCCTTCTTCTTCGGCATTGTGGTCTGAATGTCCATTGGGGGCTGTCCGTGCGATGACGTCGATTGAGGTTTTCCGACCTTCGTTTCTGTGGCCGCTCGTGGGCCGCTCTTCCTCTTTGACGAGGCCTTATTCCATCCGCCATCTTCGTCTAATTCCTTGTTGGGGCTAGCGCTAGCCGTTGCAGGTAGCGTTGGTGACGTCACCGGTTTTTCCGTCGCTGTCTTCGGCTCCGGTATCGACAATGGCGGCCTTTGGCTTTCTTCTTGCTTGCGGGCATTTCTCTCTTCTTTTAGTTGGTTGGAGAGATCTTCAATTGTTTTATTCAGGCTTTTTATCATTTGTATAAGGTCGTCGTAACTGGGTGTGTTTTTTGCTGATTTTGCCTTCATTTTTAAGGGAGTAAATAACAGTTCCGGTTTTAGGATTCTCTTTCGGAGAGTTAGGTTGGGTGTCGGATTTAATCTTTTCACGTTTGGCGATTGTTTCACTGTCTCCCTGGTATGTGATTTTAATATCGTGTTGTTAAGAATATCGACACTTTCATTCGTTAGAATGCACACACTCGCGTTTGAACGTTTTTTTTCCGTCGCGTCGTTTATATCGTCTTTGGCTACATGAGTAGCCCTATCCGGGGGTAGGCCCCCCCTTCGTTTACACTCCGTATCTATTTTCCGCGGTTTTCTGAATTTTATTTTGTTATAATAATTGCTAATATATAACTATCGTTATTCCGGTTGAACTAGTAATACGGCTCCGGTAGCGTCTACGTTTAGCTGCACTGTCACGTCACTATTTATTGCACTCAGGTAAGAGCTCGTTAAAAATACGTCCGTCGCCTTCGAAGGTCGAGGGACGAATGCAGGGGTGTTTTCAACGTAGTCTGATCGTTGACTTCCGTATCTACTGACAAGTGCAGTTTTCAATGCTGTTCAATAGATACATACATGTACACGTGTGACAGTGCATTACTTCACATATGCCAAGATACACGTGGAATATCTCACGTGCATTGATTAATGTAATTTTCTAATCCTAGATATTAATTCTCGGATTCGGAATATAATTCGACAGGTATCGAAGTTTTGGGCAGAAAAATTAATTTGATGAGTTCTTTCGACTTTTGTTGTAGAAATATCCTACCCGGAATCCTATATACTATTTTGTGATGAGATCCCCGGATAGATTGTATCCCTTTTAGCTTTTGTGGTTTATCAATTTTCGTCGTGGCAGAAATTGCAAAAAAAAAAGAATGTCAACAATACGCGGTGTTCCCAAGCGGTCACCCATCCAAGTACTAACCGCGCCCGATGCTGCTTAACTTCGGTGATCGAACGAGAACCTTTTTTTTCAACAACGATTTATTAACAATATATTTACATTTTACAGGTGTAGTCTTAACTTAGGTCAATTCTTATACAGTCTTTTCTTATGTCTGGTGTTTGAAAGTCCCTGCCTCTCTTTGTGGCTCTACCTTTCATTTTCATACAGTATAGACATAGTATCTATTTTTCTATTACAGTTATCACATTGTGATGTCTAAAAATATAAGGTTTCTATTAAAGGGGTATCTTTGCTTACAGGAAAATGTATTAAAAACCTGTTTTTGCACTTGCTAGATATGCTACTTACATTCAGTCTTACGTTCAAATTTTCTATGCTACCTTATCTTACTAATTTGTAGTAATAGGTCGCTTATATCTACTTATAGGTAAGTAATGTATACTTATGTTTACGTTTACCTTTATCACCTCCTAGCTTAGTGTTTGCGCTTAGTGCGTTATTCGCACTTGTGTGTTGTTTTGGTAGAATATTGGTAGTTTTGTGTTTTAGTTTGAATGGTTTGTTAGATGAGTAAGGATTTTTAGTAGGTCCTGCCTTAGGCGATTGGACATTGGGAAGTCGGTCGAGGAGTGTATACATATATAGCAACGGAGGGGTCGGTCGAACGCTTGTGAGAGCGCAACCCCTCTGGTGGCGAACATGGGAGGTGATGCCACACAAGGTATGATTGATGATAAGCGTTGTATTATTTTTATCATTACACGTAATGCATAAAATACAACCTTTTTTTATTGCATGTGTATTACATATATGTTTTATGTACATTTATTATCATTGCCGACACACAGACTGCATCTTCAACGTTTCCGATGTCCCCTACAGGATTTTCTAATTTTATGTAATTGTTTTGCACAGTAGCACAATGTCGCACGCCAACTTAATTTTGTGCGACTGTTTAGGGGGATACGCTTGGAGGCTCCAATATGAGATATCCACCAGATGAAGTCTTCGGTCTGCTGGTTCGTGTTCGGTGTTCTTCTCGGTGTTGCTAGTTTGATTTTTGGACTCAATCTGCTCTCTGGGCCAAGGTCGCCCAAAGAGCTAACCTCGCCATGGGCGTACCCAAGACCATGAGAAGAAGTATTAGTCGCTGATTGGTTTTGTATTATAAATACGCCGGCCAATCATTTTGGCGGCGAAGTTGGTCGGTGGGAGGCGGCATGTAACGGTGATTTTTAATCATTTTTGCAGGCCCGGGTTTTTCCGCGAGAAGGCTACGGTCTCGGGCCACCGCTTGGTGTTTCGCGCGGTACCTGAGTCTGATCATAAAACATCTGGCACCGGTCGTCGATGTTATTGCAGGTAGTAAAGTCATAGAGCGACTGGATTTGGAGGGCCATGCAGATTTTAAGTGAATTTACTAATTAAATAGCCGCCTTAGGGGCAGTAGGTTATAAACAAAGCCTTGATTGTTTATGAAAGGTGTGACTCTATATCCGCTGGCTTTATGAATTTACTGTCACGCTGCAACAGTAATGTTTGGCCGACTGTTTCAATAGTGTATTCACCATGAGGCAGAAGACTTTCATTATTACGATCGTTTTCATCGTCTACTAGATTATCAAAAACACTACTGAACAACTACTTAGTTTCTTAATTCATTATCAATCTACTACAATTACTCACTGAATGATATTTACACTATTACACTGTACTATTCTATCCACTCTTCTATGAATGTTTCAATAAAAACTGATATATTCTTATACGACACACGATTGGCTACTGTTTCAGAGAGTCTGGATTATAGTGGACGTAATATCCTGCTGCATACGTAAACATAATGATTGTACGGGTTCAACTAGACCCACAAACCGCCGGGTGAGAGTTAAACGCTGGGGCATTCGATGATTGATCGAGGAGTATACACACATATTGGAATAGGTGATCGGACAAGTACTTGTGAGAAAGGTACAGGTTAAGCGTATCCCTCTGTTGCCGAGTGCAGGAGAATTATTGAAAAGTATATAAAACTATTTATCTCTCGTTAGGTATAATTATTACAATGAAGTCAATTGTAAGAGATGTTCCAAAAGAAAATATATTTACAAAAGTAAGCAATATTATTGATTAACAATTGTAGGTGGATATTTACTATCATTTGCAGGATTTTCTATTTTTAAATTAATTACTATAAAATAAATAACTAGCAAACAGTGAGTGATTTACTTTCACGATTAACTTTTTATTTCGTAGTATCTTAAATATAAATATGCAAGTTTAACCTGGAGGTTTTAAAATATATCTAACACTATCTGTACCTAAATAAAAGAATCGATTTTTCGAATTGATTTTCTAGGACGCGACATTTTAGGGAATCAACTGTAGTTATTTCGGTTTAAAACAATTGCAAAATCGATTTTTTTCACAAGAATCGAACATTTTCATTTTAAATTAAATATCGTCAATGGTATTATATCGAAACCAAAAATGCAAAAGCTGTGCCAGTATCATGTTTCTTCAACCACATTGCAGCCAGAATGCGGAGACTGTCGACCACGTGTAACCTTTCAGGCGTTGATGCAACACCTGGAAATATGCAAGAAAAGCGACAACGTATTTCGTCGAGCAACATGGAAACTTGTGTAAATGTTAATGAAGGCAGCGCGAGAACCACAAACTTGACGAATTTTCTCTACAGCTGTTACTAATTTTCGTGGAATTCATGCTCGTCTCCTCTCTGATGCTAAATGCGTTAAGAAACTTCGTCATTTTAATAACCAATCAAGGATATATTAAACTTGAACGTTTCTGCTCTTTATGTAGGACTTTCTTGAAATAAATATTCTAAAATTTCAAATTATTTAATATGTAGTGAAGAACAAAATGGGATTGTTGGTTTTTCTCTTCTAAAAGAGAAAGTTTTCTTTACGTAACAAAAACCATCGACGCGTATGTTGCGTTTAGAGATACGAGTCAAGAGGGTGCAGCTGTGTCCCTTCCTTGACTTGTTTAGACAAAGTATAGGACCGATTGGGTCTGAGGGTACGGGACGAATTCTTCGTCACTGACCTTTCCATTCTGTATGTTTCTTTCAATGCATAAAGACGTGCCTTCCAAGTGTTTCAAATAAAGCTTAGTAAAAGTCATATCGTTTAAATTATTTTATTTATTCCACCACCTATTTCCAATAGGGATCAATAATAATACTATCCTAGAAAATGATAATTTATTTGCATAGTTACATAAGACTAGAAGAAAACGTATTATAAATATCATCCTACACTTATTCCGCTTTTATAAATGCATAACAGTTTTATTTTATACTAATTAATTTTTTGGTTACAGGATTTTATGCAAGTTTAAATTTTTTATCATTGAAAAATATGATGGCAAATAACAATTTGAAATAAATTAAAGTTTATTCATAAGCTTTTAGCAATTTTAACAATTATAATTTATTTTGGTACACTTTGAATTCAATTTTATAATAATTCTTTCAAAATTAAATTTCGCTGTTCTTATACTCGTTCCCATAACTAATGCAATGCTGATATTGTGAGAGGACTCGAAAGAAACGTAGAAATCAAATGTATAAACAACGATTTCTTTAAACAGTGTCTATTTTACAAAGATCGATTGCCAACTCCTTTCCGTTACAAATGTAACTAAGGGCGATACATGAATTTGCTTTTACTTGTTTTATAATGTGGTCAGCAACCTACAGGAACGTTCAGATAATATGTTTGCGCTTACAATATAATATAGCGGGAAACCATATGCGACCTGAAATTGTTTTTTAAACTGTTTTTGAAATTCTTTGTTTGTCAGTAGATTGTCTACATTGTTAGGAAATTACGTCAGTTTTTTTCAGTTGGAATATCCACTATCGTTAACCATAATTTTTAGTTTCAAGCTTTTTTGTATGTACATGCGTAATCATTAACTCTTGCATACTATACCGGGTGTTCGGCCATCCCTGGGAAAAATTTTAATGGAAGATTATATAGATCAAAATAAGATGAAAATCAAGAATATCAATTTCTCGATTGATGCTTTGTTAAAAAGTTATTAAAAAATTTAATTAAAAATTTTCAAATCGTTCTGAAAAAATTATTTTTAGTGGCGGGAATCGATTACAATCATTTTTGGTGAGTAGACATACCCTCGAAATACTACGCATTTTCGAGAAAAAAATTCCTTACCGAAAATCTAATTTCTAGCCAGAAATGTTTCCATGCGAATCTTTAAAACGTCATAACTGCTGAACGGATTGGACGATTTTAATGTTTCAAAATGCAAACTACGCGTATTTTAGTGGAGAATACGTAGAAGTTTCAAAAATAGTGGAAAAGTTTTTCCTTGACCCCGTAAAATAAGAAAACCCCATAAAAATAGCCCAATTTTCAAACGTCCACAACTCCTACAATAGTGAATATATTTCAATGAAACTTTTTTTTTAAAGTAGAGCTCAAGGGTACCTACAAGAAAGGTTTAAACAAAATTTCTGTACAGCGTCAAACAAATTTATTAAAAATAAAAAACGATTTTTAACAAAAATCAACAGGGGGTCATTTTTCGGCGAAAAAAAAATTTCAAATCGTTCTGGAAAAATTATTTTCGGTTGCAGAGGTCAATTACAATCATTTTTGGTCATTACACATACCCTTGAAATCTTACCCACTTTCGAGAAAGAAATTCAATACGGGCGGAATTTTAAACGTTAATAATTTTTTAACGGAGCGTTGATCAACAAATTGGTATTTTTGATTTTCGTTTTATTTTGACCCCTAGAATTTCCCACTAAAATTTTTCCCAGGGGTGGCTGAACACTCTGTATACTACTGATCCTGCATCGTACAATCGTAAAAGGTTTTTAAAGAATACTACAAATTTTTCCCCGTTTCTTGCATCTTTCATGTGTATGTAAAGATTAGAGGTAGTTTATCCCCTTGATATGGGTGACTAACAACAACAATATCATGTGTACAGGAAGTTATAATACAAATTTTTATATCAAATTTTATTCCACCTAATGTTCCAATATTCTTCAATGTAACAATAGGAACTTTTATGCCTCATTTTATGAAATTTGTGGATTGGGTTTCCTCCTCAGTAATGATGGGAAGTCATAAAGCCAATAATTTGTCATCATAAAGTAATTTATATCTAATTGCTAGGTATCTTAAGAATTTTATTAATTTTTTTACACGTTCCTATCCTCTTCCAGACGTATTTAAACGATTAAGGTGATTTGCTTCCTGATAAGGGTAACTGACGACAAGAGCATCACTTATACAGTAAGTTATGGGATAAATTAACTTTCATCAGGTTTCATTCGCACAATATTCTAATATTCTTTAAGCTAACAATATAACAGGAAGTTTTTGTAGGGATATATTTATTATTCGTATGTCTGGTGAGTGAATGTAGTGTGAAGTAGGCTTAATGTTGGCAGCATTGGCACGTGAGGGGATCTACACGTCGGTTCCATTGTCTTGTGAGAGTTGTGTACAGCAGGAAATTTATGTTACCTATACATTAAATATACAGGGTGTTCAAAAAAAAAACCATTCAATATTTATAGGGTATATAGGATACATTGTACTGAGTAAAAAAGCTTTATTAAACATAGGTCGAAAGGTTAACCGTTTCTGAGATATAATCATTTTTGTTTGTTATTATCATAATTGAATTACTACTGAATTTTCGATGTTTACAGAAGATTTTCCATGTGTCCACCTTCCATTTCTACACACGCTTGGCACCTTCTTTTTACAGAATCTCGGACTCTCTCGAAAATACCACATTTCTTGCGAATTGTTTTACAAGAATGGTGGATTCGGTTACGTAATTTTTCTAAGTCATTTATCGGAGAGAAATACACTAGGCTTTTTAAATATCCCCATAAGAAGAAGTCCAAAGGGTTTAAATCGGGGGATCGAGGAGACCATGCAACTGGTCCACCGCGTCCAATCCACCTTTAACCGAACACCATGTTTAAATGGTCTCTCACATTACGCACAAAATGAGGTGGCGCCCCATCATGCATGTACCACATCGATAATCTTTCTGCCAAAGGCATATCATCCAAGTACTGAGGTAATGTATTCACCAAGAAGTTGAAATAAGCAACTAAGTCAATCATGATACTAGCAAACAAAAATGTTTATATCTTAAAAACAGTTGACCTTTCGACCTATGTTTACTAAAGCTTTTTTACTCAGTACAGTGTATCCTGTATGTATACCATATAAATATTGAATGGTTTTTTTTTAACACCCTGTACTTCTCAATATCCCAGTCGTCTAAGGCAGGGCCTGCTAGAAAGCCTTATTGATGAGTCCGTTAGCAGGCCTGGGCGAAACTTTCAATAAAAAAAAAGAAAAAAGATCGCGTTCCAAAGCACACCGCTTACATCGTACGCCATTGGATCATTTATAATATTTCTCATTCCCTAAATACACCACTCCAGAGTCCAGACATGAATCCTATCGAAGAAAAAGGATTAAAAAACATCATATAGTAAACAAAGCAGACTTGAAGAATGTTCTTTTAGAAGAATGGAACAAAAACGAGCCGGATTTTACAGAAAAGTTAGTTGATTTAATGCCCAAACGATTAAAGGAAGTCCTAAGGAAAGGAGGGTCAACTAAATATTAATATTTAATTCCAAGTAATTTTTAAATGATTTTATTTGAGTGTGCCAATACTTTCGTTCACCCATAAAATGTTCAAAGAATACATTTTTTGTTATTGTTTCGTGAATCAATGTATATATATTGTTGCTTCTGTTATGTAACAAACTAAAATAGATAATAAATGAATATGTAAAAAAGTTTTTCTTTCAAATCAATTTGTTTAGTAGTTATAATCATTTGTACCACACAACCATGCTGTGCCAATACTAATAACCAGCACTCTATATGAATACGTAAGAGGATGAAATAGAACGAGGGAAAACAACTGACGATACGATACGATGCTAATTTGACCAGACAGTCTTTTGTCTTAGATCTATGCTCCACTCAACGAGTCGAAGGAGAAAAAATAAACAAAAAGTTCACGTGATTCGTGCTATAGCTGCATAACTGCACCGCCGCTCAGGGGCAAAGTAGCGGTCCTTTACCAAGGGTCTTCGCGAGCAAGACGAGGCGGAATTTTAACTCTCAACATAGTACCTGACAGTGAACGTACGCCTGAAGCCCTTTGACCTCGAGTGTGGGCTCTCGCGGGACCAGCGGTACTGCGATGGTTAATGGTTTCCAAATGTGCAGAGCGTAGTCACAGGAAAAATTTTGCTCTCCTTTTTTTTCATTAAAAATATGAAAAGGAGACTGACTTTCCCCTGAGGTGACCATGCAAAAGTGTTGAAAAAAAGTTTACATCGTAGTGAGCTCTCAAAATGTACGTTTGCGTTTTTGTCTTTTCTGAGTTATAACTGTTTATTATATTTATTATTTTTGTTGTTACTGTTACTGTTATCTTCTTTTATTTTTGTTTATCTTCTTTTAAATAAATTTGTTATGTCTTTTTCGAATTCTGAACAGGAACGGATAAATACGGAAATGTTGCCAGCTAAAAAATGTAAGGAAATATATGTATACATATAATATATATAGTTACGTGGGTCACCCTGTGTATATATATATTCATTTACTGAACGGCTCACCAAGTATTTTTGATTCAAGTAAGCTCATCGACAAGCTGACTCTCTACTTTTAACTCTAGTATAAGCAATAGTTTCTGTAAGTTGATTTCACATCATAAAACTGAAGGTGTACACCGCAAGACGAAACATGATTTTCAAGAAGCATATACAATAGTATTAAAAATATTTGTTGTAGGAGATGCACTGTAGTAACAGAATTAAAAGCGATATTTGTTGGAACTACAATAATGACAAAAGTTTGCCTTTGACTTTTAATGCTTTCAATAAATTTCTTTGCCTTAATACCGTAAATTGATTTTTGTAGGGGAGTGGTTTTGTAAGGAATTGGGTTTTGTATGGGACAGGTTTTGTAAGAGGATGCATATACTTCGCGTGCTGTATTTACCTTTCTAAGATTTTTTTGGGGAGAAGGGATTATTTAAACTCCGTATTGCTCTTTGTATTTGTAGTCAGTGATGGCAGTTTTAATATGCATGAGGTGACTATGTGATTATTGTAAACTTGAATTTGGCCATTTGATCTTTGACAACCTTGGTTCGGTTGAAATGTGAAAATATGAAGAACAAGATTTATGGTGTCTGCCGTCAAAGTAATAGGAGAACACTCAAGGACGTGGAACTATCATTTACAGACAGAATTAATTACTGTATTGATATCAGAGGTATGATATGTCCTTTTGAATGCATCAGATAAAGAGCAATTTCTGAGTGCACAGCAAAGGCAAAGTTGAAATTGTATTAACATGTCGACTACCAAACCAAACCCCTAAAATTAAAAGGAAAATTAAATTTTGTTTTTAGACAATTGGAAACTAGCATACCAAGAATTTGTCATGGAATTAATTTTCACAGACTCGTTAAAATTCAAGGGCCCCACCTAGCTTTATTTTCTTTTACATCTAATCTTAAGAATTAATTTTTTTAACTCCTTGGTGAAAAGTCGTGTCACCCATATGTGGATGACGTGGCAGTCAATGTGTTAAATGACCTTGAACGATCTTCGAAGACCAAAGTATTATGAATTCACCCTGAAAGGCATTATTCACTTGCATAAAAAACAATATACATATAGTTCTATTAAAAGAAACCAAGGTCATCTTGAAATCCCGAAAACACATCCACGTAGCAAAAGTTTGTGACCATTATAAGATCTGTCTCCCTCAAAACAGGGTAAATTTCATTTGAAATATTTTTTAAAACAAACTATAGGTTAAGAGATACAGTGTCTTCGGTATTACGGTAGTCCCTTGCTAATGCTCGTTATTTTTCCCTCGATATAGCATTATTTTTATATCATAATTTTATCTTAACATAATAACAACAGAACGTTGTGAAAATATGACATATCAATAATTTAACATAAAAAAGTAAGTATAACATTAACATATACAATCTATTGTTCACATATATTTTAGATCTTTAAAATTTTGATAATTTAATCTGATCGTCCCTAATCCATAAATATCTTGTTTTGATGATACAGATTTGTAATTGAACAACATAATTTTTTTTTATGTCTGACACCTGTCTAAGCTGCTATCTTTTATTATTTTCATTATCTTTCTATTATGAACATCATTTAAAAAAGTATCGTAGAGTAAAAAAATAAACTTGTATGCAAAGTAACTGAAACTACATAAGATATAAAACAGTTACCATTCCCAATTTATAGAAAAGTATTAAATTGATCTTCTTTGGTAAATACTAACAAAGAACACCACTTAACTGTTACATATGTTACATATCATTCATGCATGGGGCTGAAACGTTTGGTGACTTGGGCGTTGGCTCGAGCATCTAGCGAGCAACACTTTGAACGGGGTTGACTCATGCCGTATGCGCACACCCGGCCCAATTTTCATTGCCTTTTATGGTAATGCCCCGCCTTAGTACTGAGCATTTTCAACTATATAAGGGCCGCGGTTTCTTACTCGGGGAGCTCAGTTTTACCTAAACTCTTGGCACGACGTTACTGTGACACTCAGGGCAAGATCGGGCTATAATCCCCTTCAAGCAACTATCTACGACTATCTACCTTAGCGGTTTATCAGTGAGTGTCCAGTAATCGAGTGCGAGGTCCCGCGAACGCGCCGCGTAAAAGCCGATAACAAATCTTTCGCCTTCGAGGCAATTTAGCAATTGTACAACTTCTTGTAAATCCATAGCTGTACTTGAGCATCGTCAAAAATATATATTCAAGTTATTATTCCTTACGTGTGTTATTCACTCAAAGCAACCCTGAACCATATTAACCGTAAGGCTAGGGGTATCTCACGAACCCGGTACACCTTTACCGCTCGAGGTGTACCATCACGACAGAGAACAAGATCCTAAAACATCCTAAACCCCTACGTGGCTCTCAGGGTATAAAGCCCCTGGTTCGTCCACTCGTACTAGCGGCTCCCAGGGTATAGAGCCCCTGGTTCGTCCGTAAAACCATTCATTTTCCCTATAAATCTAACCCCGTGGCTCCCAGGGTATAGAGCCCCTGGTTCGTCCACGTAACCTCCACCTACGGCTCCCAGGGTATAGAGCCCCTGGTTCGTCCGGACCTCCTTTCTTTTCCTAACCATACCCAAAACCACCGGTCGAGTACTGCCCCTCGACCGAATCCAGGATCTCGCGCTCCCGCTCGTAACACATAACAGTTTTGTTGAAACTTTGCAAACAGTTCGAATCAAATGAAAGGTTCTGGTAATGGAGCTGATGAGGGAAACCAAATCTATCTAAAGCTAAGCAAACAACCAAGGGTAATTTATGTATTGAATTCACCACAAATTAAAGTTTGTTTTGGAAATTAACCCTCCGTTAGTCGCGTAAGTCATAGTTTTTACCCATCTTTGAATGATTATATTTTATTTTTAAAATTTGTATAGACATATTTCTATAAAAATATGATCAAAATATTTTTTTCAATAAGTCAAAATCGTAAAATAGATGATATAAAACTGTATAATTAAATAATCTGAAATACGTCACGTAAGTTAATTCTCTTCTTCTAACTCATTAACACATATGTTAGGAACTTGGCGAGGTTTACGATACGGTCGCTTGTGAATACCGCTATTTTTGAGGATAGCTAATTTCAATTCGCTTGTTAATAGTTACAGCTAAACGAGGAGTCAGGGCCCTAAAGAATCATTACAAAAATTGAAGCAATTAGGAAGGGCCCTGCTCCGTCGTCCTCAATAGCGATTGACGTGTCATAAACCTTACAACTAGTCGCGCGGTCGAGTAACGACCTTAGTACCTGGGCACGGTCCCCGGTCGGGTGTTAGGAATTTTCCATTTCCAGGGAGGTCTAGTTTGTACCCCGACTGGTGGGCGGCAACCTAGACTAGGCGGTTTTTGGAAATCCAACCCCCGACCAGGGACGTCGACCGATTGGTCAGGTCCTTTACGCCTCATCGGCAATTTTAGTATATAAGAAGAACATTGGAAGAGTTTAGTTAGATTAGCAACAGAATCATAGTTAGAAACGTTACTGTATTACTTATTGAATTCAATAAACACCAAATACACAACCATTAATTTCCTTCAAACGAAGGTGGTCCTTCGAGTTTGTATTAGTCGGCACACACGTGCAAACTCAACAATTTCCGAACGAGCAACACTCGACCACGGAAAGAACAACATATCTATTTCCTACATTTGGAAAAGAATTTTTTAATCGTTTTATTGCAAACTCTTTCACATAAATAGCTCGTTTTCTGACCCTATTTTGAATATCTTTAAGTGAGCGTTGAAGTTTTTTAATAGCAAAAACAGTTGTCAATTGGAGAAACTTTTGAAATTTAAAATGTTTGAAAAATCACGTTTACTTACGGAGAACGGTATAAAATATTTTCTTGTACATTTATTCAAGATATTAAAAGCTGCGCGTTGCTAAGTTGAGAACTTGAAAAGAAATATAAAAGTGGGTGGCATATGTCACCCACACGACTACCAAAAGGTTAAGAATAAATATGAGAACCTGGCGTGATTGATCTTAAGTATATTTAATGCTGTTTTTTATTTCGGTACCAATGGTGAACTAGTTTTATTTTTACTTATACTGAAAAATATTTCATTCACTTCTAAAGTATTGTGCAAATATGTGGTAATAAAGTATTGTTTAGCGCATCTGATTATTTACAGTATAATCTACTCTTTACAGATTCGCGACGCTGGATTTATAGGAAGGAGATTATACTACAACTAACCAGAGTATGTAAAATTTTTCTATTCATTGTTCGATTCAGTGTAGCCAGAAAATAAAGCTAAATTTCATTTTTGAGAAGTGGAAGGATTAAATGGAATAAAAATGGAATTTAGCTTACTTTTTGAATACATTGATTCCATTTTCTAGAAAATTGTGTCTTTGGAGAGTGATAAAGAATATTTTGGAAGACTACCTTTAGTAATAGAGTGGATCCTTGTATAACTTTATCTGTTATTTCTTTCCCAATAATGCCAACATGCAACAGAATCTATGCAAATGTTATTTTTTTAAATTTAATTTATGATTTATTGTTACAAACCATTTTGTCATTAATAATATGAATTACATTCCTGCAGTTGTTAAGAATTATTTATTTTTTATTATGTACAAAATTATTAGCGAATGTTTATTTAAAAGGATTAGGCAGTGAAATAACTCAAAAATAAAGTTGTCTCTGGAAATTAATTTTAATTTATGGTTTACATATTAATTATTCATTAAATTGAAGGGATAAAGGCGTGTTCGTTGAAATAATCACAGTGTTCAAGTTCTATTTGCTTTTTTATTTATTCTCGGCAGCGTCTTCTGGAGAACTCTCTTTTTTTCGTTTTACCAGCGTTTATGTAGCTGTCCGTTTTCTTCGGCCAACCCCCTAAAAGGTGGGGTTGACCAATTACCGCGTTCGAACCCCGTCAAATCGTACCGCCCCCCTTCTTGTGCCTGCAGCACGCTTCCTTGAAGCAGGGGGTGCGATTTGACGGTGTTTGCGCTTGCTGGCGAAAGTGGCAACGCAGCGGAATTTCCCAAGATCCTAGGTCGGCAGCGTGACCAGCCGATGGTCGCCAGACCTTGCGTCGAAGACCTTTAGGGAAACTCAGGGTTTATGACACTAGCGATTTACCATCGAGGCCGTCGACAAATTCTTACAATGAACATGCTTTCTAAAAACTCTAATTCCAGAAACGGCTTTCTCAAAGATAGCTTCGCTGTCGTCCATGTCATAAACCGTGCTAGCCGTTTGCATGTCCGATGCGTTTTTACTTTGTACGGCTAGCCGCTACAAAATGTTACGTTTATAAGTTTTATTAAATCTGTCTGACTTAATTCGTGGTTAGTTATATATACTTTTATTATTTAGCGATAAACGTTGCTGTTTTTGACAATTTCAAATCAGAGCTTAGAATTATTGAAATGTTTGATAGGTAGTAAAATTAATTTTCGTGGCTGGTAAGAAAAACAGATAATTTAAATAGTAACGGATGTAAATCGCCAATATGAATTGAGAACCATGTCTAGAGGACAAATTTCTTTTGACATTACAATAGAACGTTACTTGCCAATTATAAAGTTTTCTCGTTTCAGATTGCTGCTGGACGATATAACGAGAGTAATGAGAACTTCGTTCGGCCGATATCGGTGATCTGCAAATTTAACGAGGAAAGGTAAATTCCACGCTACCAATTTCTCTCCTGGGTCATTTATTCTTATCCTTCCAGCTTTTTTTCTATTGATTTATGGAATCGTTAATCACACTATCACTGGTAAATATGTATCGGGAAGATTCCAATTAAGTTTCATCCGCTGGTTTCTTTGAAATTCAAAGGTTACAGTACACAATCAGTTGTAAAGAATTGGACGAGGTTGTTAACATCTTATTCACAAACTTCTGATATCGAGTATCGTAATCCAAAAGTTTCTGACGAAATCTCATCATTATTTCTTCCTCTCTGTTGAAAGTCCGGTATGAATGATAAGAACGTGAAAACTAGACTCTTCAGTTTATTTTATTACTGAAAATAATTTTTCATCGAATATTCAAGGCTGCGAAGATAAACGAGAAATTATAATGAGTAAATTAACTGATACATATTAAGGATGATCTAATTTAGACAAGAAAATAATTACCGTTCAAAATCGCTTTCAGACTGATTATATGTACATATGTAGTTATTTTCAAAAGTTAGAAATTTATGTATAATTATTTTTCAAAATTGTTTTGCATTTTATTATATGTGTTCATGTCTTCAAAGTTACAGTAAGGATTGTTTAACTTGAGAGTGCACACGTGGAGGTCTGGTAAACTCTCACTTCTGAAAAACTTTATCGTTATGTATCGCCTTTTAGCAATACAAATGTCACGTATTGTTAGGCTAGCCTCGAGATACATTGTCAACATTCGATATTTCAATTTTTATTGAAATTTTTTCAAAATGGCATTGAATTTTTCTGTTAACACATAGTACTACTTCAGTTCATACTTGTGTCTCATGTTTTGATATTAAATCCTTATTGTACTTTCTTTATTTTTTAGAAAGGATATAACCGAAAAAGGTGTCCCCAAACCAAATTCAACTTTGGACGTATCAATGACTAGACCTCTGTTAGAGTACTCTAGGGGCTCTAACTGTGTGGTTCCGGACGAGGGAAAAGACAGGGTAGAGAAACTGGTACAAGATTTCAATTAATTTTCTTTATTATAACAAGAGTCAAATAAAAATACAATTTGTGAATGATTCAGAAATCTAACAGAAATTAAAGGGATTTTCCCTTGAGGCCGACCGCTCAATTTTGGTCGCGTCTCCTCTTTCCTTTGGTTATTGGTTTCTGTAACACAATTATACGAAAAGTATAAGTATCTGCGGACAGCGATCAAGTTAACGCGCACGTCAGCTGCTTACCTCACGCTCCAAACGATGGTCTGGTGGGCGCAGAGGAAAGCTAACTGCTGATTTGGCGCAGCAACGAGTGGACTGTAATAATTTGCTTTTTTGGTCGGTGGTATTCGTGAAACACGATCTCACCGACACGCGCAACCGAGTAGACGAGGTTTTCCTCCGATCTACCGGGTTCACTTCGCAATGCCACGGACGGGAAACCAAATGGAGGTTGTAAGGCTCCAAGAGGCTATATCCCGCGAGCACGCTCACCGTGCGGGTGGCGTCTGGACGCCACCGACGCAAGAGGACTTTTTTGACTGTTCTGGGTACCTCGACGGCGGCTCCTCAGGAGCGACCTGCGGCCTGCCCACGCAGCTGCCTCGATAACGGTTCCTATCAAAAGGACCGCCCGGCAGCCTGCCGTGACTACCTCGACAGTGGCTCCTATGCAACGAGGAGCGACCTGCGGCCTGCCGGAATCAGACGAAGCCCTCTGCTACTCCAACCACCCTACTGTCACAGCCCAGTGTGATTCACACAGCTGGTAGTGGGGGTAGAGGCGGAAGGAAGGCTCTTCGAACCCTTTGCTCCACCGTACGCTTGTGCTCAAACGATCGTCACCTCACGACGGGATCACTGGAGCGGGTTCTCCGCAGCCCGATGCACGGAGAGCACCACGAGGAGATACCAGTACCTGGATATCTACCTACCGGCAGCTCTTACACCGTATAGCTTCAACGGGTCGACGAAACCACAACTCCACCGGTCGGTGCACTCTATATGGTACACCAGACGGGTGATTCGAGTGGGTTCCTCGATCCCGTGAAAGGAGAACGCACTTTAAGGAGATACCTGTATGTCGGTATCAACCTTCCAGAGGTTCAACCTTTTCAATAACGGAAAGAACTCAATGTTAACGACACCGAATCCCCAACGTCGTAGTCGTGACAACGAACTGCAACGTTCAATCACAATCCTGCGTCTACGATCGCGTCACACGTAGCGTGCACGGCGATCGCTTCGACAACAGGCCGATTGTCCTTTTATTCGGGAAAATCTAAATCGACACGATGAGATTTTCCAATAAATATTTAGCTGCTATCCGCGGATTGAGTACTCGAAGAAGAAGCTTGGCTCACACTCTTCGGAGCTCGAACGAAAACGGAGCGAGATCGTAAACAGGTCTGCTCTCGATCGTCGACGGCTCAGTACTGGAGCGTGACGATCTGCAAGCATCGACGGCCGGGGCTGGGTTCCGTCGCGCAGGCGCAAAACCGCATAGCGACGAAACACGCTGCTGGGCCCGGGCGACTACGCGCTGCTTAGCCACGATGCGGCGCTGCCGCGTTTCGGCTGTCGATCTCGATTCGATAAATCGATTTCTCTCTCTCTCTCGGCGCTAACAACACGATTTCTGGAATTTGTTCTCAGAATCGAGAATTCCAGTGAAGCTAGCTAGCAAAAACACGAAAATAGCCGCGGTATACTAATCTAACGAAGAAGAAATTCTCCGTCAGCAGAACCTTCTAGAATTACGCGAATTCATGATAAATACGGGAATCGCGGCCGAGTTTTTACGTCTCGGACTCACGCGATATTTAAACAACCTCCAAAAGGAAACTTTTATTGTCGAATATTAACCCGCTACCACTATTATTAGGGTAGTTATAGGGCAAAACATAATTTACAGTTTGAGCTCTATTTCTGTTTTTACATGGAATAAAAAATTATTTAAAAAATCATAAATATTTTACATGAAGGCGTACACGTTTCTGAATTTTTTCAAAATTTTTGGTTACAAAATGGAATTTTATATAATTAAAAAAGTTTAAAATGCCAATTTTATATTGAAGTTCAAGTGACCATATTTATATTTTTAGATTTTGGATTTTATTATGGTTATTAATGTATCATTTTTCTAGATTTTTCGGAGTGAAAATTCGATATTTATTTTAGTTATTGTCAAAAGTGTTCTATTCGTCATGTTTATATTATTATAGTTTTAGCAGATTGTTATGATTAGGAATATACAATATTTTTAGATTTTTTAAAAGGTATGCCAAAATCAAAAAAATTAAAAAATTATATTTTTTATCTTTCCGTACGGAAAAGAGTAGCATACTCATATGATTAATATATTTTGTCGCGTCGCGAGCCCTCCGTATGACCGTCAAATAACAAACGAGCCCAACTCAGAAAGAGCCTTGTAAATACCGTCATATAACAAAATTTGTTCTTTCCATACCTGCGCACCAGATGTCTAGCAGTTGTGCGTCAAGCCCGTTACAAACGTTTTTTCCAGCAATTAGGAGTCTAGTTTTATTGCACGCCACGGTCAACCTTCAAGAATACAATAGCACTTTCGCACGACCACCGACACAGCCAAAAACAGAAAATTTTGGTAACACCCACACCACCCCTTCTTGCAGGGGCTGGCCGTTCACGCCTTAAAATCTTGTAACCTATCAGTGTTTTTTGCATATTAGTAACCGCCCAAATAGAACTGTATAAAGAGCGACGCTCGCTCAGAAATAAAGGATTCAACAAGAATTTTTCGGAGCATCAACAAACCGACAAGTATTCATTTTTTCGAGTCACCGCATTGGATATCCATCATAACTTTAAATACAGTCCACTTTCAAACATAAAATATTCGCACAAAGTTAAGTCGGCGTGCGAAGTACGGGTTTAACTTTCCGAACATCGTCGGTGGAAAATTCGTACACGACATATTTTGTTCAATAAATAAGTATTATATACAATTCCAAATACTTTGACATGTATGAAATTGCACGTCAATTCAATTAATATATTTGATCAATTTAATATAAAATCGGCATTTTTAAACTTTTTTAGTTATATAAAATTATGTTTTGTAAAGAGTAATTCAGAAAAAATTCAGAAACGTGTACACTTTCAGGTGGAATATTCGTGATTTTTTTCATAATTTTTTATTTCATATACCAAAAAAAATAGAGCTTAAACTGTAAATTATGTTTTGCCCTGTAACTACCCTAATAGTAGTGGTAGTGGGTTAATATTTGACAAAAAGTTTCTTTTTAGGAGCCTATTCATTGATATGTCCAAAGTTGAATTTGGTTTGGGGGCACTTTTACCATGCTTATTCGGCTATACTCTTTCTTTAAAAAGGTTTCTATTTTTCTTTATCTTCTACTAACTGTCATTCTCTATGACCATCGCTGTCGATAAAAATAAAATGATGCTAAAATCTCGTATTCCTAATAACTACCTATATGTATACGTGCAATCAATGTCGAACTGAGAATTTATAACGAATAAATATTGTATTTTTAAATGATGTACAGGGTGTTCGGCAACCCCTGAGAAAAATTTTAATGGGGTATTCTAGAGGCCAAAATCCGATGAAAATCAAGAATACCAATTTGTTGATGGAGACTTCGTTAAAAAGTTATTAACGTTTAAAGTTCTACCCGTACTGAATTTTTTTCTCAAAAATGCGCAGGATTTCAGGGGTATGTCTATTCACCAAAAATGATTGTAATTGACCCCCGCAACCGAAAATAATTTTTCCAGAACGATTTGAAATTTTTTAATTTAATTGTTAATGACTTTTTAACGAAGCTTCAGTCAAGAAATTGATATTCTTGATTTTCATCTCATTTTGGCCTTTAGAATCTCCCGTTGAAATTTTTCCCAGTGGTGGCCGAACATCCTGTATGCCTATTATTCATTAGAATGAATATGGATTAATAATACTTTATTAGTATGAAAATTGTTGGCGTGTCATTACATTTTAATTTGATAATAAAAATATTACTTTCACATTTATATGTGGATCTAAATATAAAACATATTATTAAACTTCATTTTTCATGTTGTAAGAGCCGACGATTTATACAGACATTGTGAATAGGGACCGTGTCTGTCGGCGATCATCGTAGAGCGCGGCTCTTCGAGTGTAAGATGATCGCCGCAGACCGCGGCTGATAAAAGCGAATGTTTCGAAAACATTGTAGGGTTCGGCGTCTTTTGAGACGCCGATGAGCGAACCCGCGAAAGCGAGCGTGCGTTGAATCAGAAGCAGTCGTATTGGAACTTCTGAACAGTGCAGAACCATAGTAAAACCACGCCTATTATTTGTCCTGACACTTCCGAGTCACTCAGTATCTTTATTTTCCGTTTTTCCTCTCCCGCTCTCCCCTATTACAAACTTCAGAAGTGGGATTCTACTTGGTTTAAAAGTGTGTAAAGTGTTTTGTTACAAAAAAAAAAAAAAAAAATGGTGAATCCAAGTGTGTTCCGAATTGCTCAGTTGAGAGACGAGTTGCAAAAATTGGGATTACCTACTATAGGATCAAAGGCGGACCTAATTGTTAAACTTCAGGAGGCGGATCCCGAAGGTACGTGGATGCAGAATCTCAGTGTATTGCCTTCCAAAGAAACGACACTGCATGAAACGCCACGGGATGCTGCACCTGCTTACGATTACCAATTTCTGTTAAGAGAAAGAGAACTAATGGGAAGAGAATTACGAGTGATGCAGAGGGAAAACGAATTACTGCGAAATTCATCCCCATCGAGCAGTACTACAACCGACTCAAGAATCGGAATAAAAGCAGTGAGTGACTTGCTTAGTGATTTTGATGGGGTTACCGAAATTTTTGGCAATTGGGAAAAGCAGGTGAATTTATTGCGTGCGTCGTACAATCTCGACGACAATGCCGCGAAAATTTTGATCGGCATGCGTTTGAAGGGTCGAGCACTTAAATGGTTCCACTCTCGCCCGGAACACATTGAAATGAGTACGAACCAATTATTGAAGGAAATGAAAAAATTTTTCGATCGCAGAGAGAGTAAACTAACTTTACGCAGACGGTTTGAAGAAAGGACGTGGAGATCAAACGAGCCATTCAGCGCTTACTACCACGATAAAATTGTTTTGGGCAATCATATAACGGTGGAAGAAGACGAACTAATTGATTACCTCGTGGATGGAATACCGGATAGGCAGCTAAGGAATCAGGCGAGAATCCAGAATTTTCAATATGCACCCGATTTACTGGCAGCGTTCGACAGCATTGACTTGACGGATGGAAAGCAGCGATTGCAGCGAGAGACGGTTTCCGGAAGCAGATCAGAAGCACGACAAAACAGGCAACCACCCACTCAACCTCGGAGCAGTTTCGAAAAGGTGCATCAACAAAGTATTAGGTGTTACAATTGTAGTGCATATGGACACATATCTAGAGACTGTAAGGAACCTCGGCGAGAAAAAGGATCCTGCTTCCGTTGCGGTAAGACAGACCATATTTACGCTCAATGTAAAAGTAGGACGGATGCGAAAGAAATATGTTGCGTAGATAGTGTAGTGCGACAAAAAGACGAATTTGTAAAAACGGTCGTTATTGAAGTATGCGACAATACCGTACAGGCAAAATTATGTTTAGATGCGCGTATTGATACCGGTGGTCCGATTAGTTTTATAAAGGAAACCTTCGTTCCACAGTGTCTGATAGATAGTACTAGTACTTCCGGAAAATCATTTTGTGGGCTTAATAGTAGTAAGTTAGTTACGTTAGGGACAGTAATGGTAAACATTCAACTTGAGGGAGCAGTACAGGGAAAAATTGTTTTATATGTTGTGCCCGATAATACTATGGCAGCACCAGCAGTATTAGGTAGAGATACAATCGAAAAATTTGATATGAAATTAACTATGTCTGCAGTTACCACAGAAGAAGCGATTTCAGAAATTTTGAATATCGATGTTAGTGAAGATAATAGTAATTTCGTGGATACTCTGTCCCTTAATACGGATATACCTCAGGCTGACCAGTTACGTGTAAAAAATCTCTTTAATCAGGAATATTTGCAACCAGAACGTCCGAAGTTACCCAGAGTAAAAACAGAACTAAAAATAATTGTAAAGGATATGAAGCCATTTAGTTTTTCACCGCGCAGACTCTCATATTCCGAACAAACTAGCTTACGAAAAATTTTAGACAATTTGTTGGAAAACGGAATAATTCGTGCAAGTGAGTCAGAGTACACGTCACCGATTGTATTAGTTAAAAAGAAGAACGGCGAGTACAGAATGTGTGTAGATTATCGAGTACTCAACAAACAAATCGCAAGGGATAATTATCCTATTTCTCTCATTGAAGATCAATTGAACATACTTAAGGGAAAAGTCTATTTTAGTTTACTGGATTTAAAGGATGGGTTTTATCATATATCAATTGCAGAAGAATCTATTAGATATACTTCATTCATTACACATTTTGGACAATTCGAGTTTGTAAAAATGCCATTTGGATTAAAGCCAGCACCAACGAAATTCCAGCGATATGTGAGCGAAGTATTCGAAGAATTGATTCGATCAGGGGACGTAATTGTGTATATCGATGACTTGCTTATTGCAACGACAACGTTGGATCACCATCTGAACATATTGAAGCGCGTATTTAAGCTGATGGTTGAAAATAAACTTAATTTGCGTGTGGATAAGTGCAAATTCCTGTCTCGTCTGAGCATCCGTGGCGATAGGACGTTTCGCGTGGTATCAACACAACCGCTCCGGCATCGTATTATTGTTGTTGTCTCTCGCCGCTTGGCTTCGGCCTCGCCAAGAATAGTACGCGCACAAGACATATTTTTATTAAGAGAGTTTATTCCTGAGTACAGGAACCTCTCCGTGTGATCATAGATTCAAGTAATGTTCCTGGTGGCTCTCAATCCACCTATGCTAGTGTGATGCAGAAAGTGAGCTTTCCTTCTAAGGACCAAGCTATTGTCCTCGACGCCTTTGAAGACATTTCCATAAAGGAATATATTGTTGCAATTGGTAAAGTCATCAGTCCTAGTAATATTAGATTTGCGTCTCGTATCGCCAACAACCGTATATGTATTTATCTATCGTCCAAACTGTTAGTTGAACAAATCATAGCGGAGAAGTTAAATATAAACATCAAAGGTCGTTCTCTCTCTGTCAGGCCGCTTTTAACGAAGGCTAAACGTGTTATTTTATCGAACGTGTGTCCTGTTATTCCTCATGCGCTCATCGATGATTCTTTCAAGAAACTGGACATCAGAATGCTGTCTCCCATATCGTTTGTTAAAGCTGGCTTCTCGGATCCCGGATTCTCACATATTCTGAGTTTTCGGCGACAAGTGTACATTCACCCAGACGATGAACCTAAGCTGCCAAAAGATCTTCAATTAAGTTTCGATAACACAAATTACTGGATTTTTGTCTCAACAGATAAGCTGACATGCTTTCAATGTAAAAAGGAAGGCCACATGGCAAAACAATGTCCAACCGTGTCTAATTGTGACGATCAAATAGGAGCTTCTCATACGAGCATAGCAGTATCTTCAGAGGCTTCTTCAGAAACGCCAGCCGCCCATGTGAATACTTCTACTCCTGTTTTGGATGGCTCTAAAAATTTTGGCGATAGCTGCTTTAAAACTTCTAACAAAAGACCGCTCTCCACTAGTTCCAGTACTTCGGCTACAGTAAATGATCCTTCTGTACGTGACTCAAGTACTCCTTTCTTTGCTGCTCCTGTAGTGGAGCTTGCTAGTGCTGGTTCGAATTTTGTAAGCCCTTCAACGATTAAGTCTTTGGCTGCTCCAAGAAAAAAGAAGAAGATAGCTCCATCGGCGACTCCGAATAAGTCAGAAGATATAGACAGTGCTCTTCACCCAGTCAAAGAAAATCTCTTATTACACCCCGACGCATATGTTCTAAACTATTTTCAAGTTCGTGAGTTTCTACAGAAGGCCAGAGGTAACTCGAATATTCCACAACTGGCTCAAACATATACTTCCGATCTTTCTCAAGTTGTCAAAATGCTCCGTGATATATATCCCTCTATCACCGCTAGATCCATTAAAAACAGAACGACAAGGATTATTAAAAAGCTAGAGCAGTTCCTCGACTGGTCTGAAGACTCTACTGCGAAATATGACTCTTCCACTTCTTTCGACACTGAGTCGGATCTGGAATCTCCATCAGTCTACACTGCCTTCGACTCGCCAAAGGATTCTCTCCATTCTTCCTCTCCTCAAGATTATGGTTCAGCCTAAAAAGCCTTCCTCTCTCTACGATCTCAAAGTCGTTTTCTGGAATTCCAGAGGCCTGATGAAGTGCAAAGATGAACTTCTGAATCATCTCTCCAACGTCGATGTCTTTATAGGAGTGGAAACCTGGCTTCAAGCTGATAAAAAGTTTAGTCTTCCCGGATTTCAGGCTATTAGAATAGATAGAAATAATCGTCCTGGCGGAGGTATTATTTTTTTAATAAGGAAACCTCTTAAATTTACTGTTATACATAATCTATGCAGTATATCTGACAGTCTTGAAATTGGAGCTGTTAAATTACTCGATACATCTCCAGAAGTTGTCTTGGTAGGGTGTTACAGGATTCCTAGCTTCAGTGTTGCACGAACAGATTGGGACCAACTTTTCCTTTCTGCATGCTCTCTTGGATCCTGCCTAATTTTTGGCGACTTTAATTCTCATCATACCTCCTGGAACTGCTCCAGCAACGACTTGAACGGTAGTAGACTTTTTAACTCCCTACTTGACTCTGATCTTATCTTAGTTAACAATAACACCTCCACTCATATTGACTTTCATAGAAAAAAGCTGTCCAATCTTGATTTGCTTCTTTCCTCTCCAGACATTTTTGATTACGTTAATCTCTCAATTCCTGAAGACACTTGGAGCTCTGATCATTACCCTCTTTTCGTTAAACTATCAGTCGATAGAGCGATATTTATTAAAAATTCCCTTCGTCTGTCTTAAAAAAAAACCAACTGGTCCTTGTATCGATCTATTTTATCTGAGAAATTTGAGGACTTCCTCCATTCTGATTTTCTAGCCCTTAACTCTTGTGATAAATATGCTTTGTTCTGTAACACTATAACTGACGCAGTTAAAAAGTGCACTCCTAGTAAAAAACTTACATATTTTGGGCAACATAGGAATCCTGTTTCTTGGTGGGACAACGAATGTGAAAAACTTATACGTTTAAGAAAGGCGGCTCTTAAAAAATGGCATGTTACTCACCAGCTTTCTGACTTTATCAATTATAAAAAATGTAAAGCATCTGCTAGGAGATATATAAGAAGAAGGAAAACAGAGGACTTTCGCAACTTTGCTCAAAGTATCAACTTTGACTCGGATATTTCCTACGTTTGGGATAAATGTAAGATACTTAAGAATAAATGGGCTAACATTCGTTCTAGTAAACTTAGTCCTCCCGATCGTGTTCTCAAGATCGAAGAAGCGATCGAGAAGGTCAGTCCATGCTGGGTTCCCTCTAACCCCAACGTCCTTAACTCCAATCCCAACATCTGTATGAACCATTTCCTCAGCTCCGTATTCAGCTTACAAGAATTTAACGCTGCCCTCAGCAGCTGCAGTCCTAAAGCCTCTCCTGGTCCTGACAATATAGAGTATTGCCTTGTTACTAATCTTCCCTTCAAGTTAAAGCTTATTTTTATTGACATTCTAAACGAAATCTATGTGAACTCTGAATTCCCCCCGTCCTGGCAAAATAGTTTCACTTTCTTCATTGATAAGAAAGGTAGTGAAAATGTTAGACCTATTTCGCTCACCTCGTGTCTTTGTAAGATTTTGGAGAAAATGGTTAAGTTAAGACTGCAGCATTGGTTAGAAACAATAGATTTCTTCCCTTCGTCACAAGCCGGGTTTAGATCTGGGAGATCCTGCTCTGACAACCTCGCTCGACTTACTCTTTCAATCGAAGAGGCTTTTCATTTGAACGAGGATGTCCTCTCCTGTTTCCTTGATGTGAAAGGGGCTTTTGACAATGTCCTAAGTGATATCCTTGTTACAAAACTTATCAATATTGGATGTCCTATAAGCATTGTTAAATTCGTCAATTTTCTGACGCATGATCGCAACATTACCTTTGCTGTACACTCCAACCGCTCCCTCAGCAGAAAGGTTTTTAAGGGAGTTCCTCAGGGTGGAGTTCTCAGCCCTCTTCTATACTTGATATATGTTAAAGATATTACTGTTGGTCTGGATAGTAATGTCTGCATTTCACAATTTGCAGACGACATAGTTGTTTTTACTCGTGCTGCTATTCCTCGAATAGCCAAAAAATCTATTGAAAAGGCAATCACTTGTTTAAGTAGTAATCTGAATCGCCTGGGTCTATCCTTATGCCCGGAGAAAACCATATTGATACACTTCAACAAAAAAGGCATTCTCCCCGGTTCCTGTTCTATCAATGTCGAAAACTATAAAATTAAGTCTAGTTCAAACGTCAAATTTCTTGGAATCATTTTTGATTATCAATTCCATTTTAAAGGTCATATTGAGTTTATTCGTGTCAAATGCCTTCAAAGACTTAGTATTCTCAAATTTGTTTCTGGTATCAGATGGGGAGCTGACCCGACCACCCTGGTCACCCTATATAAAAGTCTTATTCGCCCCATTGTTGAATACAACTGTTTTATTTACTTTCCTAGATCAGACTCTCGTCTTCTGAGAATAGAAAGAATTCAATTTTCTGCCTTACGCATTGCCCTAGGCTATAGAATTAGCACCCCTACCAATATCCTGTTGGGAGAATCAAAAATATGGCTTCTTCGCAACAGAGCCGAGTTCCTTTGCAAAAAATATTTAATCAAGAAGCTATCCGTTTCTGGAACTGATCTATATAACTGTATTCATAAAATTACATCTTCTTCGTTTTGGTGCGGCCTAGTGGGCAAGTGTCATTCCATTCTTCCTATTCAAATTAATTCTCTGTTTCATATTAAATCCTGTCTTAGAGTCGGCAAAAACTTCTCTTCATATTTGTACAGCTATGAAGCTCTCCAATCTGTTGCTGAGGTTAATTGTGATATTGGTCTTTCTGCTAAAAACTCAGGTGACCCCGGTGTCTACTTTTTGGAACAATTCTGTAATAAACCGTCAAATTCGATTTCATTCTTTACTGATGGAAGCCGAGATGATGAGGGTAATGTTGGTGCTGCTTTTCTTTCTCCGGATATTAATGTCTCATCCTTGCTTGCGCTGAATAAATGGGCTTCCAGTTTTACTGCAGAATGTCTTGCTATCAAAAATGCCTTAGTATGTGCCTCTAAGCATTCATTTGATAATGTTTTCATTTATTCTGATTGTCTGAGTGCTCTTTTCTCCCTCTCTAAGTTCACCATAAATGTTAATTTTAACCCAATCTTGTTGGATATCAAAAATATTATTCATGACCTGGCTCTACGTAATATAAAAACCCACTTCTATTGGATCCCTTCTCATTCTGGTATCTTTTATAATGAGTATGTCGACACTTTAGAAAAAGAAGCTTCTCGCCTCGAACCGTCATTTGATTTCCAGGTTCCCTTCACTGACTTCCATCAAGTATTCAAAAGAGAGGCTAAGAATGAGACTGTGAGACAGCTTCATGCTCAAGCCTCTCACAAGGGCACCAAATATTTTGCACACTTTTATAGCGATTCTGCAACTCCTTGGTTCACTCGAAAAGCCCTTCCTAGGGATTTTATTTGTTTTACCAACAGATTACGTTCTAATCACTTTCAACTAGCTGTCTCACTTGTCCGAATCAATCTTGCACCAGACACAAGGTGCCAATGTAATTATCCAGAGCAGGATCTTAATCATATCATATGGCAATGTCCTTTATATGATTCTGGCAGACCGGACATGATTAACCAGCTGTGCTCTGATGGCTATTCCCCTCCGTACACGATTGATGCTTTCCTTTTTCAACCACTTATACCTCCTATGATGGTTATATTTAAATTCATTAAGAAACATGATCTTCAATTGTAATTTCGTTCTACATATTGTATAAGTAGCTATTAAGTTCACTATCTCATATATGTAATTTTGTAAAACAATTTTCTTTTCTCTCTCTCTCTCTCTATATATACTTGTGCTAATAATCCTGTAGGGGGTTACGGCGTAATAAATAAAAAAAAAAAAAAAAAAGTGCAAATTCCTATTTACGAAAATTCAATATCTTGGATATATGGTGACTGCGCAGGGAATTAGTCCTACAGATAATGGTATTGAGGCAGTGTTGAAATTTCCGATACCGAAAACCACGCGTGGCGTACAGAGTTTCATTGGCCTTTGCTCGTATTTCCGTAAATTTATTGAAGGGTTTTCAATAATAGCTAAACCACTGTACGATTTGTTAAAAAAGAAAGTAGATTTTAAATTTGCGGAGGATGAATTAGATGCATTCGATAAATTAAAAACAAAATTAGTTACGGCACCTATATTGTCGATTTATGATCCTCGCGATCCAACCGAGCTGCACTGCGATGCTAGTGCGCTAGGTTACGGTGCAGTGTTAATGCAAAGAAAGAGTGATCAAAAATTGCATCCAATATTTTACTTTTCTAAGCGTACAACAGAAGTCGAAAGTAGATACCATAGTTTTGAGCTCGAAACGCTAGCAATTATCTATGCACTTAAACGTTTTCGAATATATCTGCAGGGAGTACCCTTCAAGATAATCACTGATTGCAATTCGCTGAAATTAACATTACAAAAGAAAGATATGAATCCCCGAATCGCGAGGTGGGCATTGGAATTGGCCAATTATGATTATAGCGTCAAACATAGATCAGCTGATCGAATGAAGCATGTGGATGCCTTAAGTCGGTTAACATCTATTTTAATTGTGGAAGATAATCCTTTTGAACACAAATTATCCGTTTGTCAGTCACAAGATGGAAAGATACAGGAAATAGTTGATAAATTGAGTAAAGGGGAAGACGCATTATTTGAAATGAGAAATGGGCTCGTATATAGAAAAATAAATTCGGAACTACTTTTTTATATACCAGAAAATATGGAACAAAGTGTTATTTTTAAATATCATGACCAAATGGGTCATTTAGGGGTGGATAAAACTGTTAGCACAATTATGAAAAGCTATTGGTTTCCAAGAATGAAGCAAAAAATACACGAGCACATAAAAAATTGTTTAAAATGTGTAGTATACTCGTCACCATCTGGGAAAAGGGAAGGGGTATTGCATTCTATTCCCAAAGGAAATGTTTCATTAGTGACACTGCATATAGATCATTTTGGTCCGGTTGATAAACAAATTTTAATAAAAAAATACGTATTTTTAGTGGTGGACGCGTTTACTAAATTTGTTAAATTGTTTTTTACCAAGACGACCTCCAGTCGTGAGGCTATAAATTGTTTGCAGAGTTATTTTGATAATTATAGCAGACCGCAATGCGTTGTATCTGATCGCGGCACGTGCTTCACTTCGCTGGAGTTTGCTGACTTCCTGAAAAATAATAGCGTTAAACATGTACTGATTGCCACCGGTTCACCACAGACCAATGGGCAAGTGGAAAGAATAAATCGTATGTTGACACCTATGTTAAGTAAATTAACCGATAATGATAGCGGAAAATATTGGTATAAAATATTATCGGATGTAGAATTTTGTATTAACAATACGGTATGCAAAAGTACGGGTGAAACGCCCAGTAGATTATTGTTTGGCGTGGACCAGCGTGGTCATATACGTGAAGAAATTAAAGATTACGTGACGGAAGTTATCAATAGCGATGTTAGAAATCTAGATGTAATTAGGGATAAAGCGGCTAACAGAATCGTTGCATCGCAAGAATACAATGTGAAGTATTTCAATAAAAAACATAAAGAACCTTATAAGTATCGAGAGGGTGATTACGTGATGTTACGTAACTTTGACTCTACAGCGGGAGTCTCAAAAAAGTTAATTCCGCAGTTCAAGGGACCATACGTTATACAAAAAGAATTGAGAAACGATAGATATTTAGTGGCGGATATAGATGGGTTCCAGAATACGCAAAAACGGTATCAAGGTGTGTGGGAGCCAAAAAATATGCGACCGTGGATAAAAAATGAGCGATAGTTGTAAGTAATTTAAGTAGTATATTGTGAACCGAGACCGAGGACGGTCTATTGTCAGGACGGCCGAGTTGTAAGAGCCGACGATTTATACAGACATTGTGAATAGGGACCGTGTCTGTCGGCGATCATCGTAGAGCACGGCTCTTCGAGTGTAAGATGATCGCCGCAGACCGCGGCTGATAAAAGCAAATGTTTCGAAAACATTGTAGGGTTCGGCGTCTTTTGAGACGCCGATGAGCGAACCCGCGAAAGCGAGCGTGCGTTGAATCAGGAGCAGTCGTATTGGAACTTCTGAACAGTGCAGAACCATAGTTAAACCACGCCTATTACAATATTGTCTCTCTATAGCCGCGCGTTTTCGGATTCTCTATAGACGCGAAGCTATCCCCACTACTTCGTTTGTAATCACCGCGCCGCGACATCGGGTATCGGATATCAAAGAGAAAGCCGAAGAAAAGTCGACGAACCCCATCCCCCTTGAACGCTCGAGCGTGAAATCAAAGAAAGCCGAATAGACTACTCGTCTCTCAAGTTGCGTGCGCCCGGTCCCGACACGCGCGGCTATAGAGAGACAATACTGTATTTGTCCTGACACTTCCGAGTCACTCAGTATCTTTATTTTCCGTTTTTCCTCTCCCGCTCTCCCCTATTACAATGTGGTATTAATTAAAATACAATTCTGTATCCATTTCAATTAAGTAAAGAGAGATTTGCTTACAAATTACTGAGTTATATTCAGTATTTAATTTATTATTGCTTTATAACACATCCCTTTGGATTATTAAAGGTTGTAAATTATTCTTCAATAATTCAAAATACTTTTAACAGTTGCGATTGAAAATAATGTAGATAACTTTCTTCCAACTTAGCGTTAAATAATTTTAATTGATTTTAAAATCCATTTGCGTGGACAATAAAATCAGAAATGATAATCTTGTTGTTGTAGTTTAACATTATGGATGTAGCCACGTTCATATAAAATTATATCAATTAAAGAACACTATAGCTATGAAGTACGCTTGAATTACAGTAATGTTCATTATTTGAGATATTAATATTCATGATTCCAAATCTGAATATCGTTCTAACCGCGGATATAGTGTTATATTGTTTATAATATTTCAATAAATATTGACTTGTAATGAAACATGTATCTGTACAAAAGCTTACGTGCCTATTACTAAACAATTTAACTGGTGCATATATATGCTTCTATTGAATGAAAATTATTATTTAACAGGATTGAATTTTGTAAGTGGTTGCGATTTTCCAATTACATGCACAGATACAGTGGCATGGGTTCGATGTGAATGCATATTTTTATTTTTTAATAGGCGATTGCTTCTAAAGTTAAGTGCCTCGCTTACAACGAACGTATAAATTATTGCAAGTTGCAAGAACGAAATACCAGAGATAAAATTCTCAGATTACCATTTCAGCCTATATCTTTGAATAAGTTGAAGAGCATCATGCGAGGCTTAATTCAAACACTTGAGATGCGTCACCTAGCCTACTCTCACAAGGAATATTCGCGAACGGTCCGACTCCGATTTTGATGAAACTTTGTACACTTATAAAGCGGCCAAAAATAATCCACACGTATTTTTTTTAGCTGCGCTCACTCGAGTTTAAGGGATAAAACCACCACTTGAAGTTTTGGCTCCAAACGGTTATCTCGAAAACGGAAAGACATACGAAAAAATTGCTAATGGGCGAGGTTAATGGTTTCTTATGTACAATAACATGGTGTTAAAATATTTAACAAAATACATTTTGTTTATAACAAAAAAAAATGTATTAACTTATTTTTTCATTTTATTGAAATTTTCATAATGACAAAAAATGACGAGCTTTTTATTCCAAATACATTGGTATGTAACATTTTAAAATCGCCTCTTACAGTTTTGCAGATTTTTATGACTTACATCTTGCACGCACATCCACTATGGTAGTAGCCGTTCTAACTTTGATTTTAATGAAGCTCTGTAGGCTTGCACTAAATTATACAGTAACAAGTAACAAGTAACAATAACAGTAACAAGTTTCTTAGCAGCAATGAAAAGATTAATTGTTTTTGTTACCCACCTATGACCACATCGTGGCAAAGGTGGAGCGATTTATAAATTATAAATAAATACAGTGTGTATAGCAGTTATTCTATGTAGTTTCGACAATAGTGATACTCGTCGAAAAAATGTTTGAAACATAAAGATTTCTTACACCACGCGCATTTAATTATTGCCACGTCACCGCAAATACGGCATCTTGGTTAATTTTCAACAGAATAGCAGTACTCAACAGGATTCTGGATTGCATTTGGTTTTTCATCTATATATCCGGATTTATAGTAGGAGTATTTAATAAAATTTTGGAACCTTGGCGATAAAAATTGATTGTGGACCAGAGATTGAAGTTTAATTATATTATTCCTAGCGTGGAGATTAATATAGTGATTTAAAACGAAAACTATATCGGAAAATCGGCAGACGAAATTTTTTCCAAGAGCGGAAACCGTAAACATCCAGTGGTTCAACATACTTTGTTCCACTTTTTGGCATTATAAAAAGTTTTACGTTTTTACCCTCGGGAGTAACTTCGTTCACCGTCTTTTTACAGTGACCACTCCAGGAATCAAGAAATAGAACTGTTGCGGGCCCAATATTTGCGAAGTAAATCTCTCTTAACTAGGTCTTGAAATGGTCCTTAGCTAAAATCGTAACTCTGAAGCTACAAGATATACATTGTCAGGGCGAAATAAATGTTGTTCCACAATCGGCCCGAAATGTCCTGTACTCTCTTTCAGTACAATAAATAATGGTGACAGTAATTGCCCATCAGCTGAAATGGTTGGCTGGATGGTGTAACTATGAGTGGTGGATGACACTGATTGAACACCTCCTTCTACGATTTTTATACCTTCTTCAGCCAAAGTGCGCCCTGAATGTAATTCCAAATTAAAACCACTTTGATCGGAATTGTAAACATTGTGTGGTTCATTTCGGGCTATATATGATTGTACTTCATTCACGAATGCGCTGCATTGCAAATGAATATCGTCTTCTCGATTTACCATATTTGTGGTTACAAATCTGGTAATTTTTCTGGACACTAATCTAAACATCTTTTTAAAAGTATATAGCCAAGTATATCCGGCTTTAAATGTTTGTAAATTTACTATGTCCCTCGCTTGTAAAGCCCATCGCCGTAGATCTACTTCATGCACAATTACTCTTAACTGCCGAGCTTCCATAAATTTATTAAATGTATACTCTGCAATACGTTTTATCTTTTCCTTTTTTGTGCCACCCTGTTCAACTTGTAAAGCCCATTTACGAAGCATTCTTTCGGATTTCACGTGACGGAATTTGGAACGTACGGTGTCTAATTTTAATCGCTTCGACTTCCCGCTGTTCCAGTACGCCACAGCTTTCCTTTTATATTCGAATGGGATGTATTCCTTATTCGAATGACATACAACGTCTTGTTCGTATATGTTTGGAATATTCGGTGTCCTATTTTCCTCCTCTTCATCTACCCACAACCAGTTCAAATCAGCACCCTGATTTTCTTGGTCGATAGGCGTCCCGTCCATTTCAACATACGTTTCATATTCAACCAGGAATGCCGTGTCTTCGACACTTCTTACAATTAAATCGAATAATACATCCCTTAAATTTTCTTCTGCGCTATTAATTGGCGTGGGTCCCTGGTTCCACTCAACAAACGCAGCAGACAGTAAAGTTATTACATTAATAGGATTAATATTTACAATCTTTCCGAATACAGTAAAAGCTGGATATATGCAACAAAAGATTGGCTGGATAAATGCCCAGAATGGGCACCTCGGCTGTATGGATAACCAACAATGTTCTACACGCTTATAAAGAGCTAATTGCAATATATATATATATCCAAGTTCTCCCACTTATCTACCAACAAATATTATTTTCACATGACAAGGGCAATCAATTTAATTAACTTTACGATATGTCACGTTATCAAAAGGTATAATACAAACTCCATTTCAATATACCCATTTTATCATGTTTATTACAAAAACCGTCTCGATTTTAAAGAATGTTAATAACAACAGAGATACAGATGCACATACTAATCTCATTTGACACGTATTTTTATTATACAAATTACACAGAATGCTTTCACAACAGTGAAGATCTGGATAACGTGCGTAAACTGCATGATAGGCGAGCCGCAGAAATGACAATACTTATTTATTCAATTTGTATTTTAAAGCAAGTACATCATGAGAATAATAAGTGTATCTTTATCTCCTGGTATACACACTTTGCCACGATGTCATAGGTGGGCAATAAAAATAATTAATCCTTTCGTTGCTGTTAAGAAACTTGTTACTGTTATTATTACTCGCTACTTATTACTGTATAATTTAGTGCAAGCCTACAGTGCTTCATTAAAATCAAAGTTAGAACGGCTACTACCATAATGAATGTGCGCGCAAGATGTAAATCATCCAAATCTGCAAAACTGTAGGAGGCAATTTTAAAAAATCGCATACCAATGGATTTGGAATAAAATGCTCGTCATTTTTTGTCATTATGAAAATTTCAATAAAATGAAAAATTAAGTTAATAAATTTTTTTTTGTTATAAACAAATTGTATTTTTTTAAATTTTTTAACACCATGTTATTGTACATAAGAAACCATCAACCTCGCCCATTAACAATTTTTTTGTATGTCTTTCCGTTTTCGAGATAGCCGTTTCGAGCCAAAACTTCAAGGGGTGGTTTCACCCCTTAAACTCGAGTTACCGCAGCTAAAAAACAATACGTGTCGATTATTTTTGGCTGCTTTATAAGTGTACAAAGTTTCATCAAAATCGAAGCCGGACCGTTCGCGATGGTTCCTTGTTAGCCTCGAACCGAGTAACTTGTCTTCCGCGTTTGTCACCTACTACTCCGTGTCAGTTTATTGACCACACATTTGCCCAACAGATACCTGAAGAACACCTTCACAACCCAAATAAAGCCAAAGATCCGAGACCTCAAAAACATTTCCTGGAACCACAAGCTGTCCCAAATCGAAGCCAATCCCACCACCCTATGGACGATTTACAAAGAAAAATAATAAATTCACCATAACATCTCTCACAGATAACAACACCACAGCGTACACCAGCTTCAACAAAGCTGAACTACTAGCCAAGACATTCCATCTACCACCTCCTCATCCTAACAATGCCCACACAGACCAGGAAGCCGACCTCCTCGCACACAACTTTGACGCCTTCAACATCACTCCACTCAACCCAGAATTCATCACCACTCAACTAGTCTTCTTCTCATAAGGAATTTAAAAAACAACAAATCCCCAGGACACAACAAAATCACGGCATGCCAACTCAAAAACCTACCCAATCAAACGATCCTACAATTATACTACATCCTCAGACAATCCTATAACCTGGCCTACTTCCCCAGTGCCTGGAAAATAACAAAACTCATACCCTTCCCCAAACCCGGAAAAGCCCACACTAATCCAAACAACTACAGACCTATCAGCCTCCTGAGCCTCCTAGGTAAAATCCTAGAAAAAATCATCCTCATGCATATCAAACTTATTTTATATGCATAAAATTTAAATGCTGGGTAGACATTGTTTATAAGCACGATACGCGTTATACGATGCTCGACGAACTGTAACTTAGCCATAACAGCATACGTACGAATAGGATTTTCAAACTCTATTTTCTCGACAACTAAGGTTTAAATGGAAAAATTTTATTCCATATGTAGGAAATAAAATTAAAATGTAAATAAAGAACGTTAAATTTATTTAAACATAGAACAAAACAAAGATAGTAACTACACGCTACGTCTCAACTCTCGTGTCGACTCTTCGACGATTCGCTCGACTCTGCCTTTTTCTCAGGGCCAGCCACATTTCATAACCAACACTTTCATAAACAATCATTCGATTCCAAGCATTCGTTACTCACTCATACCACTCATGATTCACACACACACACACACACACCACATTCGGCCATCCTGCAGAGATATCTGCCCTCAGATATCAGATGTGTTCTCACGCCAATGCATCTTCTAAGTCCTCAATCCAGGGTTTCAGGTACTCTGCAGTTGTCGACGTTTGTCGTGGTCCCTCGTGCTCACCTACTTTCTCGACCAAATACCAATCATTCCGCAGTACACGGGTAATTTGATACGGGCCTAAATATTTATGCGCGAACTTTAAACCTGGTCCTGATTGTGTCCTTTTAATAGCGACCAAGTCTCCCTCTTGATACCGATGAGCCTCTTTACAATTCTGGTTAAAACTACGCCGATTTTCCTGTTGGAATTTCAAAATGTTGCTTTTTGCTTGCCGTCTCAATTCGTCTCAATTTTCTTGAAATAGTTCGTTCCACTCGTTGCTTATTATTTCTCGGACCTCGGGATTGTTCTTCAACCTCATATCAGTCCCGAATAGGATCTTAAAAGGTGTAGTGCCGATACTGCGGTGAGGAGTTGCATTCAGGTAGTTTTGGCATACGTCTAGGTACTTGTGCCACTCATCAGGTTTTGGTGCAGCCAATTTAGTTAAGACAGGAATGATCGTCTTGTTCACTCTTTCTACCTGGCCATTCGCTCTTGGCATACCCGTCGTAATAAGGCCAGCTTCAATGTTTTCTTCTCTGCAGTACTCCTGAAACTCTGCCGAAGTAAATGCAGTTCCACGGTATGAAATAATCTTCCGGGGATTGCCAAAAATTGTCGCTTGTTTTTTTAAGTGGTTGACGATCTCCCCAGTGCCGGTAGATTTTGTAGTATAAAGCCACACAAATTTAGAAAATCCATCTATTACTACAAATATGTGTTTGTAATTCTTCCGAGTTGAAGGGAGAGGTCCTAAGTGGTCAATATGGTACACATCTAACGGAACGTCTCCTTTGTCGATAGGATATAATAGTCCGTCTCGTTTTCCAGACTTCCGTTCAGCTCCCCTCAGGGGCTGTGTCCGGCAATCGTCGGCCGCAGTACGGGGCGTTGCGACCCCGAGGTACCTGAAGCTAATCACACCGTAAGCCTCCTGTTGGTCGTCACGACGATCCATTCATAATTCCATTTTTGGTTTTGTAAATGGTACGTGACGGCAGCAGAAACGGGGGCCTTGGCTTAACCGCCTGGGCCAAGAGTATGGCGACTCTATAAAATCGCCCTCCAATCCTAAGCTATGGTGCGCGGCGATGGGATGCATGGTTGGGGGAGAAGGCCCAATCCCAAGATGACCTGTATGAGGCATACCGGATGGCGCGGGTTGCCCTTCAGGTCGCCATCAAACGGGCCAAGACCCGGGCATGGAAGGATCTCCTCCAGACCCTCGATGACGATCCTTGGGGGCGCCCGTACAGGGTGGTGCTGAAGAAGCTCCGCCCGTGGGCGCCCCCCGTCACCGAGGGTCTTGACCCCCGGCTGCTGGAGGACGTGGTCAATACTCTTTTCCCAATTCGGGTGAGGGGACCACGTCCTCCGGCGGAGGCGGCAGTCCCAAGGGAGTGGGCGGCCGAACTGGGGGTCACTCAGGGGGAGCTGGCCGCGGCCATCAGACGGCTCGGGGCGCGTAACACGGCCCCGGGTCCGGATGGTGTGCCCGGCCGGGTTTGGGTCTTGACCCAGGGCGTCCTTGGGGCTGACCTCAGGCGGTTGTTCGACCGATGCCTGAGGGACGGGCGATTCCCCCCCAGTTGGAAGGTGGCGAGGATGGTCCTCCTCCGGAAGGAGGGTCGGCCCGCGGAGTCTCCCTCCGCATACCGGCCCATCTGTCTCCTCGACGAGGTGGGCAAGCTCTTCGAGCGGGTGATTGCTGCCCGCCTCGTCGAGCACCTGGCGCGGGGTGCCCCCGGCCTGGCCGACTGCCAGTACGGTTTCCGGGAGGGTCGATCGACCATCGACGCGATAGGTCGTGTCAGGGCCCTCTCGGAGTCGGCCGTCTCCCGGGGAGGGGTGGCTTTGGCAATATCCTTGGATATTGCCAACGCCTTTAACACCCTGCCCTGGAAGGAGATAAGGAGGGGGCTCGAATATCATCGGGTCCCCCCTTGTCTCGGGGCGGTCATCGGGGATTATCTCCGCGGCAGGTGGATCGAGTATCCGAGCCGGGATGGGCATATGCGGAGGGAGGTGTACTGCGGTGTTCCGCAGGGGTCGGTCCTCGGGCCACTCCTGTGGAACATCGCGTACGACGCAGTGTTGCGGGCCGACCTCCCCGACGGCGTCAGCGCCGTGTGTTATGCAGATGACACACTGGTGCTGGCCGTCGGGGCGCACTGGGGGAGGGCCAAGCGTCTCGCGGAGGAGGGGGCGCAACGCGTCGTCGACCGGATCAGAGGGATGGGGATGACGGTGGCGGTCCATAAGACCGAGGTGATAGCGTTCCATTCACCTCGGCAGGATCCGCCACCGACTCTGATCCGCGTGGGTGAGGCTAATATCGATTTTTTTTTTTCGTGGGGGAAATCTTCGAAAGACTCCCTCCCACCTCTTTGGGGAGAGGCGGGAGGGGTGTGTGGGATTCCCCGCGCCCATTATACCGGGCGCGGGACCTACCCACTAAAAACCCCACGGTGACCCTTCCGCACGATTTGGGAGGATACCGGGAATCGCTCGAAGTATACTTCCGGTATCCTCCCCGTGCCCGCGCTTTGCGCCCACCCGCGGGGGGACAAACGGTCCCCCCGGTAATCGCCCTGTCTCATAGCGGCAGGACGAGGCCACATCGTCCTGCCGCCATCCGTCCCGGGGCCGCGTCTAGTGGCGGCTGCGAGCCCCAACTCGCAACCGCCGCGACCCCTTTTCTACCCCTCGGAGGCCGGCAGCTCATGGCCGCACCAGGCCACCGAGGGTGCCGCTCCGTGCGCCGGAGCCGGACAGGAGGCACTGCCACCCCATCCGGTCCGACCCTACGCCGCCTGGCGGGAGGGGGCTCCTATCAGGACCCCCCTCCCAGCCTGGGTCATGCGCCACGCCGAGGGGGCCGCCCGCGTCGCCTGACGCCCAGGCGACGCTCTCTCGCCACCAAACGAGCGCGAGCCTCAGCACGCCGCTGACGCTCGCGCTCCCTTCCCGCGGTCTCCTTCTGCAACATTACGATTTCGCAGAAGGAGGCCACGGCCCTCCACTTCTCCTCGCTGCCGAGCATGGCGCGCACCATGCCCGGCAGCGAGACATCCCGCCCGATGACGCCGATCAGGACACGGCGTTCACCCTCCCATGCAGCGCATACCTCGAGGGTATGTTCCGCCGTGTCCTGCTCAGCGTCACAATGGCAGCAACGCGCCGTCGGCTCCTTCCCTATCCGGCACAGGTATCTCCCGAAGCTGCCATGCCCCGAGAACACCTGTGCCATCCTGTAAGTGAGGCTTCCATGGCCTCTGTCCAGCCACTCACATAGGAGTGGCCGAACAGCCCCGACTGTCCGGTGCCCCGCGGTAGGCAGAGCCAACCGCTCTTGCCACGCGTGCACCACGGACTGCCGGGCCTGGCGCTTCAACTCGCCCCAAGCAGGTTCCTGCACACCCGGGACCGCCCCCACCCCCGCGCGACGGTCGACGCGGTGACGATACATCATCGCGTGCGACCGCGCGAGGAGATCCATGGGCGGCATCCCCGCAAGAACCGTCGCCGCCTCATGTGACACGGTCCGGTACCCGCGGACGACCCTTAGAGCCATCCGCCTCTGCACCCGACGCAGCATAGTCATGCCGCGCCGGGAGGCCGCCAGGTCGTCCGCCCAGACGGGGGCCCCGTATAGGACCACCGACTGAACCATTGCCACATAGAGGCGGCGAACTCGGCCCGCCGGGCCCCCCAGGTTGGGCAGAATCCGGCCCAAAGCCCCGACCATCCTCTCCAGCCGGGGGACCAGGCAGCGGAAATGCTCCTCGAAGCGCCAGTGGCTATCGAGGATCAGCCCCAGATACCTCATCTGGGGCTTCACCTCGATATTAGCCTCACCCACGCGGATCAGAGGGGGTGGCGGATCCTGCCGAGGTGAATGGAACGCTATCACCTCGGTCTTATGGACCGCCACCGTCATCCCCATCCCTCTGATCCGGTCGACGACGCGTTGCGCCCCCTCCTCCGCGAGACGCTTGGCCCTCCCCCAGTGCGCCCCGACGGCCAGCACCAGTGTGTCATCTGCATAACACACGGCGCTGACGCCGTCGGGGAGGTCGGCCCGCAACACTGCGTCGTACGCGATGTTCCACAGGAGTGGCCCGAGGACCGACCCCTGCGGAACACCGCAGTACACCTCCCTCCGCATATGCCCATCCCGGCTCGGATACTCGATCCACCTGCCGCGGAGATAATCCCCGATGACCGCCCCGAGACAAGGGGGGACCCGATGATATTCGAGCCCCCTCCTTATCTCCTCCCAGGGCAGGGTGTTAAAGGCGTTGGCAATATCCAAGGATATTGCCAAAGCCACCCCTCCCCGGGAGACGGCCGACTCCGAGAGGGCCCTGACACGACCTATCGCGTCGATGGTCGATCGACCCTCCCGGAAACCGTACTGGCAGTCGGCCAGGCCGGGGGCACCCCGCGCCAGGTGCTCGACGAGGCGGGCAGCAATCACCCGCTCGAAGAGCTTGCCCACCTCGTCGAGGA